>NW_004443939.1:12996540-13031620 GCF_000243295.1 Trichechus manatus latirostris | reverse complement strand
GCAAACAGGGACAGTTTAACTTCTTCATTACCAATTTGGGTGCCCTTTATTTCTTTTCCTTGCCTTATTGCTTTAGCTAGAACTTCCAGCAGAATGTTAAATAGGAGAGGTGATAAAGGGCATCCTTGTCTTGTTCCTGTTCTCAAGGGCAGTGTTTTCAGCCTCTCTCTATTAAGAATGATGCTGGCCATTGGTTTTGCATAGATGCCCTTTATTATGTTGAGAAATTTCCCTTCTATACCTATTTGATTGAGAGTTTTTATCAGGAGTGAGTGTTGGACTTTCTCGAATGCTTTTTTGCATCAGTTGAGATGACCATGTGATTCTTTTCTTTCCTTTTATTTATGTGGTGGATTATGTTGATTGATTTTCTAATGTTGAACTATCCTTGCATACCTGGTATGAATCGTACTTGGTCGTGGTGATATGATGCTGATTTCTATTGGCTAGAATTTTGTTGAGAATTTTTGCATCTATATTCATGAGACATTGGTCTGTAATTTTCTTTTTTTGTGGCGTCTTTGCCTGGTTTTGGTATCAGGGTTGTGCTGGCTTCATAGAATGAATTCGGAAGTGTCGCCTCCTTTTCTATGTTCCGAAATACTTTGAGTAGTACTGGTACAAGCTCTTCTCTGAATACTTGGTAGAATTCTCCAGTGAAGTCATCTGGGCCAGGGCTTTTTTTTGTTGTTGTTGTAAGTTTTTTCTTTTATTACTTTTTCAATCTCTTGTCTTGTTATGGGTCTGTTCAGTTCAACATCACTTTGTGTTAGTTTGGGTAGGTAGTGTGTTTCTAGAAATTTATGCATTTCCTCTAGGTTTTCAAATTTTGTTGGAGTATAGTTTTTCATAATACTCTGTTACAGTCCTTTTTATTTCAGTTGGGTCTGCTGTAATGTCCCCCATTTCATTTCTTATTTGGGTTATTTGCATCCTCTCCTGTTTTTCTTTTGTCAGTCTGGCCAGTGGTTTGTTGATTTTGTTGATCCTTTCAAAGAACCAACTTCTGGTTTTGTTGATTCTTTCTATTGTTTTTCTATTCTCTATTTCATTTATGTCTGCTCTGATCTTTATTATTTCCTTTCTTCTGGTGGCTGTGGGCTTTTTTTTCCCATTCTTTTGTTATTTCAAACTGCTGACCTTTTGGTTAGCAGCTGAACTCTTAACCACTATGCCACCGAGCAAGGGCCCCATGGGAGGAACAATTAAAAGAATCTTTGGAGGAGAAAAATAAAAACAAACAAACAAACAAAAAAACCACTTTTCTGATTCTTGAAACTGAGACGTGTATAGTAATTGGATTTTTTACTTTCAACCTATGGCTCTAGTAACCTATGGCTTTAACCAGTAACCAGCTGCCATCACCAGTTGCCAAGAAATCTCTTCCAACTTGTAGTAATCCCATGTGTGGAAGCAGATAGTCAGGCCTTTCTTCCAAGGCACATCTGGGTGGGTTCCAACTGCCAACCTCTCAGTTAGTAGCCCAGCACTTAACCATTTGCACTGCCTAGGGACTCCTCCTGGCTCTAGCTTTATCCATAACTTTTAACTTGCTGCCATCTAGTCAATTCCAACTCATAGCAACCCAATAGTATAGAGCAGAACTACCCCCATAGGATTTCCAAGACTGTAAATCTTTACAGAAGTAGACTGTCACATCTTTCTCCCATGGAGCAACTAGTGGGTTCAAACGGCTGATCTTTTGGTTAGCAGCCAAGCACTTAACCACTGCACCACCAGGGCTCCCTCCTGTATGTGTTCTTATCTCTGGGTTCCTCTCTAGTGTCTGTTGTTATTGTTAGTTGCCTTTGAGTTGGCTCAGACTCATGGCAACCTTATGTATAACAGAAAGAATTATTGTCTGGTCCTGCGCCATCTTTGTGATCTTTGATGTGTTTGAGCCCATTGTTGAAGCTGTTGTGTCAGTTCATCACATTGAGGGCTTCCCTAGTTTTCACTGACCCTCTACCAATATGATGTCCTTTTCCAGCAATTGGTCTTTCCTGATGACATGTCCAAAGTAAGCAAGATAAAGTTTTAACATCAACACTTCTAAGGAGCATTCTGGTTGTATTTCTTCTAAGACTGATTTGTTCATTCTTCTGGCAGTCCACAGGATATTCAATATTCTTTGTCAACACCACAATTCAGATGTGTCTGTTCTTCTTTGGTCTTCCTTTTTCACTGTCCGGCTTTCACATGTATATGAACTGACTGAAATGACCATGGCTTGGGTCAGGTGCAGCTTAGTCCTCAAAGTGACATCTTTACTTCTTAATACTTTACAGAGGTCTTTTGCAGTAGATTTGCTGAATGCAATATTTCATTTGATTTCTTGACTATTGTTGCCTACGTGCCTTGAAGTTAGCATACTAATTTCATTCCTGTGTTCCTCTCCATTGTGCAATAAGTGTTTCTTAGAACCTAAGATCATTTCACGAATATTGACGTCAGACTTTCTTTCTTCATTTATTTAAGAGTGGTTAGATTGGGACTATTCACCTATTTACTTGGTGGTTTTGGCTATGATTTTTTCCCTTAAAGTTAGCAATATATATATATTTTTTCCACCATAAGTTGTTGCGTTCAAAAGTATATATTGCCTTTTATGGCTATTTGGTAAATGAAACACACCTGTATTACAGTGCAACATATCAAGGAGGCATGCTGTTTTAACCTTGAGTAAAACATTCTGATAACAGATCACGGGAACTGGAGAACACTTCGGCACTCTGTAACTCATTTCTTCTACAGGCAAAATTTATAAGCTCTACGTGGCCTTTCTTTAGGCAGGACTTTGTTAATGTGTCTTTACAAATACGGAATTTTGCAATTGCACATAACAGGAATTCCACTCTGGGTGGATTCATGGAAGAAGAGGTTCACAGCCCTCAAGGGAAATAACAATGAAAAGTAGGTCATTATGATGACGATCTTTTTAGCAAAATCCTCTAAGCCTGCAAGTTAAAAAAAGAAAGAACTCCAATCACAATTACCTTTTGTATATATAACTTGACAGTTTACCAAGCACTTTCACTTGCATATCTTATTTTTTTCCTTGAAAAATAAACCCTGTGAGATAGAAATTATTATTACTTGCATTTTACATTATGCAAATAAGAAAATTCAGGCTTGGACATATTTAATGATTTTCTCAGAGTCACACAGCAAGGGAAAAAGACAAAGAGAGACAGACAGAGAAACAGTTGAATCTAAGTTCTCTGATTCTAAACTCCATGATCTTTTTTGCTAAGCCATGGGGGCTGTTATAAACAAGTGGTCCAAGTTTCTCTTTCTTTCACCACAGCAGGCTTAGACAAGGCAAAACTATGTCCTTGATATGCCAGCCTCATAGCACCATCCCCTTCTCTCTGCATCCTACTTTTCAAGTGCCTCCAGATAATAACATGTACCATCAGTGTGAAAGGATTTTCAAGGAAATTAATTATCCACCTGTGCTGGTGTTACAGAGCAATGACATAAGAAAGCTATCAGAGATAGTGACAAGTTGCTGTCCAATTATTTTTCCAACTATTTCAATATATAATGTACAAGAAATATTTATGAAGAGTATAGAGTAATGATTGAAAGCCTGGTCTCTGGAACTAGACTGCCTGGGTTCATATTCCAGTTCCACCACTTACGGCTATGTAACTGTGAAAAAGTTTCTTAAGTTCTCTGTGCCCCAGTTTCCTCGTTCATATGATGAGAATACTAATAGTATCTACTTAATGGGTTGTAGAATTTAATTATTAATAAACTAATGCACTGCTTAGGACAGTGCATGGTACATTGTAAGTTGTTGTTAGGTGTCATCCAGTTGGTTCTGACTCCAGGCAACCCCATGTCCAACAGAACAAAACACTGCCTGGTCCTGTGCCATCCTCACAATTGTTGTTATGCTTGAGTCCGTTGTTGTAGCCACTGTGTCAATCCATCTCATAGAAGGTCTTCTTCTTTTTCGCTGACTCTCTAATTTACCAAGCACAACGTCCTTTTCCAGGGACTGGTCCCTCCTGATAACATGTCCAAGTATGTGAGATGAAGTCTTGCCATCATCACTTGTAAGGAGCATTCTGGCTGTACTTCTTCCAGGACAGATTTGTTCATTCTTTTGGCAGTCCATGTTATATTCAATATTTTTCGCCAACATCATACATAGCTCAAAGGCATCAATTCTTCTTTGGACTTCCTTATTTGTTGCAAGTAACAAAACAAAAAAAGCCAAACCATTTGCCATCGAGTCAACTGCAACTTATGGTGATCTCATGCGTTGCACAGTAGAAATTCATTCCATAGGGTTTTCAAGGCTATGACCTTTTGGAAGCAGATTGCCGGGCCTTTCTTCAGAGACACTTCTGGGTGGGTTTGAACTGCCAGCCTTTTGGTTAGTAATCAAATGTTTAACCGTTTACACTCTCCAGGGACTCCTTATAAACACCAGATAAATGTAAGCGTTAGCTATTATTTGTTGACTATGACAAAATAAATACTTAATGAGTGGATTTTTTTTAGTGTCTACTATGTGGTAAGGGTTTAGTGGCAAACATTATAGGCTGGGTTTTTACTTACTTAATGCCTGTATCTTACCAGAAAAAGACAAATAATTACATAAAAATTGTTTAATTATAATTGGGAAATGAGCTATTAAGATGTATAAAGTGCCATAAGAATTTCTAACAGGGATAACAGGGTACCCAACCACCTGGGAAGTGTAGTTGTGTTAGAGAGAGTGCAGGGAAGACTCACCTAGGGAAGTTATGAGATTGGAATGAATAAGAATTAAGCAGGTACAGCAAGGGAGGAAATGCATTCTAGGCACCGGGAGAAGCAGGGAGTGTTCAGTGAACTGAGAGAAGTCCCATGTGGCAGGAAGTTCAAAACATGTCGATAGCTGGAATATCCATGACAAAAGGAAAAAGGCTACCAAACAGTCTTGGGAAACAATGCCAGGCATTCTTGTTCTTGGTTCTTATTTCACTAATCTCCAAATAAACATCTTCCTTTTGCTGATTTATTCAGTGTTAACAAATTAATGAGCAATAAATTTCTTGGGCAGCAATGTCTTGATTAGATTTCTAAGCTGACTAGTTTTAATACGGGGGACATTCTGCCTCTCAAGATTTTCCTTTTTGCCTCTCACTGAGTAGCCGTATTCAGGCACCTTACTACAGGTCTCTCGGTACCAAGCACTACTAGAATCCCAAGCAGATAATGGCAGGCACCATAAGAGAGATACAAGCAAAGTTCAGAAGCAGCAGAGATAGATCTTAAGGACGTGTAGGGGGAAAGGAGATCAGGAGAGTTTTGGAGATCAGGTAAAGAAGGAGGGGTAGAATTTTGAGAGACGAAGATATGAGGCAAGGCAATGAACAGCATGAAGAAAAGTATGAAAGTAGAAACATTACGGACTGTTCAGTCCCATTTGGTTAGGACAACTAGAACAGTCCTATGGTTAGAATATACCATGTACTGTCAGAATGAACAAATCAGTTTTGGGGGAAGTACAGCAAGAAGGCTGCTTGGAAGCAAAGATGACGAGACTTTGTCTTACTTACTTTGGACACATCATCAGGAAAGATCAATCACTAGAAAGGGACATAAAGTTTAGTAAACACTCTCAATAAGACGGATTGATAAGTTGGGTGCAACAATTACAACAACATACATATGAACATACATACAAACAATTGGGAGAATGGTCCAAGAGAAGGCATAAGGTGACCACGAGTTGGAGCCAACTTGACGGCAACTAACAATAACAATAATTTGGTTAGAACACTGGGTTTGAGTAAGGGAGTAGAGGGGGATAAATTTGAAAAAATAGGACAGTAGATCTTGGAGAGTGTTTTTATGCTACTTTTAAAAATCTGACTTTATTTGGCAGGCAATGGGGAGCCATTGAAGCTACTCAGCAGAAGAATGGCATGCACAAAGTGGTTTATAAATATCTTAATACCTTTGTACCGCAGTGTATAGAGAACTTTCATGTGTGTAATCTTTTTTTAATCCTCATCATACCTTGTGAAAGAGGTCATAGTCTCTATTTTACAGAGGAAGAGACTGCAGCTCAGGAGTTTAAGTGTCTTATTCCAAATCCCATAGCTAGTAAATGCAGAACCTAGAGACTTGATTCTAGGCTTGCTAACTCCAAGTTCAGTGCTATTTCTATTACAATGCAGCCTTTAAGAAGATGAATTATTGACCCAAGAGCAGAAAGTTGTAAGAATTACAGGATGGGGTAGAGAGCACACATTTGTAAATTATTAACATCAGGGATTATATTTTCTCGCAAAAGTTAGGAGGTTAAGAAGTAATAAGGTCCCAAACTAAGGTGTTAGCAGAGGGAATGGAAGGGTTATTTATATCTTACCCTTACCTTTATTTGTAGAATGAAAGTTGTCAAAGGCATGTCAAGCATCAGTGAAGAGTAGCAGCAAAGGTGTTTACATTTGGGAGTAGAGATAGGGAGGAGGGAGAGGGGAGAGCTAGAAGTTTCCCAGTCCCCTGAAACATTATTAGCTAAAATCTGCACCTGCCTATAGGAGAGTGGCCTCCACCTGGGCTTCCCTTTGGAATGTCTCACATCACACCACATCACCTGTTGGTCACCATGTGAGCATGTTATTGCATTTGATAGTGCAAGGGTTTCACAGACAAGAAAGCCAGCTACATACAGTCTTTTCCAATTGACAAAGCACTTTCAACTTTGCTCATTTTCTCCTCAAAACAAAGCCACTCAAGTTACTCCATTTTTACAAACGAAACAACTGAGGCTCATCGAGGTGAGGGGACTTGCTTTAGAGTCTAGGATTTCTGCACCGTCCATTATGGTAGTCACTAGGCTGTTGAGCACTAAAATGTGGCTAGTCTGATTTCAGATGTGCTGTGAGTGTAAAATACACGCTGAATTTCAAAGACTTGAAGAAAAAAGAATGTAAAATATTTCAATAAATTTTTATATTTGATTACATGTTGAAATGATAATTTTTTGGATATAGTAAGTAAAATCTATTGCTAATATTAATTACACCTGTTTCTCTTTATGTGGCTCTTAGAAAATTTGTCGGCAAAAATGAAGGAAATCTTCAATGTGATAGATTGACACAATAGCCAAAACAATGGACTCAGACACACCAATGATCATGAAGATGGCACAGGTCATTCTCTTATACATAAGGTCACGATGAGCCAATTCCACAATTAGAAAATTCAAAATTACTAATTGAGGTTTGAATTATATTTCTATTGAATTATATTTCTGTTCAAAATCATACTGCTCTAGCCAGGACTTGAACACTCCAAAGTCACCGTTTATTGCACCCATTCATTCCACCACAAATGCTTATCTTAAAAAAGATGTTAATAATAATAATGATTGTAACTAATATGTACTGAGTACTAGTCACTGTTCCTAAGCACTTGACATGCACTAAGTAGTTTAACCTTCGTCATAATTTGATGACCTAAGTATTATTTTTATCCTCATTTTTCAGATGAGAAACAAGAAGTTCCGGTAATTTTCCCTGGGTCACAGACATAGTGGAGCCAGGATTCTGACATAGGCAGTCTGCCTCCAATTCCTGGGCTCTGCCTGGACTCTTCATCATGAGGAATGCCTTAATGACTACCTCTGTTGGGTAAGTCCCAAAGAGACGTTGAGTTTGGCTGACCTTTTATTTTCGACCTACCATAAATCAGGCAGTACACCAGAGACTGTGCATATTATCTTATTTAATCTTTGCAACAAATAAGGTAGTTATTATCCCTATTTTATAGGTGAGCAAACTGAGGCTCAGAGAGATCACAAAACCTGCCCCCAAAGTCACATCACTAGGTACATGGCAGAACTCGATTTCGAAGCCAGCCTGAATTCCAAGACCTACTGAAGCAATCTCTCCAGGGTGGATTCTTGGAATTTGTTCTTTATTTATAGCAGTGTTCCAGGTGATCACCACCCTCAGCCAGGCTTGGGGATAACCTCCTTATCTGAGATTTCCATTTTCAACATTTTTCATTATTTTTCTGACAGTCTTACCTCCTCAGTGTGTCATGGGAGCTGACGAACTGGGCGAGGTTGAGAAGAAAGACAGGGAATAAATAAAAACAATATTTCCTTCAGGCAGCTGTCAGTGGAAATGACCATTTATCTCAGCAGGGTCCTGGCTTCTTCCAAATCTTCTTATTTTACCCAAAAATGTGGACGGCAATGGTTTAATGGTTGTTGTTGTTAGTTGCCATCCAGTTGGCTCCAACTCATGGTGGCCTTATATATAACAGAACTAAACTTTGCCCAGTCCTGCACCATCTTCATGATCGTTGGTATGTTTGAGTCTATTGTTGTGGCTATTATGGCAAACTACCTCACTGAGGGTTTTCAATCCATTTCATTGAAATCAGAAAGTTTCAGAGCTAAAACAGATGTTCCTCCCCCGTGAAGAATTTCTTAGCAGACATTTAAGCCATCCAGGACTTTGTCTGAAATGGGTGGAGATTTAGGGCCTGCAGAGGTGGTGGGGGTAGGAGGAAGAAACATTGCAGCGGGAGAATCACAGGCTGTTAAGGTGATTTATGGGGTTCGGGATGATTCAGTAAGAAACATTCAATGTTAATGAAGACAGAAAGAATAAAGCCAAGTGACTGTTTCTGGGTTGGGATTTTCGGGCTGTGTGTGTGTGTGTGTGTGTGTGCGCGCGCGCGCGCGCGCGCGCGCTCTCGCCATGTGGTGTGGTAGGAAAGGCTAACGGTATGTTTTCTGCAGGCTCTGTAGGTAGACAAGCAGTTTCTTTAAGTGACCGATTCAGAACTTCCAACTAGCATACAAAAAATACAAAATTAGGTCCCAGGTTTCATGGCAACCCAAGTCAACACAGTAGCAAACAAGAATTGTTTGAGAATGAAAGAAGCCAACACTGTGTATGTCACAGCTAGCTAGCTTTCCTTTGGCCAATTTCTCCTAATTTAGAAGTACTTCCGTTCCTGCCCTAATTTCCCCTGGTTTGTAAACCACGTCACTTAACTGAACTCAGCTCCAGACATTAGAAAAACAACATTTAGTATTTCAGCAATGGTTTTCTTGGCATTTCTACCTCTGAAGAATTTTACTTAATTCTTATTTACCCTTTTTATTCTTGAAGGATCGTAGCTATCAGTTGCGCTTACTCTTTCCCTGTTTCAGCCCTTCTAACGGTATAATGCAGCTTCTGTTTAAACGTGATTAAAGATTTCAGTGTTTCGTTTAAATCAATATTTACCAGTGAAATCCTGCCAACATAAATGTGCAGGCTGGGTAGAAAATACTGGCTTAAATCAATCTCCCCCTGAATATACACGTACAGACAAGGACTGTAAATGTTTTGCATGTCACTTATGACATTCTGGCCTCTTTTGACCAGCTTTACATTTATCACTACTATATAACACAGCTGCAGAACAGTCTTACAATAGAGATAACTTTTTTTCTTTTAAAGTTGTTTTCTTATTAGCCACGAATTTTTGTTCTGGGTTTCTTTTTGGTTTGTTTTTGTTTTGGTGATTCTTCAGGCATTTATCACACAATGTCATGCAATCTAGTTTAAAAGGTTTCCTTGAATTATGAGAATTAGTATTATTTGAAGTAATAGTAAGCAAGAGAATCTTGATCTTAAAAAAAAAAAGATTATACCACAAAGCTTATTGCAGAAACATAGCAGACATTTGGAGATTGCTAAGTCAGTCTTATTGAGTGATTGCTTCAGTTTAACAAACATTTACTGAGTTGAATTTATTCACTGACTGAATTTATTGAATGAAGGAATTGCTGCTACACTTTGAATGAGTTGCAAATAGTTGTAGTTTGGATTAGAAATTATTTTTCTGAAACTGAATAGCCCAGGCAGCCAGCAGACAGAAGGCCCCAGCTGGCACCTGGCAGCCACAGCCTCAGGAGAAGAACCTGAGAGGGTGGAGAGTGAGTGAGGTTTACGTGGGCAAGGCTGAGGACCAAGCCCTCAGTGAAAACTTCGAATTGCACAGTTCCCCTACCACACTTCCTTCTAGGTAGGGAGGACTGGGTCTGAGATGAGGAAGGGGGAGTGACTCATCTATAAAAAAGGTCACTGAAATTGCTAATGGCAAGCCCTGAACAGTGCTCAGTAAACAGCAGACATTTAATAAATGCTTGCTTTATGAGAAAGTGATATGAGATGCATTAACCTAATGTAATTTGTGGAGTTGAGTGTGGAATTTTCCAACCAGGACTTAGGGGCAGGAACAATGTCTATGTCCAGTAGTGATAAAATCCCTTTTGTTACTTTCTCTATCTCCAAAAGCTCAAGAGCTTGTGCACCAAAAACTGGAAAGATGGCTAAAAAAGATAATGTTAATCATAGCAACCATCCATTGAGGGTCCACCCTGCACATAATATCTCTAATCTTCAAAACAACGTTGCAAGGTAGATTTTACATCATCAATTTATAGGTGAGAAAACAGGTTTGAAAGGAAATAATGGGTGAGGTTGGAAAGGTGGTTTGGTTGTTAGGCTTAACGGCAGGTCCTAGTGGGGGATACAAAGAAGCAAAGACATAGTTGTTGCCGTTAAGGAGTGTGTGGTCCAGGAGGGCAGTGGGAACACACAAGACATAGAACTAAAGCAGCAAGGGCAAACCGTGGACTACAAGTCGGATCATCAGGGAAAAACTGGGAACAGCAAAGGTGTGTTTGTGCTTTGGACAGATCCTCCTGCCCCCCCAAAAAAAACCCAAACCTACTGCCATCGAGTTGATTCCAACTCATAGCAACCCTATAGAACACAGTAGAACTGCTGCATAGGCTTTTCAAGGCTGTAAGTCTTTATGGAAGCAGACTACCACATCTTTCTCCTATAGAGCCACTGGTCGGTTCGAACCACTGACCTTTTGGTTGACAGCCTCGACCACTGTGCCACCAGGGCTTCTGCTTTGAACAGAGCAGGTGCTTAATACACACTGTTTACAAAGTGCAGTGAACTAAATGGAATTAAAAGCTATATGACAGTTATCCTAGGATGAAAGGCATGGAGGCCAAAATGAAATGTAAAGCATTGAAGACAGATTTGAAGAAACAAAGTCAGAGGGGGGTCAGACTATGAAGTCAGGAAGAGAGTCTGGGTTTGATGCAGAAACAGTAAGGAGCTGTTGTAGATTCTTGAACAGGGAAAAGGCATGGGGAAAGAGGGAATTTAGGACAATTAGGCTGGCAGAGGTATGTAACATGGCCCTCAGTGGGGAGGGGTAAGAGTTAGAGACCCCAGGAAGACCCTGCTGTATCGACCCAAGATGAAAACAATGAAGGCTAGGATAGGTGGTGACAATAGGATGGGGAGAAGAGTTAAGTTTTAAGCCATGTCTGGAAGGAAAAAAAAATAGAATATATTTTCATAAAATATGGTAAATAGAAGATTTGAGAAATGTCCAAAATTGCCAAGCTTCCACACCTTGGAGTGGGAAATAGAGTGGAACCACTAAGAAATATGAGGGAGTGGGGAACATGTTACCTTGGACCACACTGAGTTTAGTGTGATTCCCATATGGTTACAGGGATTTGGGGGTGGGTCTCTAGGAAGTGAATGCAGCTGCGGGTATGGGATTGCTGCAAAGGATTATGGGCTAAGTGTTGTGAGCACATACTACCTGGCCATGACTCTCTAGGGCATGTGCACCACCAACTCCTTGATCTCCTCCACTCGCTCCTTCCCCATTTCCTCAGTTCTCAGTTGTCACACACTCAAAGCAAAGCTATGAGTGATATATGTCTTGGATGATTTCCAGCTCTGTAGGGTACAAGCTTAATGAAGGAGGTTTCTCTCTCCTCAACATCTGCAAGGGACCAAGAAAATTTCTCCAGAATGGAAAGGATCATTAAAGCCAGAAGGAACCCTAAAAGTTTACAGACCATACTTAACTCAATTTCTTTGATAACAGGTGAAGGAAGAGACAAAGGCCAGAAGGGAACTAACATCTCCAAGATCGCACAGCCATTCCCCTCACTGAAACAGCAGGAACCAGTTTTGCATTTTCACGGAACCTGTTGTTGCCACTTCACTGTGCCTTACCTCTGACGGGCAACGTTTAAAGTACTATTCAATTTAATTGGATACTTAATAGGTGTCCATCCCTAGGCTGGCTCAGAGGATACCAAGAAGGGTAAATATAACAGTCACAGCTCTTGAGGAGACTACAGTCTGGAAACACTGTTTTGAGAACAGAAGTAATTACTTTTGCTTGGGTGGGGGTATTGGCGATGGCTTCCTGGAGGAAGTTATGCCTTGGCAGAGTTTTAAAGGATGAATAGGAGCTTGCCTAGCAGGAAAAAGAAGGTAAATGCATTCCAAGCAGAGGGAACAGTATGTATCAAAATAAAGCGGTTGACACTCTATGGTGCTTGGAGTTACTACAAGGGTTTAGTATTTTATGGCAATTGGCGGAAGAGGAAGGACGGTTGAAGAGGCAGACAGAGTACTGCAGGAATCAAAAACAAGGGGATAGGGCAGAAAACAAAACAAAACATAAAGACATCCACAGGGTGCCTGAGTGATGCTCTAAAGATTTACAGTCAAAACCAGAGATATTTGGAGTGCTACAGAGCGGTAAACTTTATTAAAAGGGTCAGATAGTAAATAGTTGAGGCTTATGGGCCATATAGACTCTGTTGTAAATACTCAACTCAGCCATTTTAGCACAAAAACAGCCATACACAATACATAGGCAAATGGGTGCAGCTGTGTTCCAATAAAACTTTATTTTGCAGATACAGGGGGCCATCTCATGGGTCATAGTTTGCCACCCCTTGCTATACAGGCATCCTGAGACTCTGAAGTCACTCTCAGCACCTGTAGTAAGCAGAATAATGGCCTCCCAAAGATGTCCACATGCCTACAACATGTGAATATGTTATGTTACATGGAAAAGGGGAATTAAGTTTGCTAATCAGCTGACTTTAAAATAGGGAGATTATTCTGCATTATCTGGGTGAGCCTAAGATAATCAAAAAAGCTCTTAAATGTGGAAGAGGGAGGCAAAAGAGTCAGTGTCAAAGTGATGAGATGTGAGAAAGACTTAACTGGACATTTCTGGCTTTGAAGATGGAAAGAGCTAAGGAATGCGGGCAGCCTCAGGAAGCTGGAGAAGTCAATAAAATGGATTTTCCTCTACAGCATCCAGAAAGAAACATAGCTCTGCCAACACCTTGATGTGTGTTCTTAAACCACTAGGTTTATGCAATTTGTTTCAGCAGCAATAGAAAACTAATACAATACCTATGCGAGCTAAACCTTCTAAACATTCTGGAGAAATCCAAAGCTCCAGAATTAAGAACACAGGCTCAATATCCACTTCAGTGCCTAGATGAAAACGGTAGATTAAAGAAAATCCGGATTTGGAAGTGGGGGAAAAAATTAGCCAATGCTTTCAGGGATTGTTTATAATAATAAAGATCTGCTTTTACACTGAAAGGCTTTATGGATCCCTGGTGAAGTATAAGAGGCCTTGACATGAAATTTCCCTTTGTGTTTCTCCACGAATTCCCAGATCCACACACTTGAAGATTTATACTTAAGGAAAGAGAACTACAGTGTGTGAGGGTGAACATGGAAGTCCCAGAGTAGGTCCTGATTTGCAGACCTCAGAGTGGGGAAGTGGGCTGTCAGAAATCGGCCCCTAACTTTCTATTCTGCTGGCATGGGGCCACCCCTTGCCCCCCTTCTCTGCCACTGTACCATTTACATCATGGGGAATACAGTTTGCTACTTTGAAATGTGTGTTAACATGAGGGAAATGAGAATATCATGCTGGCGACATTTGGCAAAGGAGATACATTTCAAAGTAGAGCTTGAGCAGGCTTGGCATCTATATCTTGTTAGGAGTGACTTCAGAGATTTCTGCTGCTGGGCACTGAGGTAAGGGAGTCAAGGTCGAGAGGTCCCACCCATATCTTTCCAGTGAACCACCATGGCTGGGAGTAGAGGCTGTGGGTTCTAACCTGAGTTTCATGCTGTAAGCATCTTGATAGGAAAGACCTCCCCACAGCACCTAACACAGTGTCTTGTACTCTGGAGAGGAGCAGTCATTGCATGGTGACAAATGAACTGATTGAGTAAAATAAAGGAGACAGCAAAGGTAGATCTTGTAACGATGATGATTCTCATGACAAAATCATAAAACACATTTCAATTCAGAAAATACTCTCACATACGTGGTCTCAAATTACCCTCAGAAGGAAGTTATGAAGTGGGTATTAGCAAACCCATTTTGCTGATAAAGAAAACGAGTTTCACACTGAGTTCCACAGCTAGTAGCTGGAAACGCTGGGCTTGAACCCAGGTCTTTGGATTCTTAGATAGGCGCTCACTGGCATCCCACAGCTACTCCTCTCTTCCTTCCTTCATCTTTCTGCAAACACTACTGTGCACCAGACAACAAGGTCCAAGTTCTCATGGATACAGAATTAACTAAGACAAAGTTCTAGACCTGAAAAAGACAACAGGTTAGCAGAGTAGACAGACATGTAAATGTGTAGATCCTGATGCAGCCTAATACTAAGACATTTATTAAGCCCTCTATGTGCCAGGCACTGTACTAAGGACCTCACACATACACTATTAATGTCTACAGTAACTTTATGCTTTAGGTTACTTAACAGATAGGGAAACATAGATTTACAGTCATTAAGTGTCTGTCATAATCCTTATGTTTTTCTCTTTTTTTATTACTTTTTTATTGTTGTAAACTATATTTAACATAATAGTTACTATTTTAACCATTTTAAGTGTACAATTCCACATTAATTACATTCAAAATGTTGTGCAACTATTACCACAGTCTATTTCCAAAACTTTGTCATCATCCCAAACAGAAACTCAGTACCCGTTGAGCAATCTCATTCTCTCTTGGCTCCAGAACTCACACTCTTAACCACTATCTTGTACTATCTCAGCATAAGCACTAACACAGAGTTCTATTCCCGGGGCAGTGAGAGAACAGAGGAAAGATGGACTGACTGCTCAGGGAAGGTGGAGAAGGCTCCCCTAGGAAGTGGAACGTGTACATATACTGCAGTACAGAGAATGAACCAGGTCATTTAAAGACCATCTTTAAGTTTGGTCCCTGGCGTTAAAAACCAAATATTAAAAGAGGGTATTCCAGAAATTTAATTTCACTTACAAATATTTTTCTAAGTAACTATTGGGTGCAAAGCATTGTCCCAGGGATTCCATGAAGAACAAGATTCAAGCCCAACTCTTAAAGAGCTAACAACCCTGCATTTGCACTGAGACGTAGAGGTGAAGCAGCCTTTTAAGGGCAGTGTGGGGTAGAAGAAAGAGCTCCCACTTGGGAGTTGGGAGACTTGAGTTCTAGGCCTAGCTTCATCACCAGTTCAGCCTCAAGAAGCCTCTCAGCCTCTCTGAGCTCCAATTCTTCAGCACTAAAATGCAGTGTTAGAATAGATGATGTCTAGGGATCCCTTTTAGCTCTTATGTCCTATTATCCTAATACTCACCTAGGAGGTACCGGCAAAGGGCTTACCTGGGAGGGCAGTGTAGGAAGAAGGAAGAGTAGTTCAACTCATCAGGGGACCTCCCACATGAGGCCCGTTTGGCACCTGAATCCTGCAAATGCCCAGCATCCACATGGAGTGGGCTGCCAGGGTCCAGGCCTGCTCTCTACCAACACACTGACAAGAGTTCCCTTAAGTAATGAAATCGCCGAACAGTGAGAGAGCTGGACATGTACCTCAGGAGGTCAATATTTGGCAGATGTTTTGTACATCAACAACACTAAGTAGCTGCTGGAAACTACTGTTGTTTTGTTATTATTATTAAATTATGGTAACCAACGCTATTTATTGGGAATAGTCTGTGTGCAAGTTATCATGAGGAGTATCTAAGTATTATTATCTCCATTCTGTAGATAAATCTGTGGCTCAGGAAGGTTAAATCACTTGAGGGCAGTGGTAGTTCAGTGGTAGAATTCTTACCTTCCATGCAGGACACCGAGGTTCGATTCTTGATTCCCAGCCAATGTACCTCATGTGTAGCCACTACCCTTTCCTTCAGTGGAGACATGCATATTGCTATTATGATGAATTCTGGAGCCCTGGTGGTGCAGTGGTTAAGAGCTACGGCTGCTAAACAAAAGGTTGGCAGTTCTAATCCACCAGCTGCTCCTTGGAAACCCTATAGGACAGTTCTACTCTGTCCTATAGGGTGGCTATGAGTTGGAATCTACTTGATGGCAACGGGTATGGGTAAGTATTATGATGAACAGGTTTCAGTGAAGCTTTCAGATTAAGATGGAGTAGGAAGAAAGGCCTGGAGATCTACTTCTGAAAATCAGCCAATGAAAACTCTGTGGATCACAATGCTGTGATCCCCAACCCATCATGGGGATGGTGCATGCAGTGGGCAGCGTTTGGTCACCACAGTCATGAGTCAGGGGCTGACTCCACAGCAGCTAATAACAACCACTAGGTCACATAGACACTACTACGTGGTAAAGCCTGTACTTTCATCTAGGACTGGCTGGCTCCAAAGCCACAGCTCTTTATCACCCTGCTGAACTTCTGTACAATCTGTAATGCATCCAGTCTGGGTGTTCTTCCTTCACTTTGGCCTGCAATTAGCAACTGAAAAGGATGTACATCCGGTAAGAATCATAGCAGACTCTTACCTCACAATTTGCAAAACGCTTTCTCATATATCACATCATCTGATTCTCACAGCAGCCCAGGGAGGTAAATGGAGCATTATCTCCATTTTATAGAAGAAACTGACTCTCAAGGGAGGTTAAATATCTTGGAGGTTTCATAAACCCACTTGCTATACTAATCACGGAGTCCCTGGGGGGTGCTAACGGTTAAGCGCTTGACTACTAGCGGAAAGGTTGGCTGTTTGAAACCACCCAGATGCTCCCTGGAAGACAGGCCCGGCAATCTGCTTCTGAAAGGCCTTGAAAACCCCATTGGGCAATTCTACTCTGCACACATGGGGTCAACATAAGTCGGCACTGACTTGATGACAGATAACAACAACAACATACTAATCACGCACTTGTCTAAGCTTTCTGACCACTCTGGGACATCATTTTTCAGAACGTTTTGTCTTGTGTCTTAAACTGCATGCAGTTATTTATATTGATATTTCGGAATAGTTAACATGGGGCCTTCCCGGAGAGAGATTACCCAATGGCAGCTTGTGTTTCCTTAAATCTTCTTCCAGGACTAAGTGCACATCATTTCCAAACAACTAAGAATAGTCCAGTGAATCCTAAAGTCTCAAATCACCATAATGACACGATTTTCTTTCAAAATGACAGTACATCACTGAACTCCATTTTCTTTACTGGATGGACAATGTGTATGTAGATGGCATTAAACATTCTGAACTTTCTTTCTCTTTATAAGGCTATATCAATAAAACAGACCATGCAGAACTTCCTCATATATGTTCTACAAACTATAAGATTAATTTTAACATAGCTCTATAAATGTGAGAAACATGGGTCAAGCCTCCTTCCCTTTTTACTCCCCTAAAAAAGCACAGAAAAGAAATGTAAATAATCTTTTGTTTATCTGCCTCAAATAATTTGACTCTCTTCCCATTAGAGAGAATGGTAGTCATTTGCAAGGTTATGTTAGTGGTTAAATTAATTGGAACATTTGCCACACGCCACAACAGGGATGAATCTTATAAACACAGATATTGAGTAAAAGAAATCAGATGTTAAAAAAAAAATGCAAAAAAAGTATGATTCAATTTATATAAATTCAGAAACACGCAAAAACTAATCTATGATTTTAGAAATCAAGACACTGGTTTCCTTGGGGGATTAGTGACTGGAAGGGGACTCGAGAGAGTCTTCTGTTGCTGTGATGATCTATTTCTTGGTCTGGGTACCGGTTACACGGTGGGTTCATTTTATGAAAATTCACTGACTTCTACACTTGTGATTTGTGCAGTTTTCTCTCTGCATATTATATTTCAATTTAAAGTTTCTGGAAAACATAAATTAGCTCTCTAATTCCTTGGACCTTGGCATCTATAACTGACACCTTTATTCTCTCTCACTTCTGTTTCACTTTAGGCCTTACCCAGTGGTGTCATCAGGGGGATGTGGAAGTGCAAACCACATCAGGTGGCACTGTCAGAGGGAGTGACACCAAAATAACTGTCTATAAAATTTTTGTGCAATGTTTCAGCAGAAAGTTATTATTTTTTGTAAAAATATCCCTGTAGTTAATTATAACAACAGAAACATTTTTCATAAGCCCAGCTTACATGTATTGATACCTACAAGGCTAAAACTCTGTGCAGATTTGCTCTTTGAACCTTCTAATGTGCTCCTGTCAGAGCCGTCATTATTATCCAACTACGATGATGCTTCAAATCACGTGGTTTTGTCTGCATATGCTCACGAACATGCTGTTGTTTTCGTTGTTGCTGGTGTTTTTATAGTTGCTGATTTTGTCAAATTTTCTGCTGTTTTAGTCACAATATTGTGGTAAATAGCATGGGGGGGCATGGCACCATGAGTTACCCCACTGGGTGACACCAACAATAGTGATGCCACTGACCTTAAAAATAAATAAACCAAAAACAAAAAAAAACCCAAAACCTACTGGTGTCCAGTTGATTCTGACTCGTAGCGACCCCATAGGGTTTCCAAGGCTGTAAATCGATACAGAAGCAGACTGCCACATCTTTCTCACGTGGAGCCATTGGTGGTTTTGAGCCACTGACCCTTCAGTTAGCAGTCCATCTCTTTAACAATTGCACCACTGATTTTACCACTGGGAAATGTCCCAATTCTAATTCTGAAATTCCCTACCTAACCTCAACACCTTATCTGCCTAATCTTGCATTTCCTTCATGGCTACTGGAGACAACAGCCAACATGGCCTGAAAAAGAAAAAGCTTGGTCAGTTACAATGGTGTGTCCTTGAGCAAGTTGTTAGCTCAGTCTGAGTTTGAGACTTTCTACCTGTAAAACTAGGGTAATAACGGCTACTTCTTAAAGTTATGATTACTCACTATGAGGATTAAATGAAAAAATGTGTGCAAATGCCCAGCTGAGTATCTGGCATAAAGTTATCCTTGGGAACCTGACTTTTGACCTCAATGTGACTTCATTTCCTTAACTCTCTCCCTCCACATTTGCCCAGTCAGCTTGGCTCTTTATCTCAAGTAAACCCCATCAAAAGTAATATTATAAAACCACTCACCATCATCTGGAAATTCCTGGGAAACCCACATTGTCCATTTTTCTCATCTGCTTCCATAGTTGAAAAGTGTCAACACTAGGTTAATCAAGTCTACCAGAAATGGACTACTCTAACCTCAAAAACCAAAAACCAAACTTATTGCCATCAAGTCCATTCCGAATCATACTGACCCTATAGGACAGAGTAGAACTGCCCCAAAGGGTTACCAAGGAGCAGCTGGTAGATTCGAACCGTTGACTTTTGGTAAACAGCCAAGCTGTTAATCACTGAGCCACCAGACCTCCATTCTAACCTCAGCTGGGCCCTAAATGCAGTTTTATTATCTCCCTACTGATTCTACAGGAATCAAATCGACCATATCCATGGAAAGAGATGATGATGAAGCTCAATATCATCAGTCAGAATAAGGCCAGGGGCTGACTGTGGAACAGACCATCAATTACTCAAATGCAAGTTCAAGTTGAAGCTGGAGAAAATTAGAGCAAGACTATGAGAGCCAAAATATGACCTTGAATATACCCCACCTGAATTTAGAGAGCATTTCAAGAAAATTTGACCCACAGAACACTAATGATCGAAGACCAGACGAGTTGTGGAATGACATCAAGGACATCATACATGAAGAAAGTAAAAGGTCATTAAAAAGGCAGGAAAGGAAGAAAAGATCAAAATGGATGTCAGAAGAGACTCTGAAACTTGCTCTTGAAAGTCGAGTAGCTAAAGCAAAAGGAAGAAATGATGAAGTAAAAGAGCTGAACAGGAGATTTCAAAGGGCGGCTCGAGTAGACAAAGTGAAGTATTATAAGGAAATGTGCAATGACCTGGAGTTAGAAAACCAAAAGGGAAGAACATGCTTGGTATTTCTTAAGTTGAAAGAACTGAAGAAAAAATTCAAGCCTCGAGTTGGAATATTGAACAATTTTATGTGGAAAATATTAAAAATGCAGGAAGCACCAAAAGAAGGTGGAAGGAATACATGGAGTCACTGTACCAAAATGAATTAGTCAACCTTCAACCATTTTGCTGTTGTTGTTGTTGCTAGGTGCCATTGAGTCAGTTCTGACCCATAGCGACCCCACGCACAACAGAATGAAACACTGCCTGGTCCTGCACCATCCCCACAATCATTGTCATGCTTGAGCCCATTGTTGCAGCCACTGTGTCAATCCATCTCATTGAGGTTCTTCCTCTTTTTTGCTGATCCTCTACCAAGTATGAAACACATTTCCAGAAACTGATCCCTCTTAATAACATGTCCAAAGTACATGAGAGATGTCTCGCCATTCTTGCTTCTAAGGAGCATTCTGGCTGTACTTCTCCCAGGACAGATTTGTTCATTCTTTTGGCAGATCATAGAATATTCAAAATTCTTCACCAACACCATAATTCAAAGGTACCAATTCTTCTTTGGTCTTCCTTATTCATTGTCCAGCTTTTGCATGCATATGAGGTGATTGAAAACACTATGGCTTGGGTCAGGCACACCTTAGGCTTCAAGGTGACATCCTTGCTTTTTAACACTTTAAAGAGATCTTTTGCAGCAGATTTGCCCTATGCAATGCATCTTTCGATTTCTTGTCTGCTGCTTCCATAGGTGTTGATTGTGGATCCAAGTAAAATGAAATTCTTGACAACTTCAATCTCTTCTCCATTTATCATGATGTTGCTTACTGGTCTGGTTGTGAGGATTTTTGTTTTCTTTATGTTTAGTTGCAATCCATACTGAAGGCTGCAATCTTTGATCTTCATAAGGAAGTGCTTCAAGTTCTTATATGCTACTCACTTTGTGATGTTTTGTCACAGCAGCCTTGGGAAACTAATACACTCCAAGTAATCATGGATGATATGGGAATAATGAAAGTACTGACATCATAGAGATGTTGTAAAGTTTAAATGCGGTAATATTTATGAAGCTGTTAACAGTGCCTGGATCACTGAGTAAATGCTTAATACAAGTTGCTTATATTATTTGTTAGTTTTGGGTCAGGCAGTTTGCGGGGAAAGGGGGACATAGAAAGAGAGATGAAAACTCATCACATGAAACACTTCAATAACCAAATAATACAGCAGGTGCTAAAAAGAAATTTTATAGCCAATGAGGGCTGAGGATATTCAAAGACAGAAAGGCTGAGTATAATAGGTTAGCATGGTCAGGGAAGGCTTTGTGAAGGAAATGAGATTCTGGTAAGGCTATAAAGCAGTAGTTTTGGGAGAAGGTGGGAATTGCTTGAATAAGCTGAAGAACATTTTCAATCTATACACGCCCCTGTCCTTCCCCTTCTCCTCACTGGGCTTATCAGAATTTAGGGTGGGAGATGAACAAACATGTTTACTGTCAAAAGGCTTCCTAGATGATTCTGATAGGACCCATCTGCCTCCATTTGAGAATATTTGCCACAAAAAAGTTAAAATGTCCCTAAGTAGTGCAAAAGTACTGCTAATCTAAAAGTTGACAGTTCAAACTCAGCCAGTGGTACCACAGAAAAAAAGGCCTAACAATATGCTTCCATTAAAATTACAGCCAAGAAAATCCCATGGAGCAGTTCTACTCTGTAATATATGGAGTTACCAGGAGTCAGAATAGACTTGACAACAACTAACAACAACATTATAGAAGAGTGGTAGGATTTAGCTAAGCAGAAGCATTAAAAATGGTATTATCTGCGCAGAACAATGTGAGCTAAGAAGAAAGAAAGGAAAAGAGCATTAAGTGTCATGGAGTATGAGAATACTGTTCAGATCAGACTAGAGAGTAAGGAGTTTAGGTTTTAGCTTATGGGCAATGGAGAACAAAAGGATTTTCAGAAGGAAATGAAATAGTGAAAATGGGAATTGATAGCTATAATTTTATACCAGGGTCAGGAATCTATGCATCCCAAACATGGTCCACTGTCTATTTTTGCAAATAAAGTTTTATTGGAACACAGCTACACCCATTTGTTTACATATTGTCTATGACTGCCTTTGCTACAACAGCCAAGTTAAGTAGTTGCAACAAAGACCATTGTTGTTGCTGCTGTTGTTAGGTGCTGTCAAGTTGGTTCTGACTCATTGCGACCCTATGTACAACAGAACAAAACACTGCCGGTCCTGCGCCATCCTCACAATCTTTGTTATGCTTGAGCCCATTGTTGCAGCCACTGTGTTAATCCATCTCCTCCAGGGTCTTCCCCTTTTTCGCTGACCCTCTACTTAACCAAGCTTGATGTCCTTCTCCAGGGACTGGTCCCTCCTGATAATATGTCCAAAGTATGTTAGATGTAGTCTTGACATCTTTCTTTTTAATGATAATTCTGGTTGTACTTCTTCCAAGAGAGATTTATTCGTTCTTTTGGCAGTCCATGGTATATTCAATATTCTTTGCCAACATCACAATTCAAAGGCATGAATTCTTCTTTGGTCTTCCTTATTCATAGTCCAACTTTTACATGCATATGAGGCGACTGAAAACACCAGCTTGGGTCAGGTGCACCTTAGTCTTCAAGGTGATATCTTCGCTTTTTCAACACTTTAAAGAGATCTCTTGCAGCAAATTTGCCCAATGAAATGTATCATTTCATTTCTTGACTACTGCTTCCATGGTTGTTGATTGTGGATCCAAGTAAAATGAAATTCTTGACAACTTCAATCTTTTCTCCGTTTATCATGATGTTGCTTATTGGTCCAGTTGTGAGGATTTTTGTTTTCTTCATGTTGAGATGTAATCTATACTGAAGGCTGTGGTCTTTGATCTTCATCAGTAAGTGCTTCATGTCCTCTTCACTTTCAGCAAGCAAGGCTGTGTCATCTGCATAATGCAGGTTGTTAATGAGTCTTCCTCCAATACTGATGCCCTATCCTTCTTCATATAGTCCAGCTTCTTGGATTATTTGCTCAGCATACAGATTGAATAAGTATGGTGAAAGAATACAACCCCAACACACATCTTTACTGGCTTTCAACCACACAGTGTTTCCTTGTTCTCTTCTTGATCTATGTGCAGGTTCCTCATGAGCACAATTCAGTGTTCTGAAATTCCCATTCTTGGCAATGTTATCCATAATTTGTTATGATCCACACAGTTGAAAGCCTTTGCATAGTCAATGAAACAGCACAGGTAAACATCTTTTTGATATTCTCTGCTTCCAGCCAGGATCCATCTGACATCATCAGTGATATCCCTGGTTCCACGTCCTCTTCTGAATCTGGCTTGAATTTCTGGCAGTTCCCTGCTAATGTACTGCTGCAACCACTTTTGAACGATCTTCAGCAAAATTTTACTTGTGTGTGATATTAATGATATTTTTCATAATTTCTGCATTCTGTTGAATCACCTTTCTTTGGAATAGGCATCAATACGGATCTCTTCCAGTTGGTTGGCCAGCTAGCTGTCTTCCATATTTATTGGCATAGACAAGTGAGCACAGCATCCATAGGTCCCATAATCCTAAAATATTTACTGTTTGACCCTTGACAGAAAAAGTTTGTTGACCTCTGATTAATACTAATGTAACATGTTGACTTAACTAAGCTGAACCGTATTTTCCAGAATTCTTTTCCCTGTATGGTACTTGAATAGTGTTGACGCAAGAGATATTTGTGTGAGATGTGGAAGGCAGATGTAGGGGAGCAGCATTTTTCAAACACTGAAGGTTGATATAGGATGCCAGACACCATAGCAACTCGCACACCTCACTAATCTGCTGGTTAACTTTATTGGTGTGGGTTAGCACCCAGGCTGCAACTCCTCTAGCTCCTTCCAGATTTTCAAGTCCTGAACCAAGTATATATGCAGCTCTCTGAAAGGTCAGCTGCTTCTGCAGTCACCCATGGCATTGAGGTTGGAGGTGGTGAGAAACAGGCTTGGCTTCCAGTTTTCCTGAAGGGTTTCAGTTTGTATGTTGAGTTAGTTTGTTCTCACTTTAATCTGTACTGAGCTTTCCCTTCCAACTGCTACTCTGGATGACCTATACTGACTTCAAGTTTAACACAAGACACAGAGACAACAGTGTTACATAAACTTCTCTACCAGCCCCTACAATTGCATAATGTCTAGTCCCTAAAAGATAAATTCCGTATTCTACATCACTAATAGTGGTTCTGCTTCTCTAATCAAACCCTGGCAGATACAGCTAAAAATCATAATAGCTAATCTTTACTGAGCACCCACTGTGTGCCAGGCAATGCTCCAAGTGCTTTCCATATATTAGTCCTAATTCCTTACAACCACCCAAGGGTACAAAAAATCAAACCCATTGCCATCAAGTCTATTCCAACTCACAGTGACCCTATAGGACAGAGCAGAACTGCCCATAGAGTTTCTAAGGCTGTAAATCTTTATGGAAGCAGACTGTTAAACATCTTTCTTCCATAGAGTGGCTGGTGGGTTTGAACTGCTGACCTTTTGCTTAGCAGCTGAGTGTTTAATCACTATGCCACCAGGGCTCCTTTCCACCAAAGATGAAATTATTTCCATTTCTCCTTTGAGGAAATTGAGACACAGAGAAGGTTACATAATTTGTCCAAGGTCACAGAGCTAAAAGTGGTAGAGTTAGATTTTGAATCCCAGTGGTCTGGCCTCAGAATTCGTACTATTAACCAAGTGCTTTACTATCTCCTATTACACAGCAAAGCAGTGCCAAAAGTATTCTTCGCAACTATTATCCCATCTTCACAGTAGTCCTCAGAGGCAGGCATTGTTAACCTTACTTTGTTGTTGTTGTTAGGTGTCGTTGAGTAGATTTCAACTCATGGCAACTCAATGTGACAGAGTAGAACTGCCCTATAGGGTTTTCTAGGCTGTAATATTTATGGAAAACCCTTAGGGTTAACATCTATGGCTGTTAACCAAAAGGTTGGCAATTCAAATCCACCAGCTGCTCCTTGAAAATCCTATGGGGGCGGTTCTATTCTGTCCTATAGGGTTGCTATGAGTCAGAATCAACTCGACGGCAATGGGTTTTTTTGTTTGCTTAATATTTATGGAAGCAGATTGCCAGGTCTTTTTCTCTCAGAGCTGCTGGGTGAGTTTGAACCACCAACCTTTCAGTTACCAGCTGAGTGTTTCACCATTGTGCCACCATGGCTCCTATTACCACTTCATAGGTGAAGAAACGGAGGTTCAGAAAAATGGAGAAATTCACTCAAGAACCATAAAGTGCTGGAGCAGAAAGCAGGTGTTTCTAACTCATAAGTCTGTTTGTTCTATTAACCACTATGCCTTTGCTACGGAGCAATGGCAGAGAGAATGAACCACGGGCAGAGAGATCCATGTGGAAGTTACCATAACAATCCAGGCAAAGGTGTTGTGACCCTGAATAAGGCTTGTAGCATTGGAAATGGAAAAGAAAGTGGGATGGATGTTTGATAATTTATGCAACATGAGATAAGGGACTGCATTCATCTTGATTATCGCTGTGTACCTAGTGCCCAGTATAGCATTTGTCACAGGGTAGGTGACTAATATTTGTTTATAGAATGAACGAAATACTGAGACAGTACTCAAGAATAAAGTTCCCCTAAAACATGTCATTCCTCTCCTTAAAATTATTTCTTGGCCTTTGTATTAGGTTTTTTTTTTTTTTTAATGTCTGCGTAATAAATTATCATAAACTTAGTAGCTTAAAACAACACAAATTTACTATCTGACAGTTCTGTAGTTCAAAAGTCCAAAATGGATCCACATACTCCCTGCACTTCAGACCAGCCAGACCCTTCTCTCTCTCTCTCATCCCTATCCTCCATGAGCCAGGTCAATGAGCACCACCCATAGGCTCAGGAGTCCACACAACTCCCTGCACTTCAGACCAGCCAGCCCTTCCTCTCTCCCTCATCCCTAGCCCCTGTGGGCTAGGTCGATGGGTGCCAATGGAACATTCCAAACCCAACCCATCTCTTCATTGCTGCACCTCCCCCACTTCTATTCATTGAGTGACCCCAGGTGGTTAGCACAAGCAAGAATACAAGGCTGTCTACCTTCTGGCTCCCTTTAACTTCCAGCCCTAGAAGGGGTTCTTCTGATGAGCACTGACTTTTCCTGTCTCAATGCACCCAGCAAACCACTTGCTCAAAATTCAAAAAGCAAAACAGTCATTTTTTTTTTTCTTGCAGGTCCTTCCTTCAAATGCCAATCTTCTGTTTTCTCAGTAGTCTGGGTAGATCTGCATATTCTTTCAAATGTAAATTTCCTGGGTGGGGCTCAGATTTTCAAACTAAGACTCCAATACTCTATACATAAGACTACAGCATTCAAACCAACAGCCTGTGTCTCTTTTGGGCAAATACTAGTTCCCCTTCTGGCATATCCAATCAAGTATTGGCTGAAAGCAGAGTTATCTCTGTTATCTACAATACCGGATATTCATTTCCATCATACATTTAGGTCTGTTTTGCAACACTAAGAAATAGAAACATTCACTATCTATAGTACATTCAGATAAACACAGAACCTTTTTTTAAAACATTCCAGTTTCATTTTCTCTTCTCTATACCTTAAATATCTTCCCACTCATATGCATATGGCCTTGGCCTCTAGCTGAGTGGAACCAGAAGACCCTGGCCTCTTATCAGTCATCTTGCTTACCCAGCCTGGCTTTTGCCCCAAGCCACTTCAGGTGCCACTCCCCTCAGCTGCATCATTACATCTCTTACTTTCCTTTTAGCCATTACAGAAAAAAAAAAGTAATCACCTAGAATTAAAACTTTCACTTCCCATGCCCCTTCATTCTTTCTCTTACAAAGTTCCATGCTTCCAAGAGTTTGGAGCCATTGCCACAATTCCCAGCACTACCACCAATTATAAAAATGGCTTGGGAGGGGGGAGTGTCTGACCTCCTCTAACTTCATGAGGGAGAGAGAATCATTATCAGCATCAACAGCTCAAGGATGATTCCTATTTGGTGGAGATCAGACATGTCTCCTCTCTCCAACCTTTTTACCAATTCTGATACCAGCCATCCCTCCCACAGCACTCTCTACTTCTCTGCTGCATTCAGTAATTCATTGCAATGGCCACACAGAACTCACAGACAATATTCATGAATATGAAGTTTATTAGGGAAGTAACAGGTTACAGTTCAGGATTAGAAACAACTCAGGATACAGTTCTTTGATCAGGACATCCTTTTCTCAGCCATGCCCATAGGCAGTCCTCTCTCTGGCTCTAGGCCTCTCAGCCCCTTAGCCCCTGGGCCCCGAGGCCCGCTTCTGCCCTAGTTGGGCAAGTTTTACAAAGCTCTTTAGCTCTGCTGAAAAGTGCCCGAGGGTACCTCACTCTTCCAGAAAGGTGTTCAGCTCTCTTGCTATGTAGCTTCCTCACTCCATGGGCTTGGAAGCCCACTGCACCATCTCACAGTGGTCTCCTGGTTCTTCTGCTGCTGGTTCTCTGCTGCACTTGCTGCCACTTCTTGCCATTTTGCACTGTTTCCGGTGTTACAGTTCTCTGTCTCCTGAGTTTAGGAAGTTCTTAGCACAGGGACCTTGGGTCCAAAGAAATCACTCCACTTCTAGCTCTTCTTCTTAGTGGTAGTGGGTCTCCCACCTCACTCATTTCTCTTTCCTTTTATCTCCTTTAAGATAAAAGAGGGAGCCCTGGTGGTATAGTGGTTAAGATCTCAGCTGTTAACCAAAAGGTCAGCAGTCCGAATCCACCAGCCACTCTTTGGAAACCCTATGGGGGGTAGTTCTACTCTGTCCTATAGGGTTACTATGAATTGGAATAGACTCAACAGCAATGGGTTTAATGGGTTTTAAGATAAAAGGTGTGACTCAAGTAAGGGTGTGACTTGAATAAGGATGGTAAGGGTGGTGGCTGGGGTAAGGGTGGTGACTTGAGTCACACCTTTTAGTAAAACAGTGATACAAGATACATCCCACCCTAATCCTGCCTCATTAACAGGCAACTCACTCCTAAATGGGACCATAACCACAGGCATAGAGGCTAGGATTTACAACACATCACAAAATGGAGGATAATTACATCAGATCACAAAGTGGAAGATGACTATGTCATTACATAACTGCCAAATTACATCATTACATAACTGCCAAACCGCTGAAAATCATGGCCCAGCCAAGTTGACCCATAACATTAACCATCACAGGTTCTATACACCTTATTTGCATAGTCCCACCCAATCATTACATGGGAGTCACAAAGGCTATGGCTTATTGTTGTTGATGTTGTTGTTAGGTGCAGTCAAGTCAGTTCCAACTCATAGCGACCCTATGTACAACAGAACAAAACACTGCCTGGTTCTGCGACATCTTCACTATCATTGTTACGCTTGAGCCCACTGTTGCGGCCACTGTGTCAATCCATCTCATCCAGGGTCTTCCTCTTTTTCACTGACCCTCTACTTTACGATGTACTTCTCCAGGGACAGATCCCTCCTAATAACAGATCCAAAGTATGTGAGAGGTAGTCTCACCATCCTTGCTTCTAAAGAGCATTCTGGTTGTGCTTCTTCCAAGACAGATTTGTTCATCCTTTTGGCAGTCCATAGTATCTCCAATATTCTTTGCCGAAACCACAATTCAAAGGCTTCAATTCTTCATCAGTCTTTCTTATTTATCCTACAACTTTCACATGCATATGAGGTGATTAAAAACACCATGGCTTGGGTCAGGCACATCTTAGTCTTCAAGGTGACATCTTTGCTTTTTAACAATTTAAAGTGGTCTTTTGCAGTAGATTTGCCCAATGCAATGCATAGTTTGATTTCTTGACTGCTGCTTCAATGTGTGTTGATTGTGGATCCAAGTAAAATGAAATCCTTGACAACTTCAATCTTGTCTCTGTTTATCACAATGTTGCTTATGGGTCCAGTTGTGAGGATTTTTGTTTTTTTTATGTTGAGGTATAATCCATATTGAAGGCTGTGGTCTTTGATCTTCATCAGTAAGTGCTTCATGTCCTCTTCACTTTTAGCAAGCAAGGTTGTGTCATCTGCATAATGCCAGCATACAGATTTAATAAGTATGGTGAAAGGATACAACCCTGACACACACCTGTCTTGACTTTAAACCACACACTATACCCTTGTTCTGTTCAAATAATTGCCTCTTGACCTATGTACAGATTCTTCATGAGCACAGTTAAGTTTTCAGGAATTCCCATCTGTCACAATGTCATCCATAATTTGTTTTGATCTACACAGCTGAATGCCTTTGCATAGTCAATAAAACACAGATAAACATCTTTCTGGTATTCTCTGCTTTCAGCCAGGGTCCATCTGACATCAGCAATGATATCCCTGGTTCCACATCCTCTTCTGAATTCGGCTTAAATTTCTGGCAGTTCTCTGCCAATGTACTGCTGTAGCTGCTTTTGAATGATCTTCAGCAAAACTTTACTTGTGTGTGACATTAATGATATTGTTGGATAATTTGGTTGGTTCACCTTTCTTTGGAACAGGCATAAATATGGATCTCTTCAAGTTGGTTGGCCAGGTAGCTGTCTTCCAAATTTCTTGGCATAGATGAGTGAGCAATTCTAGCACTGCATCCATCTGTTAAAACATCTCAATTGGTATTCAGTCAATTCCTGGAGGTTTGTTTTTCGCCAACACCTTCAGTGCAGTTGGACTTGTTCCTTCAGTACCATCGGTTCCTGATTATATGCTACCTCCTGAAATGGTTGTACTTCAACCAATTCTTTTTGGTACAGTGACTCTGTGTGTTCCTACCATCTTCTTTTGATGCTTCCTGTGTTGTTTAATATTTTCCCCACAGAATTCTTCAATATTGCAACTCGAGCCTTGAATCTTTTCTTCAGTTCTTTCAGCTTGAGAAATGCTGAGTGTGTTCTTCCCTTTTGGTTTTCTAACTCCAGGTCTTTGTGCATATCATTATAATACTTTACTCTGTCTTTTTGAGCTGCCTTTTGAAATCTTCTGTTTAGGTCTTTTACTTCATCATTTCTTCCTTTCACCTTACCTACTTGAAGTTCAAGAGCAATTTCCAGAATCTGTTCTGACATCCATTTTGGTCTTTTCTTTCTTTCCTGTCTTTTTAACCATCTCTTGCTTTCTTCATTTACGATATCCTTGATGTCATTACGGAACTCATCTGGTCTTCAGTCATTAGTGTTCAACACATCAAATCTATTCTTCACAAGCTCTCTAAATTCAGCTGGGATATACTCAAGGTAGTACTTTGGCTCTCGTGGACTTGTTCTAATTTTCTTTGGCTTCAACTTGAACTTGCATATGAGCAATTGATGGTCTGTTCTATAGTCGGCCTGACCTTGTTCTGACCGATGATATTGAGCTTTTCCATTGTCTCTTTCCACAGATGTAGTTGATTGGATTCCTGTGTATTCCATCTGGTGAGGTCCACGTGTATAGTCACCATTTAGGGTGTTGAAAAAAGGTTGGTCTTGCAAAATTCTGTCAAGCTATCTCAGGCATTGTTTTTATCACCAAGGTCATATTTTTCAACTACTGATCCTTCTTCTTTGTTTTTAACTTTTGCATTCCAATCACCAGTAATTATTAATGCATCCTGATTGCATGTTTGATCAATTTCAGACTGTAGAAGTTGGTAAAAATTTTCAATTTCTTCATCTTTGGCCTCAGTGGTTGGTGTGTATATTTGAAAAATAGTCATATTAACTGGTCTTCTTTGTAGGTGTATGGATATTATCCTATCACTGACAGTACTGTACTTCAGAATAGATCTTGCAAGGTTCTTTTTGATGATGCATGCAATGTCTTTCCTCTTTAAGCTGTCATTTCTGGCATAGTAGACCATATGATTGTCTGATTCAAAATGGCCAATACCAGTCCATTTCAGCTCCCTAATGCCTAGGATAGCGAGGTTTATGCATTCCACTTCATGTTTGACGACTTCTAATTTTCCTAGATTTTATACTTTGTACATTCCATGTTCTGTTTATTAATGGATGTTTGCAGTTGTTTATTCTCATTTTGGGTCGTGCCCCATCAGCAAATGAAGGTCCTGAAAGCTTGACTCCATTCACATCATTAAGGTTGACTCTACTTTGAGAAGGCAGCTCTTGTCTTGTCCCACTTGTCTTTCAAGCACCTTCCAACATGAGGGGCTCATCTTCCAGCACTATATCAGACAGTGTTCCTCCGCTACTCATAAGGTTTTCACTGGCTAATTCTTGTTAGAAGTAGACTGCCAGGTCCTTCTTCCTAGTCTGTCTTTGGAAGCTCAACTGAAACCTGTCCGCCATGGGTGACCCTGCTGGTATTTGAATACCAGTGGCATAGCTTTCAGTATTCCAACAACATGCAAGCCTCCACAATACTACAAACTGAGAGACATGTTGGGGAGACTATGGCTAGAAGGATCATATTAAATAATTCACAGCACTGCACCTGGATTTCAAAGTTTTTTTCTTAAAGTTTGCTAATATCTCTTGCCTCATTCTCCAGCCACACTCATCCTTTTAAGGTTCTTTGAACGTACCATGAATTTCATGCTGAAAGTTCAGGATAAGGCCTATAATGTCCATCACTTACCAAGCTCTACCTGCTGCCATTGAATCAATTCTGACTCGTGGCCACTCCACGTGTGACAGAGTAGAATTGTGCTCTAGAGGGTTTTCATGGCAGATATTTCAAAGTAGATTGCCAGGCCTTTTTTCTGATGTGCCTCTGGTTGGACTCAAAGCTCCAGCCTTTCAGTTAACCATTTGCCAGTGTGTTAACCATTTGCACCATCTAAGGACTTCCGTCAAGTTTTACATGTCCTTTAAGATTTTGCCGTTGCAGAAATGGCCTCACTACCAAGAGTAGACTGATTCATTTTTTATGATGATTCTATTCATACGTTCATTAATTTCTAAATACTTGTAAAGTATTTTGTATAGGCAGGTACTAGGTTGGGTGCTGGGTTCCATATTTGTATGACCTGTGAGTCCTAGACTTTGCTCATCATCTGGCATATTTGTCATATTCCACCTATCTATAGTTCTGATAACGAGCCCTGGTGGCACAGTAGTTAAGTGCTCGGCTGCTAACCGAAAGTCGATGGTTTGAACCCACCGGCTGCTCTATGGGAGAAAGATGTGGCAGTCTGCTTCCATGAAGATTACAGCCTTGGGAACTCTATGGGGCAGTTCTACTCTGTCCTATAGGGTCACTATGAGTCGGAATCAATTTCATGGCAATGGGTTTGTTTTTTTTTGGTTTTATGGTTCTGATAACATATCTCAGTGGTGGTGTGGGGTCTACTAACCTCACACAAAATAGGAGATCTAGTTATAAATAACCACATAAGCAAGTTCAGGTCTCTTCCTGGAAACTATCTGACAACTAGAGGCTTGGCATGCAGTTGGGTTCCCAGCAATAGAACCAGATATATGAGCAGGTTGAGTGTTATGGCTAAGTTTTCCAGTAACTCCAAAAATATCTGCTCTTATCTCTTTCCCCATATAGTTACACAAACACTAACCTACACCCTTGTCACATTTCTAGTCCTCTCCCAACTTTAAGGCTTACTTTTGGGAATAATCTAACATTTTAGGCAAATGGCTACAGAATGATTTCTCAAGAGCTTCCTTTTAGAAAGGGTACTATCCTGGACGGCTTTAAAAAAGCTTTCAATTTTCCCCTATACCTGGGGGCAATGTGGAAGCAAAATTCCCTCTTGGCTACAGTTGATCATGCAACATTAACTCAAAAAATATTTATCCAGAGTCTACTGTGCTAGGTGTTGGAGTTAAAATTGTGAGAAAATAACTACTAGTGAATAACTAGTCTTAGTGCCTAGATCCGACTCATAGTGACCCAGTAGGACAGAGCAGAACTGCCCCATAGGGTTTCCAAGGCTGTAAATCTTTATGGAAGCAGACTGCCACATCTTTCTCCCTTGGAATGGCTGGTGAGTTCCAACTGCCGACCTTTCAGTTAGCAGCCAAGCGATCGCTATGAACTGGAATTGGCTCAACAGCAATAGGTTTGGATATTTGAGTGCCTAGATTTGGGGCCCTGGTGAAGCAGTGGTTAAGAGCTACAGTGTGCTATAGCTGCTAACCAAAAGATCAGCGGTTCGAATCCACCACCCGCTCCTTGGAAACCCTATGGGGCAGTTCTACTCTGTCCTATAGGGTCGCTATGAATTGGAATCTACTTGATGGGCTTATATTCCAAAACAGGCAATTGATTTAGAAAGTAATAGGTATGTTGTTGTTGTTAATTGCCATTGGGTGGGCTCCAACTCATGACAACATTATGTATAACGGAATGAAACATTGCCTGGTCCTGGGTGGTGATAATCTTTGGGTGTCACGGAAGCCCATAAGATGGGCACCTAACAGAATCTTGAGGACTTCTTGGAGGAAGTGGTTTCCTAGTGATAAACGGAAAGAGTTATCCAGATGAAGAAGAGGTTAAAGGAAGGTGTCTTAGTCATCCATTGCTGCTACAACAGAAATACCACAAGTGGATGGCTTTAACAAAGAGAAATTTATTTCCTCACAGTTAAAGTAGACTAAAAGTCCAAATTCAGGGGATTAGCTCCAGTGGAAGGCTTTCTCTCTGTCGGCCTTCTTCTCTTCAGTGTTTTCCTGGACTAGGAGCTTCTCTGCACAGGGACCCCAGTCCAAACGACACGCTCTGCTCCTGGCACTGCTTTCTTGATGGTATGAGGTCCTCTTGTCTCACTGCTCACTTCTGTCTTTTATATCTCAAGACATTGCCTCAGGATACAATCCAGTCTTGTAGACTGAGTCCTGCCTTACTAACACAGCTGCCGCCCATCCTCCCTCATTAACATCATAGAGGCAAGATTTACAACATATAGGAAAACCACACAATACCAGGAATCATGGCCCGGTCAAATTGATACGCACATTTTTGGGGGGACATAATTCAATCCATGACAGAAGGGAATCAAAGAACAGGTGTGAAGATCCTGAAAGAGGAGAGCACCAGAGACCTTTGTTTACAATGTGTTACAATCAATTGCTGATGATCTGAGTATAGCTAAAGAGCTTTTTTAGGATAGATTCTAACCATCCCCTGGCATGTTCAAAAGGAAGCTTTGGGTTTGAGATTTTATTCTGCTTTTTATATTGCCAGCAAATTTTCTGTGAACTCTGGCCAGTCACTTCACCTTTTGGAATATCAATTTTCTCATTTGTCAAATGGGGCTAAGAATATCTGCCCTCACAGGACTTTGTAGGGATCCAATGAGGCAATCTTAAATTCGTACTTAATACATTCTAGGTTCCAATTATTAATGGATGTTTGCAGCTGTTTCTTCTAATTTTGAGTCATGTCACATCAGCAAATGAAGGTCCCGCAGGCTTTACTCCATCCACATCAAGGTCAACTCTACTTTGAGGAAGCAGCTCTTACCCAGTCATATTTTGAGTGCCTTCCAACCTGAGGGGCTCATCTTCTGGCATTATATCAGGCAGTGTTCTGCTGCTATTCATAAGGTTTTCACAGGCCAGTTTTTTCAGGAGTGGATTGCCAGGTCCTTCTTCCCGGTCTGTCTTAGTCTGGAAGCTCAGCTGAAACCTGTCTACCATGGGTGACCCTGCTAGCATTTGAAATACCAATGACATAGCTTCCATCATCACAGCAACATGCAAGGCACCACAGTACGACAAACTGACAGATGAGTAGTGGAATTTGGAAGATAATCAACTGGAAAAAATCCGTACTTGTGCCCACTCTAAAGAAAGGCGATTCAACAGAATGCAGAAATTATCAAATGATATCATTAATATCACATGAAAGTAAAATTTTGTTGAAGCTGGAGTATATGAAGAAGAATGCAGCATCAGTATTGAAGGAAGACTCATTAACAACCTGCAATATGCAGATGAAACAACCTTGCTTGCTGAAGGTGAAGAGGACTTGAAGCACTTACTGATGAAGATCAAAGACT
>NW_004443939.1:12960013-12996440 GCF_000243295.1 Trichechus manatus latirostris | reverse complement strand
CATTGGGCAAATCTGCTGCAAAAGACCTCTTTAAAGTGTTAAAAAGCAAAGAAGTGACTTTGTGGACTAAGGTGTGCCTGACCCAAGCCATGGTGTTTTCAATTGCCTCACAGGCATATGAAAGCTGGACAATGAATAAGGAAGACCAAAGAAGAATTGATGCCTTTGAATTATGTTGTTGGCAAAGGATATTGAATATACCACAGACTGCCAGAAGCACACACAAATCTCTGTTGGAAGAAGTACAGCCAGAATGCTCCTTAGAAGGGAGAATGGCGAGATTTCGTCTTAAGTACTTTGGACTGTTATCAGGAGAGACCAGTCCCTGAAGGAGGATATCAGGCTTGGTAAAGTAGAGGATCAATGAAAAAGAGGAAGACCCTTAATGAGATGGATTGACACAGCGGTTGCAACAATGGGCTCAAACATAGCAACAATTGTGAGGATGGCACAGGACCAGGCAGTGTTTTGTTCCGTTGTACATAGGGTCACTATGAGTTGAAACCAACTCGAGGGCACCTAACAACAACGAGACAATATGTGGGAAAGTGCTCTGTAACCTCTAAAACTCAAGGGATTATCATTCTAATTCCGGCCACTGCTCAGGCTACTGTCTGTTTCCACCCTCCACAGCCCATCCAGATTTGTTCAGCAAATGCAAGCCAATTTTAATATCAACTGCTGACAATAAATCAAATAGGGTGAGCAAGAGCAAAAAGAGCAGATTTTAGATTCTCCCAGGCCATGGGAGGACACCACAACCCAGGTCATGGTAACAGATGACAGTGCGATGTCCATAAGAGAAATTTACCATACCAGTCAATCCGTAATTCTTTTTGTTTTTCTTGTTCATTTGAAGAATGTGGAAACCTGTGCAGAGAAGGGATTTATGAAGGTCATCCAGGTAGGGAGTGATGGAGGAGGGGCTGGTTTGTGAATGAACTGTGTGTTTTCATTGTCTCCCGTCTCCAAAGCCAATGGGTTCCTTCTGCCTCAGGCTCTTCTCAAGCCCTCCAAAAATCAGAGCAGGGGCAGGAAACTGCAGTTTGGAAGCCGTTTAGCTCTCTCCGTTTTCACCCAGTGATACTGTGTCCTCATCCCTCCCAGCTTGTAGGCTTACTGCAATTGAAAAGTCCAAACTTCTGTGATTTGGGAGGCTAATGGTCACTTTCCAGACAAAGTCAATCACTTGGATGAGGAGTAAGCCCCAAACTTCAAAAGGAGCTTTCTCCAGATTTATAAGTGCCCAGTGAACATGTTACTTGTAGCTCTCCCACCCTAAAGTGATTACTTAGGAGCAGTTCAGCAGCAGTCCTTGAAAGAAAAAAGTCCTTGCGTGAATGTAACAACTAAACATGTCATTTGGAAAGGAACTCAGTTATGCCCATCGGTAGGAATGGCTATGGGCTGGAGCTATGACCTAGTTCTAGGTAGTATTTAAAATGAACTTTAACATTTTCATTTCATTGTTATTATTCTATCCTGAGGTCACATTTATGTGTTTGCACAAATTTCTTTCTCTAATTCCCTCCCCTATCTTCTGCCTTTTAAAAAAAATATGGACAGGCAATCTGGTGTGGTAAAAACAAAAGCACTGTCCTAACGGCGCAGTGGTTAAGAGATTAGCCGCTAACCAAAAGGTCATCAGTTTGAATCTGCCAGCTGCTCCTTTGAAACTCTATTGGGCAGTTGTACTCTGTCCTACAGGGTCGCTATGAGTCGGAATCGATTTGATAGTCACAGGATTTTACAGGCAAGAAGACCAGTGTTCTAGCCCCAACTTTACCACTTACTAGTCTTGAGAATCTTGGGTAGGCACTAAACCTCTCTGGGCATCAACTTCCTCCTCTGTGAAATAGGAAGAATATTACCAGTTCTTTTTACCTCAGGGTCAAATTGAGTAATAATGACAACAATAAGAAGAATGTGAAAGTGATTTGAGGATCAGGATCTCTGATTCAGTCCCCCATGGACCCAAATTCTTGCAAGGCTAGGACAACAGCAAGCTTTCAGGAAATATCTGCTGGTCAAATGAGGTGCTATAAGCTGAGTTCTTAAATAATGGGAAATTAAAAAAACAAAACAAAAACAACTCATTGCCGTCAAGTCGATTCTGACTCATAGCAACCCTATAGGACAGAGTAGAACTGCCTCATAGGGTTTCCAAGGAGCAGCTGGTGGATTTGAACTGCCAACCTCTTAACTACTACACCACCAGGGTTTCCAGTGGGAAAATAGTGTCCTTAAATTACCAACTAAAAAAAATACGCTTATCCAATATTGATAGTCTGGTAAATGTTGCAGTCATGTAGGGCCTAGAATGTATACATGGCTTTACTGCGTCCGTTCATGAGCAAACAAGCACTTTTCTTCTGAGTGTTTCAGAGAACCACACTCCCTGCCCCCTCCATTCCCCCTTCCTGTCTCTATGTGCACACACACACACACACCAATATATACTGACTCTCCTTTACTAGGGAGAAAATGAGGTCTATTAATTGTATTAATAGCTTGATCTTCAGAACTCACCCACTTAAATGTTATTTATCAGTAATGTCACGTTTGGGTGAGAAACTCCAGCAAGAAAGTTAGAAGACCAGGGAATAAGCCATTTATGAAGAATATATTTTGATAGTTAAAATGGGAATGTATGTGACCAGTAGTGTCCAATCCAGCCAGGGTGGAGACACTGTCAGCATGCAGTCCCCTTCCTAATGGAACTCAGACCTCTGGGAAATAAAAAAGCTTAAGGCAGGGTAAAGACCTTGAGTGCAGGGCCTGTGTTTAATTCATCTCTGTATACTGTGCTACTCACACACTGTAGGAATCCAGTAAATGTTTGATGAATTAATTAGTAAGTGGGTGACTGGGTGATAGAGAGAGTTCTGGACTGGGAGCCAGGAGATGTGGATTCTAGCCCACACTTTATCATAGCCACGCAAGCTTGAGGAAGTCACTCCACATCTCTGCCCCTTACAAGTGAAATGAGAAGGTTGGACAAATCAGCAGCCCACAGTCAATAAAGTGCAGTTAGCTGGTTGATCTCTGAGCTGAGAGATGGTGCCTAACTCTCCTCTCCACCCTAATGTGGTTTTCAGGATCCCTGGTGGGCAGGAGAAGTAAGTCCAGCCAGCAGACCTGTTCCAGGCTGCACCCAAGAGCACTTTCCGAATGCTGAGGAGGTGCCCAGCACTAAACTGGGTTCTGTAGTATTCACTTCCATGGTCAGATTTTCAGAAGGTCTTGAGAAGAGGTGGACTAAAATCACCAGAAAATGTATTTATTCAAGGAAGCTACTTCTTCCATTGGCCATTTGGATCATTGCAAGGCAAGCCCTTTGACTCTGAGAAAGAAACAGGACCCTTGAAAATCTTCTTCCATGGCTGAAGACGTAGAATTGAGAACACTGGAGAGAAGACATTCTTCTGGAAGCCTGTGTTTATGCCACAGAGCAAATGTTCCCTATATGCATTTGGTTGGGTCTTAATATTCATGCCTATATGAGTTCATATTATAGCATACCATTTTTCCCATAATATTTTCATTCTGCAATCAAATTTATTATTATTAAAAGGCACTACAGGACTGGTTACCATGAATACAGTGTTCTCCACTTCACCAAATGCTTTCAGGTCTACATAAAAAAAATTTCAGCCTATATGGATGCCTGAATGTTTCACAGGAACCATTCAGGGTAGAAGAACAAAAAAAGAAAAAGAAACATTCAGTGAGAAGATGATATTAGAAATCCCATTGTGTATAACCTCACCTCAATTCGTTGGGGGATAATTGTAAAGTGGAAATCTAAAAGCTGTCAAAAGGAACACTAGCCTGACTGGCTTATACAAGTTTAACTAAACATTCTGCGATGGTGTGGTTAATGGAAAGAACACATGCTTTGAAAGCTAGGTTTCAAATCTGGTCTGTGCCCCCTAAGAATTGTATGACTTTGGGTAGGTGACTAATTTTTTTTTTTTTTTGGTATGGACAGCAGCTTACTTATTTTTAAAATGGATACAATAATATCTTCTCCATAGTTTCACTGTGAGGATGTAATAAGAGAAGACCTGTGAAGCATTTAGCACATAGTTAGGACTTCCATAAATGTTGTTGTTGCCAGCTGTCCCCGAGTTGGCCCTCAACTCATGGCAACCCCATGCACAATGAAACAAAATGCTGCCTGGTCCTGTGCCATCACCATGATTGGTTCTGGATTGGGCCATTTTGAGCCATAGCGTTTTCATTGGCTGATTTTCAGAAGTAGATTGCCAGGCCTTTCTTCCAAGTCTGTCTTAGTCTGGAAGCTCCACTGAAACCTACTCAGCATCATAGGAACATGTAAGCCTCCAGTAAAAGAAGAGTGGTGGCTGCATATGAGGTACATTGGCCAGGAATCAAACCCATCTCCCCCATGAAAGGTGAGAATTCTACCACTGAACCACCATTGCCCCCCATAAATGTTAACCCTCCCTTTATTCCAGGCAGCTCTGGCTTTCTGTGGTCTGCTCTGTCACCCATCACTGAACCAACTAATGAGGCCTATTAATTAGTGAGGTAAGCTTCCCTTTTTCCAAATTTTATCCACCACACTTAAAAAGCATGCTCCTCCTTCTAGTCTCAAAATTTTGATAAAGAGCTCCACCCAGCCTGACAGGATTGAAAGTAATCCTAAATTTAAGAACAAAAGCATGAGACCAAAAGTATATCTTTCTGTTGATGAACTTAATACGATGAAATTAGAACAGTGCTGTAGGATTCACTATTCTTTTATATATGCTTTCTTTTTATATATCTGAGGAATTTACAATAAAGGCACACTTGGAAATTGTACTTAAATGAGTAAAATGGCTTTTGGCAGACTTTTACAGACAATTGGGTGGATAAAAATAGAACAACCCTGTTCATCTTACCATGTGAAATTAAGAAAAGCAACCATAACACACTAATAATAAGATCATTTAACCCTACTACCTAAAATATTCTTCCATGAATATTATAATGAAGGGATTTTTTGAATAAATGCACGAGAAAGTAAAGGCAAGGTGAGAACATTCTAATGAGGATCTCTTTTCATTCTTACGGTTTGGATATACGGCAGAAACAAGCAATGCTATCGCTTCATTTGGCCTGGCTTGTGGGAGAGTTTGAGAACTGCTTTTTAAAATTTGTTTGTTTTGTTTCACTTTTCTGGTGGGAATGCAGTATGCAGTGATGTCTGTAAGCTGATGGAGTTCATAAAAGCTTAAAATAATACCTTTGTTATATGGTACAACATCAAGTTACTTATAAAAGTATTAAAAACGGGAAAGGCCCAACATGAAACCCTGGAATACAATCATTCATTCATGAAATGGGAAACAGTAAAGGATATTGGGTAATAATGGATTTTCAGTCCTTATGGATCTTATACAAGATCTTTGTAGAGGAAGGGAGTGAATCAGCTCTAGGAACACTGAGAAATAGAGTAATTGTTCCAAAGGCTCTGAATCAGAACCTGGTGAGACTCACTAAAACGCAGTTAAGTATGATATGGTTAATAGATATACGACTAGAAAAGAGATAAGGGAAGAAGAAAGAATCAAATGTTCACGTGTGGTAACTCAAAACCAGGACTGCAGAACCTCCATTGAATCAAACAACCTCAAAATGACTAAACTTAATTCTAGCCAAACAGCCAGAAATGCAACATTCTTCAGGAAAGTAAATATTTCGACATGCATCTTTCGTCATTGAATGTCTGGTTCTGGAAGGGTCACTCAGGGGTAGGAGCCTAACCTGTGATCAAAGAAGTTACACGGAATTATTATGTACATCATGTATACTCCAAGGAATCCTGTGCAAGAGTTGGTGAGGAATTCATACAGATAAGAGCTTCTATAAATTATCAAAGACTACTAGCCCTGGTGGTGCAGTGGTTAAGAGCTATGGCTGCTAACCAAAAGGTCAGCAGTTCAAATCTATCAGCTTCTCCTTGGAAACCCTGGAGGCAGTTCCACTCTGTTATATAGGGTGATTTTGAGTCAGAATCCACTCGATGGCAATGTTTTTTTTGGTACTACGAGCTACTCATGTCGACCCCTATGTGTTACAGAGTAGAACTGCTCCATAGGCTATTCTTGGCTGTAATCTTAATGGAAGCAGTTCTCCAGGTCTTTCTTCCATGGAGCCACTGAGTGAGCTTGAACCTCTGACCTTTAGGCTAGCAGCCAATGGCAAAACGCTTGCGCCACATGAGTTGGAATCAACTCAACAGCAACAGGTTTAGTTTTGGTACTATGACAAAACTTTCTTTCATTAATACATGCCAGACACTTTTCTAGGTTCACTTTCCTAGGGATACGACAATGAACAAATGTGAAAAAAAAATCTCTGCCATGATGAAACTTATGCCCCATTATTTAACGACATCCACACGATCCTAACAACAGCCACAGAAGTTTATTATTCCCTTTTTACAGATAAAGAAATAGATACTTAGTAACTTGCCTAAGATTACAGAGCTAGATAATGATGAGCCAGAATTCAAATCCAGTTCTGTGCAGCTCCAACGCCTGAGTTCTTAACTACTTTGCTATACTATCTCCTACTAGCAAGAGAAAAAGGATTCTAATGAGGGCCTGCACAACAACTGCAATCCAGACAGCGCAGTCTCCACAAACGTACACTTTCTTGTTAGTGGAAATCAGACTACAATTTACCAAGGAGGCAAGCCACTTGTTACCAAGTGCTTACCAGTAAGCAGATTCTCATTCATCCAAAATTTATCAGTTAGATATGTGTTGAGTATTATACCAGTTCTGAGGATATAAAATTAGACAAAGCTTTTGCCCTCAAGGAGTCTAGCAGGGAAGAAAAACATAAATGGATTATCATAACATATCATGATAAGGCTGAGATACAGATAAGCCCAGGATGCTCTGGAGAAGCAGAAAAGTCACCTAACATAGCCTGAGGAGAAGGGGTGTTGATCCCTGAGTTGAGTCTTAACCAGCTGGAGCTAGCCTGATGAAAAAAGGTTGGGAAGTGCCAAACGGCTCTGAGAAAAGAGAATGACATATGCTAGAAAGTGAAAGGCAGCCTGGTGTATGAGGAACTGCAAGTGTTTCAGTGTAAAAACGGGACGTGAGAAAGATGCTCCTGAAAATTGACTCTGCTGTATTTTAGCAATGTGTGTGTTTAGGAAGGGTTGTAGACAGGAAAGACATTGAGGAGGATACTTAGAGATACAATAGTGAGATGTGAAATCTATTTAATGGGTCTTGGCCAGCATTTATTTAAAACATGAATAGGATAGGATAGAATAATAGATTAGGATGAGAAATATCACATATGTCACATGTAGTAGGGTAGGTACTGTTTCATAAAACACACATATTAATACTGAGTCTTGATGTAAAATGTATGCATTACTGTGAAGATGTCACTTTGATGACTAAGGTGCGCCTGACTCAAGCCACGATATTTTCAGTCACCTCACATGCAAGCAAAAGCTGGACAATGAAAAAGGAAGACTGAAGAAGAATTGACTCATTTGAATGATGGTATTGGTGAAGAATATTGAATATACCATGGACTGCCAGAAGAACAAACAAATCTGTCTTGGAAGAAGTACAGCCAGAATGCTCCTTAGAAGCGAGATGGGGACTTCGGCTCACTTGCTTTGGACATGTTATCAGGAGAGATCAACCCCTGGAGAAGGACTTCATGCTTGGTAAAGCAGGTCAGCGAAAAAGAGGAAGACCTCAGTGAGATGAACTGACACAGCGGCTGCAATGATGGGCTCAAACAGCAATGATTGTGAGGATGGCACAGGACCGGCAACATTTCGTTCTGTTATACATAAGGTCGGAACAGACTCAAAGGCACCTAACAACAACACTGTGAACCATGATTTAAAACAAAAAAAAGTTTGATAGTCACTGATCCAGGCTGCACTTTGGATCTATTAACCAACAAGGCCCCCTGGGGGACCTACTTTCTGCCTATTCTTATTGGGAGACAGAGAGGCTGCTTAGAATGAACTTGTCCCAGTTTCCCAAACCTTTCCAAACTCCAAAGTCCATGATCTAATTCTAAATCTCAAGTGGTTGTAAAGATAAACTCCAATGATTAGGGTTATTTCTAAAAAAACGATATTTCCATTTTAAAGAAGTGAGAAAAAATGTGCACACAAAATGAAGCTTTAAATGACTCCAAGAAAGTTTCGGGCTAGTAAAAAGTTTTCTGACCCAGCTATGTTTTCCACCAAATGAATCACCCAGGTACAGAGCCAAGGCATATGACTCATGAGACACACCCTATGTTGTATTTTTGCTTCTTTCCTTTGCAGAGGGATTTTCCCTAAAAATTCTTTTGGGATTTTATTCCTCACTTTCTCTTCAATTCAGTTGCCAGTTTCTCTGTTCTTTGATTTTTCCTTAGTGTTTAATTTTGTTTCTCTTCTCTTTTGCCTGATCATTCTGGATAAATTAAAAAAAAAAAAAAAAAAGTTAATATACAAAGAAAATACAATTAAAATATGGCTTTAAAAAAGAGTTTAATATATTGTTTCTTTTTTTTAATATTTATTACTGACCTGTTTGCAAAGCACAAGAGTCAAAGTGAAAGTTGACAGAAATGGTTTAATAAATACCTCTAACTAAATTATCTGGCTAATGTAGGCTATAAAGATTATGGAGATTGATAAAAACAAGTAAAAAAAATCCATTTTGGGCCTAAATTAGTTGGATTCACCTCCAGTATCAATAGAATTAATCAGAAAATTGTGTTTTGTGGGTCAGCATACACATTTGTCTATGAATGAACAATCAGAAGTCAATGTTAGGAACAACTGATTATCTCAAGCCCTAATGATTTACTTTCTCTACGAATACATCTCTCCATTCTGAGCTAATACCACTGACTGCATCACGAAAAACTCTCATACAATCATAGAATATTTACACTTGAAAGCAATCTTAAAGATTGTGTCGTCCAGAGTTGTTCCGTCAGTTTTATGTGGTTGAGAACATAATATATCACATACCTACCGCTTATGCAGAACTAAATGGCCCTTTGGTTGAGATTCTATGCTGTTTATATCTCTACTAGCTAAGAAGACTTTGTCAGACTTTATTTTCTGTGGTTTCTGAAGATTTTTTCTTTTATTTTTTAAAGTAAGAAATGGAATGTTAAATATGCTTGATCAAACTATGCATGTAACTTGAGAATCACTGATGTAGTCTAAATTCCCATTTTGCAGACCAGGGGAAGAAATCCCAGAGATGGAGTAAAATGATTTTACTCCAGGCTCTACCCTCCATAGACCTATTCCCAATAAATATTCAATTCAACCACCAAGGGAAAAGAGTTGACAAGGGAGCAAATGACAAGAAGTTAAGAGTCCCGGTGGTACAGTGGTTAAGCGTTCAGTTGCTAACCAAATGGTCAGCAGTTCGAATCTACCAGTCGCTCCTTAGAAACCCTATGGGACAGTTCTACTATATTCTAAAAGGTTGCTATGAGTCGGAACCGACTCGATGGCAATGGGTTTGGTTTGGTTTTTTGGTAACCCTTTGAGCTACAATCTGTGGCTAGCATTTGCGTCAGAGGCTGAAGGGGAGGGTGATTTTTCAGGGAACTTTAGAATTTTCCCTTCATTTCTGTCACATTTTAGTCACTCAGCTAAGAGCCCCACAGCAAATGGCTGCTGCACATGAGGGGACACTTGTCCAAGCAAGTGGAGTAAAAACAAAGCTGCTTTGTTTAGAGCGCCTTGGTGCTCCGCCCTTCTTCCCTGCCTGACCTCATGGACCTCAGAAAAGGTCATTTTGTGAAGCTCTGGTGTGTACATGAGTAAACTTGAATCATCATATGTCACAAAGGGAACCACTAAACCAAATGCCAGGGACTAGATTGCCATGTCATCCTCAAATAGGTTATTATGGCAGGTCCGGGCTGCTGGGTCACCCAAATACTCCAGCTGGGTTTGTTTTTCATCTTACCCTCAGAGAACTCCGGCCCTTTGCAAACATCAATACCTAAAGCCACTGGGAAAATATTTTTAATTCATTCAAACTTACTCAGAAAGGACACAAGGAAAATGAAAATATTTGTGCTGCTTTTCAAATCATATAGAATTACAGTGTTTTAGGGAGTCTCAAGCACAGATTACATCTAAAAAGATAGGAGGAAGAGGAAAATAAAGATGGTTATCTGAGTAATTTGAACTCAAAGCAACAAGGAAAGAATAGTATATTTTGTACGGGGCAGGTATTTAAATTATGTATGCTCGCTCATTTTACTAATCAGAGTCATGGAATACTTGTTCAACTTCCCAGCTCACTCCATTTAATAACGATAGCTATCATTTAATGAGTATCCATAGTCCCTGTGTGGTGCAAATGGTTTCACTCAATTACTAGCCTAATGGTTGGTAGTTCGAACCCACCCAGTGGCACCACAGAGGAAAGGCCTGGCAATCTGCTTCCATAAACATTACAGCCAAGAAAACGCTCTGAAGCAGTTCTACTCTGTAGCACATGAGGTTCCATGAGTTGGAACTAACTTGATGGCAATGGATTTGGTTTTGGTTTTTAATGAGCATCTAGTATTTGGCAGGCATGTACTTGGTGCTTTGCTAGTATTGTTCTGTCATTCTTAAAATAACAATGCAAAATCAGTATTATTAACCTCATCTTTGGAACTGGTAAGTAGCATAGCTGTGATTTGTATCCACAGTTATCTTTCTCCAGATAATGACTTGGCTTTCAAAACTCTAGTGTCATTCTAAATCCTCATTTTGCCTCTTAGTAGCTATGTGACCTTGGGCTAAGTTACTTAACCTCCCTACATCTCATTTTCAACATGGGACTAATGATAGTCTCTGCCTAATAATTTGTTATACATGAAATAGGCACATAAAGTACTTAGTCGGCACAGACTAAGCATTGAACCAGCTGTTGGCTTTTATTATTATTATAGTATAGCCAAACTGGTTAGAAGGTCTTTTAATTATTCTCGTCCTTAATAGGGAAAGGAGAGGGAAAGAATCAAACAATTAGAATACATTTATTAAGTGGTTCTCAAACTTTATTTTATATAAGAATCACGTGGGGCCTTATTGAAAAATGCAGATCCCCCAAGCCCTAACTCAGAAATTCAAATCTCATGTTAATAAGCACCAGGTAGCTCTACTTATGTGTGGAGAGTGTGGATGGATCCATGCAAATCCATACATCCTTCATTTTTGAACAACCAATTCACAGTTCACCACCCCCTAAAAGTGGCTCAGCATTAACAGCTTATTGCCAGCATCTCTGCAAATAACCTAGACAGTTAAGATGCCCAGATATTGACGCTAAAATTTCCTAATTGACCTCAATTACCTGGGAATGTATCGACAAGGTCAAATCTCAATTTATAATTAGACAGTGGGAAAACACCAGGCCATTGTCAGGCATTAGGGCTCAAGGAGCTCAGCTTGTGCTGTGTCATATGTGTTAGCACATTTGACTTCAGGGGAAATTCTCCCAGCATAGGCCACCAGGTTTGCAAAAAAAAACCTAGTCACCTTAATCTCTTCCCTTTCACAGGCTGCTTGCTCCCAAAAGTGGGAAATATGAATAAAATCTTTAATTTCTGTAATCACCCCAATGAATTAATCCCTCATTTTGAGAACATAGGAGAGTAGAAAACAGTCTCAACAGTATTTTTTTCTAAGTAAAATTTATAAAATCATGACAACATATGATAACAGATTGATATGCACAGTAGCTTGATCTGGCAAGGATGCTCACTGATGTGCCTCCAGTGTACTTTTTAAAAGAGTCTGGGTTCTGGAGTCTGAATGTCTGGGATTCAAACCTTGGCTTCTCCACTCGTTAGCTTCCTGATCTTAGAAAAATTATTTAACCTACCTAAAGATCAGCTTTCTTATCTTTAAGATGGAGATTATAAGAATCCTTACCTCACTGGATTGTTTTCGAGGTTAAGGAAGATGTTGCCTGTAAAGGCACATAGCCTAGAGCCTGACACAGAACAACAACAAAAAGTTGCCATCAAGTCGATTCTGACTCTTGGCGACCCCATGTGTGTCACAGTAGAATTGTGCTCCATGAGGTTTTCACTGGCTGAGTTTTTGGGAGCAGATAACCAGGCCTTTCTTCTGAGGTCCCTCTGGGTCGAACTGAACCTCCAACTTTTCAGTTAGGAACTAAGCACGTTAATTGTTTGCACCAGCAAGGAACTCCAATACAGAACAAGTGCTCAAAAAATATTAGCTATTGGTATTCGTTGTCAGTCCAAAGCTTTCTGTACCAAATAAAAATTTTGACTCCCTTCCCCATTCATGAGATCCTGGTAATGGAGAAAGCTGATGGTGTTCTTGGGTAAAGGATGTGCTCTCATCACTGATAGAACCTGGCAAGCTGTAGGGCAGGGTAGGACAGAGAAACCAGCTTGGACCTCTTCTAAGCATAAGGCTCAAACTTGCCCAGTCGATTCCTATTCTCCTCCTTATGGGCTATTGTAGTTTATATACTATTCTTCACGGAGTCTGTGGTTCCTCCCTCTGAGCTGGGGGAGGAAGACAGCTTGGTGGTTGGCAGGCTCCTTGTGGCCAACTTCCCTAAGCGTGATGGTATATTAAGGGCTAGGATGCTAGTAGGGAATGCTAGTTTAGTTGATTACCCCTTGCGTTGGAAATTATCTCTGCTCCCAAATTAAGCATCAGTTAAGTCTGGTCACTGAACTATGACTGCTGAATGCTGTAGAAAACCCATTTGGATTTTGGGTTAGATTCATTTTATATTCATGATTTCAAATTCCAAATGAACTCTCAATACTGCCTGGTAGTTCTGCTGAGTACTTATTTTCTGTGACAACTACGTCCCACCTTCTCTCTCCTCAAACCTCCAACTCTCCTCCCTCTCCATAATTTAAAGCTTAGATGAGAACTCTCTCAGTTTTGATTCACTGTGTCTACAAATCTACCCCATAAAAAGATTATGATAATTAAGTGAGTTGATAAATGAAAATTACTTAGAACTTTAGTTGGTTCATAATAAACTCTCAATAAATATTAGCTATGATTCTGATTGTTATTACCTCTACCTAAACCCATTTTCTCCCACTTCCCTCTTTCAGCTAAGGAGGTGTCCCTGGTCCTGCCAAAGGCCAATCTCTCAACTTCTGTTCTGGATCCCACCACTCCTGACCTCCTCTAGGATTGTTCCTTTGCTTATTCCCCACCCCCTCCTTTAACAACCTCTTCTGAATTGTTTGGCAATGTACAAATATGCTTTACTATCCTCAAGTGTTCTACCCACACCAAATCTGGCTTCTATCCTTATAAGTCCTATAAATCTGCCATTGTCAAGATTATCATTGACTTCCATGTTGTCAAAACCAGTGGTCATTTTTCTATGCTCAACTTACTTCAACACAGCTAATAGCTCTCTCTTTCAAACTACTCTCTTCTCTCAGCTTCTGTGGTGCTCATACGCTCCAGGCTTTCCTTTTACCTCTCACATCATTGCATCTCAGTCTTCTTTGCAATCTCTTCCTTCTCTACTCAGTATCTAAATGTTGGTGTTTTCTAGGGATATGGTCCTGGGCCTCAGCACTTCTTCTATATTCTCACTTATGCCCAGACCTTATTCATAATTTATATGCTGAAAATGCCCATATTTATAATCTCCAGCCTAACTTTCCTTATGCCTAACTGACATCTTCTCTTGGATGCATCATAGCACATCTAAAAGCAAACTCTTGATTTCTCTCCTACCCCACTTTCCAAGATATCCTCTTCCTATCTTCCCCATCTTAGTAAATGGCATCGACACCTATCCACTGGCTCAAGCCAGAAGCCTAGATTTCATTCCTGAGCCTTTTCTTTCCCTTACTTCTCCTTCTCTCACATCCTCCTCATGTAATCCATCAGCAAGTCTTGTCTGTTTCATCTCCAAAATACAGTACAAATATGTCCACTTCTCTTCCTCCCTACTGCTATTATCCCAGATTAAGCAAACTTCACCCCTTGCCTAGACTGTTCAATATTCCTCACATTCTCTCTTTGTCTAATACAATTCATTATACAATTGAAAACTGAGTGAGCGTTTAAAACTGTATAACTATTTTTCAATTTTTCAGTGGCTTCCCAATTCACTTTGATATAACCCATACTCCTTACTATAGCCTACACAGTCCTACAAGATCTGGTCCCTGCCCATTTTCAACTCCATTACCTACCACATGCCCCAGCTTATTCCCCTTCAGCCACACTGACCTCTTTATCAAATACACCAAGTTCAAGACTTGTGAACGTTCCTCTGCCTGGAATAGTCCCCTTTGTTCTTCTTAGCTTTCAGGCGTCAGTTGAAATGTCACCTCCTTGGAAAGACCTTTTCTCATTTTCCCATCTAAGTAACCCTCTTCCCCTTCCATTATTTTCTACCTCTTGTACCCTCTTAATAACCTTCAAAGCACTTATCACAATTTATTTATTTTCTTATTTATAGTTTGCTTCTCCCTCATGGCCCACAAGGGGTGAGATCCATTTCTATTTTCTTTACCTGGCACACAGTGGACCTTGCCTAAATATTTGCTGAATAAATGAATGAATGAATAAGCAGCCATCAAAGTATTAATCTGAGCAGTTGAAAACATAGAGCTGAAGCAGCGCTTTGGCAAAACTCACTTAAAAAGCTGGACCATGACAAATTATTCTCCCAGACTGTGGTGCCAAGTTCTGATGACGATGGTGCATCTTGTGACTATGACCCGATCTTTCCCTCCTCCAGCTTTATGCAGATTATATGCCTCCTCTTTGGATTCCCCACCTCTCTTCTCTTCCTGTTTAATTTCTAACCACCCAATCTTAACCAAGGTCCAACTCTAATTCCCTATCCTTGAGAAAACCCCTCACCATAATTCTAGCCCACAAGGTCCTCTCCCTCCTCAGGAAGACTAGAAACTGAACAAAAAACCAAGCTCATTGCTGTCGAGTCAATTTCAAATCATAGCGACCCCATAGGACAGAGTAGAACTGCCCATAGGGTTTCCAAGCTGTAATCTTTATGGAAGCAGATTGCCACAGCTTTTTTTTCCATGGAGTGGCTGGTGGGTTTGAACCGCCAGCGTTTCATTTAGCAGCTGAATGCTTTAACCATTGCACCACCAGGGCTCCCCCAATTATATTCCATTTTGTGCATTTACTATGAGCCAGACATTGGCTTAGGAAATGGGGCTCAAACATAAAGGACATAGCCGTTTGAGCCAACATTTATTCAGCACCTTTTGTACCAGGCTATACTAGGCATTTTATAACATTAACACTCACTTAATTCTTACAGCAAACCTATTTTATTTATTTATTTTAAATAAAGATTTTTATAGCACATACCATGTACCAGGTCCTAGTCTAAGGACTTTATAAATATTAACTCATTTAATCCTCATAATAAACCTAAGGGGTAGGTATTATTATTATCCTTATTTAATGGTTTGGGAAACTGAGGCAAAGAGAAGGTATTTGTTCAAAATCACAGAAGCCGGAATTTGGCACAGGAAATGAGGCTCAAGTCTTCACTCTCAGTCTCCATTCTAGGCAACCGCTCAACTCCTATGAGTTGGTGTGGTACTCCCACTTCACGAGGAGGAACTCTGGACTCAGAAGATAACTTTGTTAGAGTTACACAGTGAACTGATGTATTCAACATCAAATATTTATAGAGTGCTTACTACATACCAGGTTCGATCTGCAACCGATCATGGGGATAGTGCAGGACTAGGCAGCATTTCATCCCGTTATGTATGGGGTCGCCATGAGTCAGGGGCCACCTTGATGGCAGCTAACAAGAGCAGCAATTAAATACCGGGCACTGTGTCAGGTTCTGAGATATACAGTGTTTAAACAGACTTGTTGTCCTCAGGGGGTTTACGATTCAGATAATAGTGAGCAACATGGGATTTGAACAAAATTCAAATTTAAGTGTGTCTGACTTGAAAACTCATGGGCTTTCCATTATCCCATTCTAGAAGGGTTAGATTAGATTGTTTGGGTTCAGAGATAAAGGTCAGTTGACTGGAGGATGGGGTGGGAGAGCTCTGAAATGTGTCTCTGAGGAGGAAATCGTTGCTTATCTTTTTTATTGTTATTTAAAAGTATAAATGATTTACATTTAAATATCACCATCCCTGTCTTGTTATAATCTCTTTTAGGCTGGGACTCTAATATTTCTCACAGTGCTACACACAGTCCCTAGGTGGCACAAGCAGTTAGCAAACAGCCATTAACCTAAAGGTGGTTCGAACCAGCCCAACAGCACTGTAGAAGGAAGGCCTGGAGATCTAGTTTCTCTAAAGGTAACAGCCAAAAAAACCCTATAGAGCAGTTCTACTATGTAGCACTTGCGGTTGCCATTAAGTAGGAATCAACTCGATGGCAATGGCTTTGGGTTTTTTTTGACACACATAGTCAGTGTCCCATAAAGATATTTCGAATGACTTGTGGTTGGTTGAGTTTTTACAACAGCTAACAAAACCGGCAGTATTAGTTTTGCTACGTTTAAGATTCTTCAGTCTTCTTCAAACATCAACACGTAATTATCATGGCAGACATACACTAGCTTTTCCTGGCTCTCTAGGGACAGCAACTCAAAGACCAAATGCCGTATAACCAGGGAGTGTTTTGAATATTCTGTTTACAATAGAGCCTAAGTCCAATGTATGTGTCCAGATTCAATATTGTCCTCCTAAGGAGCCCCACAGCCCCATCTGCCACCAAGCCCTGTGGAACTACACGTCCTGACTTTGTGACCACAAACTGTCCCGTGTTTATGTTGCCAAAACAGGCAAACTGTGAATTCTCATATTTTTTTTTCACCAATTTTCACCTAGGAAATTAAAAAAAAAAAAATTCAACCCAAATGTATACAGAGCAAACACCACTGTTTGCCATGCTGTCTTATTTGTTTTAGGGGGCTGTGGATTTATTAATAATAAAGTTTTGCAATGTGGCAGGCACATCTGTGCCACAAATTTTCAGTCATAAAAAGTAATGTAGGAAAAACCCCATTAACTCACCTAGCCCTGTATCTGCCAAGGCTGCAGGCTACATTTCTGCCTTTTGAGTTTTACCAGCATTTCAAAATAAAAGATGAGATGTTAGGAGTGCTCCCTCGACTGTGATTCATAATCTTCATTAGCTATGGTGCTCATGATGGGGACATGAGCAAAACACAAAAAGTTTCAACTTCTCAAAATTTCAGTTCTGAACTCAGGGTAAGTCATTTCCCCAAACTCACAGGGGAAGAAAACTGGCTAAAAGATTTCAATTAGCAGAAGCATGTGGCATCTTCTAGAAGACTCATGGGCCAAGGAAACATCTGCAAGTATTTCCCCACAAACGGACAAACAAACAGGCAAACCAAACCCGTTGCCATCGAGTCAATTCCGACTCATAGTGACCTTATTTATTTAGCAGTTATTTATTTAACCTTCTGCCTAGGTTGGATTGTTGGATTTGGTTTTACATCCTGCATTACAAGGTTTATGATGGGAAAGTGTGTCAGCTATTTGCTAAAGGAAAGGAAGACCTCTGTTCTTTGTCTTCTGTTTTTAATAGAACCAAGAGCCCCAAATGTTTGTTTAGAGAAGTTAAAATATGGGAGGGAGTAAGATCATAACCCTAACTTGGCTTCATTTTCAGTACCTCCATTTCTTTTCTACTGACAGTGCCCTGTGGGGAGGCTCCTGGACCCTCCTGCCAGGACCACTGCATAGCTCCTTATGTGGTCTCCTCTCACACCGCTCCAGTCCACCTGGCCAACTGCTGCCAGATCAGAAACAGCTACAATTTTCTGAGAGCCTACCACACGCTTGCTCTGTGCACAATGTGATCAAACATACTCAATTTATTCCTTAAATCATGTTGTGGTATAAAGAAAGAGACTGTATGGTCAGTGGCCAAGGATATGGACTTAGGATCAGGAAAAAAATTTTAAATCCTAGCTCTACCACTTTTTAAAGGAGACCTTGGGGAAGTCAATATTCTCATCTGTAAAATGGGAGTAAGAATAGTACCTACCTCACAGAGTTGTTTTTGTTTTTTAAGTATCTTTGTTGAGGCATATTTTGTATATCATATAATTTATCCTTTTTAAGTATATAATTCCAATGATTTTTAGTAAATTTACCAAGTTGTGCAAACAACCATAAATCAATTTTAGAACATTGTCATCACTCCAATATGATCTCTCATGCAACTTCACTGTGAATCTCCACCCCTTTCCTGTCCTTGCCCCAGGCAATCACTAATCTACTGTTTATAGCTTTGCCTTTTCTGGATATCTCATATAATGGAATCATACAATATGTGATCTCTTTTGCCTGGCTTCTTTCACTGAGCATATTGTTTTTGAGTTCCATCCATGTGGTACATAACATGAATCTATAATTTGTGTCTTTTCATTTTTAAATAATATTCCATTGTATGGATATAACCTTTTTTTTGTTTATCCTTTCAGCATTTGATGGGTGTTGAGGTTGTCTTTCCAATTTTTGGTTATTATGAATAATCCTACTAAGTACCTTTGTGTGAAAGTCTTTGTGTGGCTATATGTTTTCAGTTCTCTTGTGTAGATACCTAAGAATAGAATTGCTGGATCATATGGTGAGCCCTAGCGGTGCAGTGGTTAAGAGCTCAGCTACTAACCAAAAGGTTGGCAGTTCGAATCCACCACCTGCTCCTTGGCAACACTAGGGGCAGTTCTACTCTGCCCTATATGATCGCTATGAGTCGGAATTAACTTGACAGCAACAGGTACAGTAAATTCCTGCTGAGTTTTCTAAGAACTGACAACGTCGTTTAGGGCCTTAAACATTACTTGGAAATGCCCTAGCATGATGCTAGGCAGAAAGTAGCACTCAATAAAAAAACCTGTTGTAAATGTTGCTGCTGTTTCGAAGAGGTTTCATCTTGCCTATTATATAGGTGGGCGCCCTGGTGGCACCGTGGTTAATAGCTACAGCTGTTCACCAAAAGCTTGGCAGTTTGAATCCACCAGTTGCTCCTCGGAAACCCTATGGAGCAGTCCTACTCTGTCCTATAGGGTTGCTATGAGTTGGAATCGACTCAAGGGCAATGGGTTTGGGGTTTTTTATTATGTAGATGAGGAGGCAAAAGCTCAAAAATGGTTACCAACTTGCTCAAGATCACACAGTTTGATGGAAGAACTGAGATTCTCTCATGTTTTCTGACTCCAAGCCTGGTACTGCTTCCTTTAGCTATAGCTAATGTCACATTAACCACTCCGAGGGGCACACCGCTGATAATGCACTCCCCTGCTGAACACACATTGGCAGCTCCTTGCTGCACATAAAATAAAATCTCAACTTGTCTGTTAGGGGTACAAAGCCCTCCATTATTTTCCTAACCCATCTTTCCTGCCCAATCCCCTACCACACACCCTCACCCCATCCACCCTATACCAATCCCTCAGGATAACTTTATTGCATAACTCAGCCCATACTCTTTCAGCCTCACTACCTTTTTTGAGCATGATCTGCTTTCTTGAACAATATTTCTTCTCACTTTTGCCTTATGAAGTCATACCCATCCTTCAAGGCCAAGTTCAAATTATATCTCCTATAACTTCCTGTTCTCCTAATCTACTTGGTTATAGTAGGTTTTTGAGATGACTTGAGCTGAACTGACTTCTAAAAGTCATCTGTGTACTAACCCAGCTGTGGGAAGTACTGATTTTTTAAAAATTCGATAAAATTCCATTTATAAAATTTGTAGGTACAGCCCAGTACAGAGTGTTATTTGTACCTAGGATAGAATCCAGCTCCTGACCACCTCCTGCCTTCCTCTGAACTTCCAGAGCGCTGTATTCATGCCTCTGGCAGATTCTTATCACTCTGTCTGATATCTCAGTTTATGTTTGCTGCTTCTCAAGACTTTTGAGTTCCTCCAGAGTAGAACCTTATCGCTATCACCAGGCACAACGCCTGATTCATGTAGTGATGGGTGCTCACTAGCTGTTTTTAGAGTGAATGGATTAGTGAGAAGGTGAGCGCGGGGCAAATTACCCAATAAGCAAGGTACACACGGGCTTACTTGTGCTTACTAATCTGTAGTGCACAATTTCATGTGGTGAAAAACAGGTGCAATTGTGCACTACAGAATCGTAAATAAGCACAAGCTAGCCCATGTGTACCTTGCTTATTGGGTAATCCGTCCCTGGGTGAGAGAATGAAAGAATGAGTCTCTCTCTCTCTCTGATGCAGAAAACCCATTGAAAGCAGGTAGTACTGTCTTGTCTGACATCAGAGTTCTAAAAGAGGTTTCCCTTTAAGAAAGACTCTAATCTTCCTATTGGTCTGCTCTTAATCACACCTTCTCCAGGATTGCTCACCTGATCATGTCACTAGGTATATATGTAGAATATATTCTTCCCTGTTCCTTTACCCTTTCTAAGCAACGATCACAAAAAATAAAGAAGAAGAATATGCAGAAGAGAATAATATTTCAAATTATACTCATGTAAGCTCTTAGACACGGTGACTTTTCCTAAGAGTTTGTATAAATTTTGGGTTCCACCAAGGATCCAGCAAAGGGCTTTGCACATAATAGGAGCTTTGTAAATATTTGTTGAATAGTGAGATCCAACAAGCACTTACTAAGTGCCAATGAATAAGACCCAGTTGCAACCTTCTGAGCCTCCTGATCTAAGGCAGCTGACAAACATGTAAAAAAGTAGCAATAACAGCAATAAAATATTCAGTCATTACTCTATGTCTCGCACTATTTTCAGTTTTACATGAAATAATTCATTATCTGCCTAACTAGCCTAAGAGAAAGATACTGAAGATGAAAATGAGGATGTAGAAACTGACGCATAAAGAGAATTTTAAGAAGTAAGTAGCCTAGTAAGTAGTAAAACTAGGATTTAAACCCAGTCTGGCTCAAGAATCTCCCTACAAAAATGCTTTTAAGCCTGGGTGAAAGGCCATGTCTCCTTCACGTTTGTTTCTCCAACACTCATAAGCATTCAGTGAATGTCTGCTATCAAATTGTGCCAAATACAAGGCTAACAGGGATTTATAAAATAATAACCATACAAAGTGTTATGGAAGAATGGCCTAATGTCAGTGTGGGAGGAGTGGAAAGTTTTGGAGTAAGACCAATGAGACCTAGGTTTGAACACCAGATTCACCAGTTGCTAGCTCAGGAACTGCTTCCCAACCCCCACACACCATTATTTCTGGGCTAGGAGTCATTCTGGAAGTTTGAAAGCTCTGTAAGACTGGGTTCTAAACTCAAAATAACTCAAAATAAAGATGACTAAGTTTGGGATTTACCTCAGGTCATACACCTGGTTGGACAAACCAAACCAAACCCATTGCTGTACTAAAAATTAGATTTCCTGAGTTCCAGCCCAGCGCTCTTTCACTTAAGTCACACAGTTTCATTTGAGGTAGGGAAGTTGAACAAAACACCATAAGAAGCAAATCATTTAAAAAGGGACTTTCCAGAGCCAGCCTAGAATTGGATGGCTGCCTCCTTGTGTTCAAGGGAGGCACGCCCCAGTTTCACTACAGATCTGAAATCTAATACTCTCTCCTTGTGATGTCAGAGACTGAGGGTATCTTTTAAGTAGTGAGTAATGCTCTGGAGATAAATCTCCCACTGCCTTGCCATGTCCTACAAACTCTCCCTTGCCTCCTTTCTCTGCTAGGACTGCCTACTCAAAACCCCAAAGTCTTAAGGCAGCGGGACTTATTCCTAGAAAAGAGGAAGACACTATCACCTTCCCGTTGGCTCAGTTATTCCCCTGAAGGAAGACAAGGGCTTGAAACACATTTCCTCCTAAATTCTCTCCAATTCTAGGATTTAGAGAAAATACAGATTAAGTATAGCTTAGGAACAAGGGGGCAATGTTTAGAGAAATTTGAGCATGATTGGAGAAGCAGATGTTGAAAACATCATCACAAGGGAGTATGTACCTTTAAGACAGGTGCCTGTATGGGCATCATTTGCAGCACTCTTGCTTGCCTGATAGCACAGACAGGCAGTGCCAAGTATACAGGCTTTGGATACAAACAAGCCAGGGTTCAAGTCCTAGCTCCATCACTCACTAGCTGAGTGTCTTTATACTACTAGTTACCCTCTTTGAGGAATTGTTTCTTTGGTTTAAGGAAAAAAAAGGATAATAATATTGACTTCATAAGGGGTTGTTGAGAATTAAAAGAGATCTTGTTTGCAGAGTTCCGAATAGCAAATCTAGTATTTGCTGTTAGCTGCCATAGAGTCTGCCCTTACTCATGGTGACCCACAACCAAAAGAAACACTGCCCAGTCCTGTGCTGTACACATGATGGGTTGCAGAATGGACTGTTGTGATCCATAGGGTTTTCACTGGCTGAATTTCAGAAGTAGATAGCCAGGTCTTTTTTTCCAGCCCATCTTAGTCTGGAAGTTCCACTGAAACTGATTAGTGTCCTGGCAATACTTCAGCCTCCACTGACAGGCAGGTGGTTACAGTGCATGAGGTACATTGGCTGGGAATGAAATCCTAGTCTTCCCCAAGGAAGATGAGAATTCTACCACTGAACCACCAGTGTCTCAAATCTGGTAATTTTATAGAGGTTTAATATTACGTTAACACCTCTTCCCCAAGCCTTGTATTTGAAACAAATGCTTTAAAGAGAGCTCTTTGGAAATAAGCAAAACATCTTGAAGACAATGTAGAAGGGAAACCGATTTATCAAATCACAGTTCTCTTGTATACTCATAATTCTGGAAAAATCTCAGAAATAACTGAGACAAACTTTCCAGTGAATGAGAGAATCCCATGGTAAACTTTCAACATCTGTCTAAATATATGGTCTTCCAGCAGGAGAATGTATAGTGAACCACTTCCCAGGGAAACCCAATCCATTTTTTCCAAAACACTACTGGTTTAGTTAATGTTTTGATTTCGTCCCTTTCTTCTTTTTTGATGTGTGCATCTATTGCTATAAATTGTCCTCTGAGGACTGCTTTTGCTGTGTCCCAAAGGTTTTGGTATGATGTGTTTTCATTCTTGTTTGATTCTAGGATTTTTTTTATTCCATCTCTGATTTCTTCTATTACCCAGTGGTTTGTAAGCATGGTGTTATTCAGTTTCCATGTAATTGATTTTTTTTCCTTGCTCTTCCTGTTGTTAATTTCTACCTTGATGGCGTTGTGGTCAGAGAAGATACTTTGTATTATCTCCGTGTTTTGGATTTTGTTGAGGGTTGCTCTGTGGTGTAAGATGTGGTCTATTCTGGAGAACATTACATGTGCATTGGAAAAGAATGTGTACTTCGCAGCTGTTGGGTGTAGTGTTCTATATATGTCTATGGGGTCAAGTTGGCTGATAGTGCCCTTTAGGTCTTCCGTATCTTTGATGAGTTTCTTTCTAGATGTTCTGTCTTTTACCAAGAGTGGTGTGTTGAAGTCTGCTACTATTATTGTGGAACTGTCAACTTCTCTTTTCAGTGCTGTTAGAGTTTGTTTTATGTATTTGGGAGCCCTGTCATTGGGTGCACAGATGTTTATTATGGTTATGTCTTCATGATGGATTGTTCCCTTAATCATTATATAGTGTCCTTCTTTGTCTTTTATGGCAGATTTTGTTTTAAAGTCTATTTTATCTAAGATTAGTATTGCCACTCCTGCTCTTATTTGGCAGCTGTTTGCTTGATACATTTTTTTCATCCTTTGATTTTTAATAAATTTATGTCTTTGTTTCTCAGGTGTGTCTCTTGTAGACAGCATATTGATGGATCCTGTTTTTTTATCCATTCTGTCACTCTCTGTCTCTCTATGGGTGCATTTAGGCCATTTACATTCAGTGTAATTATTGATAGGTGTGAGTTTATTGCTGTCATTTTATAGTGCTTTTTTTTTGTGGTGCTGACCTTTTCTTTGTTCCTCTTACTCTCCTGTGCTGAATTCCTTTTTTTTGTGGATTTTTTTTTTCATTTCTTTTGTTTTTATAAATTTTGTTTTTACTGAGACTTTATGTTTTTATTCTTTATTTTGATGAGTAGGTTTGTTAACTTTCTTTGTAGTTACCTTGAAATTTACCCTTATCTTCCTAGGTTTGAACCAGTCTATTATTACTTGGTATCACCTTGTCTTCCTCTCCATTAGAAGGTTCTATACCTACACTGTTTATTCCATCTTTTATTGTTCTGATGTTGTTGTCATTTACAAGTTAACCTCTCTGGTTCCCTGTTGTAATTCTTTTGGTTTTGGATAGTCCTTGAGAGTTCATTTCCTAGGTTGGTATCTGGCTGGTACTATCCTGCATCCTAGATTCAGCCTGTGAGCTGAACTTGTTTGTTCTCAGATCGAAGGACTCCCTTTAATCGTTCTTGTAAGTTTGGTTTGGTTTTTACATAGTCCCGTAATTTCTGTTTATCTGGAAATGTCCTAATTTCGCCATCATATTTGAATAAGAGTTTTGCAGGATATATTACTCTTGGCTGGCAATTTTCTTCTTTCAAAGTTTTACATGTCATACCATTGCCTTCTTGCCTGCATGGTTTCTGCCGAATAATCTGAGCTTAGTCTTATTGTTTCTCCTTTGTATGTGACTTTTTGTTTTTCTCAAGCTGCTCTCTGGATTCTTTGTTTGTTTTTGGTTTTAGCGAGTGTGATTATGAAATGCCTTGGTGATTTTCTTTTGGGGTCTATCCTATACGGGGTTCGTTGCACTTCTTGGATTGTCAGTCTTTTCATCTTTCACAATATTGGGGAAATTTTCTGTCAGCAGTTCTTCAATGATCCTCTCTGTGTTTTCTGTTTTCTCCCCTTGCTCTGGAACTCCAATCACTCATACATTTTTGCTTTTGATGTATCCCACATAATTCTCGGGGTTTCTTCATTTTTCTACATTCTTTTTTTTATTTTTCCTCAAACAGAGTTGTATCCATGTATTTGTCTTCAATTTCACCGTTCCTGTCTTCCATCATTTCAAACCTGCTCCTCAGCCCTTCTATGACACTGTCCATTTCTGAAATCTTAATGTTTATCTTTTGGATTTCTAATTGTTGTTTTTGTATGATTTCTAGTTGTGAATGTATTTTGGCATTTTGTTCCTGCATTATTTTCCTGAATTCTTCCATTTTTTTTTTCTGTATTTTCCATGAATTTTATGCTTTTTCCATGAATTTGTCTATTTTTTTCCTCCTTTTTGTCTGCTTTTTGCTTCAACTCTTGGATAGCTCTGAATATTAGAGATTTGAATTCCCTATCAGGTAGTTCTAGTGCCTTTTCTTCTATTGGAAAGTCATCTAGTGTTTTATTTTGGACACCTACTGGAACCATCCTGTCCTGTTTTTTTATATGTTTTGATATTGTTTTCTGTCTTCAGGACATTCAGTAGTTATTGTCCTCATTTATTGATTGCAGATTTGTTTGTTTTGTCCAGCTTTTTTGTTTTATTTGGTTATGTCTGAGCAGGCGGGCTGTGCATTCTTTGTTGTTTGCTCGTCTGTAGGCATGATACTTTTTGCCTCCTTCTCCAATGGGCAGGGTCAGTCACTCAGGTATGGTACTACAGGGCAGGTTGAGATGAAGGGGAGTTGCTGGGATGGGCTGTTTGTGGCACGTACTAGGGCCGACAGAGTGAGCCAGGAATCAGTGCAGGGCAGGTTCCGGTAGGCCATGCCTGTGCTGCTTGGGGGTGTGATGTTCAACGCACAGTGCAGGTAGGCAGGAAGGAGGGGGGAGATTGTGATGTGTGAAGCTAAGATGGGTATGGGAAAGAGGAGAGAGGAACAAGAGCCAAAAACAAACAAACAAAAAATAGTGCTAAGGGAGCTTACCATTGGAGTGGAGAGAGGAGAGACTGAGAGATGGAGAAAAACAAAAAGGAAAAAGAAAAAGGGTAAAAGAAAAACAGAATAAACAAAAATTAGAAACAAAAAGAAAAGCCCCCAGTGATCCCACTGGTGTGGCCGCAAGGACTGGGGAAGTTGCTCCCAGGCCATGAAGTACAGCCTGGCTAGAAGGGGCAGAGGTGTCACACAGCACCAGGTATTCAGGAGACAGAAGAGAAGTTAAGTATAGAGAGATGAGAAACTGAGAAATGAAGAAAGACAAAAAGGGAAAAAGAGAGAAAAGAAAAGAAAACAAACAGACAAAAGCCAAAAACAAACAAGAAAAAAGAAAGGCCCCCAGAGAACCCACTGCATGGCTTGAGGGAGTAGCTCCCAAACCACGCTGTATTGCCTGGCTAGAAGGAGTTCCTAAGCAGAGAAAAGAAAAAGAAAACAAACAAACAAATCAAAACAAACAAAAGCCCCAGGGATCCCACCAGCGTGGCGGCACAGGCCAGGAAGCAGTTCTACAGTCAAGGGGTGTTTCAGTACCTTTCCAGAAGAAGCAAAGATGGCACACAGAGCCAGGTATTTGAGAAAAAGGAGTGGGAGGTGTTGAGAGGTATGGAAGAACCAAAAGAAGCAGAAAAAAGCAACACCAGCAACCAACAAATGGCACTCAGGGAGCCAGCCAGTGCAGGCGAGTGGAATTCAGGTGGCACAGAGGTGAAGCCGGTGCTTTCTGGCCAAGAGACTGTGGCCGCAGGAAGCAAAGGAGGTCGAGTGGGGGTGAAGAAGTGTAGGGGATGGGAAAGCATATATCCCTGGTTACTAGTTGTTCTGTCTCCTGCTGGGAGCTCCATGAAGCTGCTTTCCCATACCCCCATTTGCAGATCTCCAACAGGAGTCCAAGATGGCAGACCCCAGCCGCATTAGATGACAGGGGACCTCTGCGTGTATCTCTCCTCACGCTCTGTTCTCTGTCAGTTTCTTATTCTGTTCGGTGCTTGGCTGAGTTCTTTATCTCTTCATTTGATGCTTAGGGTTTCAGGATTGACGTCTGTCTCTGTTTGACTTAGTTTTTCGGATCTCTACTGTGGAGGGACAGTGTGGTACTTCCGTCTATAGCATCATGTTGCCTGGAAGTCCATACCAAAAAACACTACTGGTTTAAATGGCTCACTGAGGCAAAAACTTCTCTCCTACAAATTTCCTTCTCTCTTATAACCTGCCTTTCTTCTCTGTCCTGGCAGCACAGAAAGGTGGAAAGGAAATGCTTCCCCAACACTGTTGTCTGCTAAAGATTGGTGGGAATCCCCTCCACAGAAACTAGAGAAGTAGGGTAATAAATAATTCCACCAACAAAATTAGGAAATGGAATAGCAGAAGCATATTCCACTGCTGCAGAAAAAGAGGAGGCAGAGAGAAGTGTTTCTTCAACCACTGAAGTAAAACAGTTACTCACTGCCTAATGCAAAAGCAAGATTTTAGGGAAAAGAATATGGTGAGATGCTAATTCCTTGAACTCCAGCAAGTATCAATAGTAGGTTCAGTTAAGTCATTTGCTGAGAGTAATTCTTTATCAAAATATATATGAAGGTGAGGAGAAAACTGAACCTTGATGGTAAATTCATATTCCTAAGATATTCAAGACCAGAAGCTGTTACAGGAGCCATGTGGCTTAGGGTTAAAATACTCAAGGACCTTTTTGGGGATGCATAAATTCAGAGGCTGGAGTAGAAGCTTAAAACTGTGGCAAACACAAGGCTATGTATCGACATAGAGAGTTGCCTGGTACAAATGTGCTCCCCAAAGGGGTTGGAGGCCCCACCTCTTGACCAGTGCTTTCTCAGGGGCAGAATTACAAGACTCCGAGGGAAATGGAGATAAAGAGGTTTAGATACTCAGAAGGAAGGTCTGGTAAATTGAGTTGCCATTCAAATTTTCAAATTTTTTAAGAGAGTATGAATATTTCAAACACCACTTGGAGGAAATAAGTAATATACATAAAGAGGATTCCCACCTGCCCCTTGCCCCCTGAGATATTTCAGGCCCAAATTAATCTCTTTTTTTTTTAGGTATTTCTCCCAGTTGCATGTAAGATAATAGGTGTGGGCTCCAGACACTAGGCACAAATTGACTGGCATCCTTGCCAAACTGAAGTCCAAGATTCTCTCTTTTCTCTCATGGTGTCTACTTTGCTTCTACCGTCTCTGCTGTGGCTACTGCCAACTACTTGGGTCTGGGTTGTTCATGTACTGTCTTCTAGGGACATTGTTTTCTCGTGATAAACTCTTGTAGGTCATGGACTTTATTTGTGTTTCTAAATTGTGAGGGTGGGGGCAACTGCTGTGACCATTACATGTCCTACGTAACAGTCTGGGTGATTTAAGAAGTGGGCATATAAGAAATTTGCCTTGAACAAATTCATCCGGATGATGTAGTTCTTAATCGTTAGAGGAAATACAAAACTATACTCATTCCAATGACAGAAATGCAGCTGCTAAAAAACAATTCAAACTGCCCAAACATTCCATCAACTCCTCTTTGGCTGAGATTAGGTAGACTAAAAAGCCCCGGGGGCACAATGGTTAAGAGCTTGGCTGCTAACCAAAAGGTCGGCAGTTCAAATTCATTAGCCACTCCTTGGAAACCCTATGGGGCAGTTCTACTCTGTCCTGTAGGGTCGCTATGAGTCGGAAGGCAATGGGTAGGTAATGGGTAGGTAGAGTAAGAAATAAGGTAAGGAAAATTTTTGGTTTTTAAGTTCTTTGGACACTAACTCATGAAGGGAAAATAATTTAGGGTCTTTAATTTTTCATCTGGGAATTGAGTCATGAGATAGTTTATATTCTTTAAATCCAAGAAGTTTTAACGTAGTGGTATTTGTAATATTTATATGCCATTGTCTGGACTCTTGACAGCTTTTGGTGACCTACCTTGAATAATGTAGCTGGGCAAAATTTGAGAGGAGAAACAAAATACAGAGAACTTTAGGCCTACAAGGGTGCATTGAAGGAGCCCTGGTGTTGCAGTGGTTAAGTGCTGGGCTGTAAACCTAAAGGTTGGTGGTTCGGACCCACAAGCTGCTCCGTGGGAGTAGGATGTGGCAGTCTGCTTTCGTAAAGATTATAGCCTTGGAAACCCTATGAGGCAGTTTTACTTTGTCCTATAAAGTCACTATGAGTCAGAATCGACTTGATAGCAATGAGTTTGGTTTGGTTTAGGGTGCATCGGAGACCTAGAGTTAACTTACTTAAATCTGTTCTTCTGCTCCATTTCAGAAGAGAATCATCAAGGGTACCAGGATACACAAAGAAGTAGGAGGTGGTAATGGAAGTGTACTTATGTGGGAGGATTATCCTGATAAACTGTAGGTCTCCTAAGGGGCACGCCAAATCCCTGGGTGACCACAAGTTTGACAGTGAAAGCCCCACTGGTTAAGAGTACAAAAAGGGTCCATGAGTACAGAGGAACATTTTATTTCTCCTTCTCCACGTGTTTCTTTTGGCAAAATAGATTAAAATAGGAAATTTGTCATTTTAATAGTATTGAGAAGACTTCTGCTCTTCTCTCCGGAATCCTCAAGAGTAAATCACCAGACAGGTAAGGCTATGAAAAGATAGCTGAGTATGTTCAGCCCCCGTTCAACTTCCTCACAGACACACCTGCCCACAGGTCATATACTCTCCTCTCCTCCAAGATGGCAACGCCCTGGGTGAACTCTGCTCCTGGGCTGTGAGGCCCGCGGTTGTCCAGCTTCTCTGCTGGTCATTGGTGAGTAAATTTGATTTAGGGAGGAAGGAGGAAGAAGCTTGCTTTTAGATCTAGATCCAAGCTGCATTTGCCAAGCCAGGTTTACTACCAGTAAGGCTAATATTTTAATTCCTATCTGATTCCACTGCCTGCTTCTTAATTGATTCAGAACTCAGAAAGAGACAAATATAATTAATGGCCCCCTTCAAATTCCAGTGGTGGCATTCAGGAAGCAGGAGGGGCATGGTAATGCAGCCGGGGTTGCCGCCACCATTTAGGAGGTGCGCAGACTCTGCCTGGGCACCAGCAGCATACTCATGATAGCAATACTGCGCAGCTGCGAAGCACTCTGGTCTTTCACACTGCTGTCATTTGGTTTCTACATCAATTATGTGAGGAAGAAAGATTGGTTATTTTACCTCATTTGGAAGTAAAGTCTCAATTAGGCAGGAGGAATATATGTATATATACATTTTTTTTTCCTGGATTTTATATACCTTATTTGTGGTAGAGTTGGACATAGTTCTGGTTGGACTACCAAGACAGGTTTCTGGTTTTGTTTTAAAGACTTGGTCCTCATGTAGCTTATTGTCTAGACTCTTATTCACGTATGATGCAAACTCAGGATCAGAGTCTGGGTCTTATTCACCTTAGTACCCACCCCTACCCCCAGACCTCCAACTCCCTAACCCTGGCTCATAACAAGCCATAATTAAAAAAAAAAAAAAAATTAGCTTAACAAATACACACAGAGCTGAACAAATGAATGCATCGTGTAGGAAGAACTTATGCTCATAGCATAAAGAACTTATGATCCTTTTAAAAAGGAATGTGGGACGTGTAGTTCAATATAATATAAATGGAATAGACAACTATTGACAATAGGCAGGGTTAACTGTAGGAGGCTTTCCAGAAGTAAGTTTTTGAATCGAGTTAAGAGGACTACAAGGAACATCATTTGGAAGTGTGAGGGGCATGGAGAAAAGAGGTAAATCAGGGGAAGGCCTAGAAATTATCGATGGGTGAAGAGATGCAGACTGGTAAACTTGAGATGGGAAAGGGAGCGAATAATGGAAAACCAGATCAGTGAGGACAGAGGCCCATTGTGTTGACAAAAAGCATGCAAAGAACCCTCATTTTCCCCTGGGATAAAAAAGAAACAAATCAGCATGCACACATGTGCACACACACACACACACAGAGTACAGAACTGGAACATTCAGCAAGCCGAAAGACTCATTGCTTGTCAGGGCAGGTACCCTGTGCAGCTGCATGGGCAAATAAAGGCGCTGTTGCCACTGAATACTTAAAAGACTTCTGAGCTGTAGAAATACATGAAAAGCCTCTTCCAATGCATATGCACCACACTAAGGTGTGTGTTTACTTCACAGAACTGAACTCTTGTTAGCTGGAGGCCCTATTAGCAATGCAAGGATGAAAAGGAAGTCAGGGTGTTGTTACCTTCTGGTAGGATGACTGGCTCTTTTGGCGGGGCTGTCCTGCCAGAGCCAGCAAAGGGAACGAACTCCGGAAGTTTTGCCTTGCCTTTGTCTTACAGAGAGATAGTCACATAGCCCAAGAGGGTGAAAAAGCTGTTTCATGATCCCAGTTTTCTTATTGTGCATTTAGCAGTCCAGATTGGCATCACAGATTATGAAACAAAGTATTTTTTCCCATACACGTTGTTTCAAGTTCCCCAAAACGGTAGCAGCTGGGTAGACCCATAGTCATTCAGTTTCTCTGTCCCCATAAACAGACTCTCATTACCAGAATACTCCTGACTCAAGGAAGTTCATCTTTCCACGAATAGGACAGCGATCATTCTTTGCTTTTATTTGCAATCCATTGCACTACTTCTCTTTTGTTGCTCATTTTTTTTTTAATTGTGGTGAAAATATACATAACAAAACATATGCCACATCAACAATTTCTACACGTACAATTCAGTGACATTGACTACATTCTTCAAGTTGTGCCACCATTCTCGCTATCCTTTTTCAAATCATTCCACCACCATTAAAACATAAACTCAATGTCATCTAAGCAAAAGCTCCCCCCTTTCATTGTTCATTCTTTATTCAATAAATAATTTTCTAACATCTGCCTGTGTCAGGCACTGAGCTTATAAGCAGTCAAGAAAATAGGCAATTCTAATGCATTAAAAACAACTAGCATTTATTTATTTTAATTGCATTTCATTTTATTTTTTTATTGTACTTTAGATGAAGGTTTCTAGAACCAATAGTTTCCCATTAAACAGTATACGTATTGTTTTATGACAATGGTTAACTACCCCATGACATGTCAACACTGTCCCATCTTGACCTCGGGTTCCCTATTACCAGCTTTCCTGTCCCCTCCTGCTTTCTAGTCCTTGTCCCTGGACTGTTGGGCCCCATTAGTCTCGTTTTAAAACAACTAGCATTTATTTAGTGCTTTCTGTGCACCGGCCACTGTTCTAAATACTATGTACATTAACTAAGTTTTTTCTCATAACAATTCTATGCAGCAAGTACTACTATTATCCCCATTTTACAAATGAGGAATCCAAGATATAGAGATGTTGAATAACTTGTCTACAATCACATGGAAAGAAAACGTCTAGAGCCAGAATTAAGTTCAGGCAGGCTTGCTCCAAAGCCTGCCTTCTTAACCACGAATCCAAATGGATGGATAGGGCAAGTGTTCAGTGTCATGACAGAGAAAGTTCAGGTGCTGGGGGAGCATGTAGGAGGTGCCTCTATTCCAGACTTAGGGCTCAGAGATAGGTGGTTTATTTAAAATTCAAAGCAGGTCATATCACTCTCCTTCTTAAAATCTTTAACGGGTTTCCCATTGCATTTGGAATAAATCTACCGTTCTATAGGGTCGCTATGAGTCGGAATCGACTCAACAGAATGGGTTTGGTTTTTTACTGTGGCCTACAAATGCTCTGCCGAAATCTGAGCTCACTGAACCTCTCTGATGTCATCCCTCAGCCATCGAGTCCCTGTCCCTCTAGCAATACAGGTCTTCGGCCACAGCACCTTTGAGTGTGTTGGTTACTCTCTCAGAGACATGCCCCCCCCATCCACCCTAAGGAAGGTCACTTATTTACAGAGGCTTTCCTTGTCCCCTAGTCTACATATATCTCAATAATAAACAATGCTAAAAATAATTAGAACAAACATTAACTAATGCTAGATGCTAGGCAGTGTTCTAAATACTCATTTAAACATCACAATAATCTTAATGGTAAGTACTAGTTTTATTCCTACTTTTACAGGTGAAAAATGAAGCAATTTCAGAGCATTCTGTATTTTTCCTTCATTACAATGGTTGCATAAGTAATCATATACATATTCATTTAATGTTTCCTAGGCTTTAAGCTCCATGAGGTCAGGGCATGGGTTACTTCTTTTTATCACTGCATCCCCAATGTTTAACACAGTGCCCTGTGTCCAGTAGGTATAGACTAAATGTTTATTGATTAAATGAATACATGAATAATGGACATGCATGAGACATATTTCTCTCAAGGCTTTCTCTCATGTGCTTACTGCTTACAGTAGAATGGATAGGTGAAAAAGAAATCAAAGAAAATTCTCTATTATCTTGGAATTAGTAAGGCTGTAGATCATCCTGGAGCCCTGGTGGCATAGTGGTTAAGAGCTACAGCTGTAAACCAAAAGTCTAGCAGTTCGAATCCACCAGCAGCTCCTTGGAAACCTTATAGGGTGGTTCTACTCTGTCCCATAGGGTCACTATGAGTTAGAATCCACTCGAAGGCAGCGGGTTTTTGTTTATTTATTTATTTAAATAGATCATCCAGTTACCACTGTTTGCTACCCTCTTGCAAAATTTTCACCATCTCCCTCTCTGTTAGCTGTAACATGTGAGGTTTACACTGGGGTAGAAGCACGGGCATTGCAGTCTAGACTCGAGGAGAAAAAGCATGGATTTCTAAGAAATACAGATCTAGGTTTCTAGGTTTCAGTTCTGACTTATTATTTACTAATGGTGTGGTCTTAAGTAAAGCACTGTGAGCCTTCTGTTCCAAATCTGTGAAATAGGGACAATGATATCTGCAAAACAGGTTAGCTGGGAGAGATAATGTAATCAAAGAACCTGAGATAATGTAATCAGAGAGCCTAGCACACCTCCTGGCACATGGCAGAAGTTCAATAACTGCTAACTCCTTTTCTTTCCTACAACCAGAGGCAAGGATCTGGGGATTTGGAAATTATCTAGTTTATTAGACTAGCAGTACTAGCCAGACTTGCAATCTGAAGCCCAAAGTACAAATGAGAGAGTGGAGGGAAAGACCGCATTATCTGACCTGGCTGCCTCTACAGTTCAAACGAACTGGATGATTGCCACAGCCTCAGCTCACTCCATGGAAAGATGGCAGGAGGGAGGGTAGGAAAAGTACACAAAACTCTAAGGGGTCACTTTTGGTCCTTGTCAACAGCTCTGCTTGGGAGGAAGTCAAGATAATAAACCAAGAAAATGATCCAGTGAGTTCTGTTGCCTGTTCTCTATTTCAAGGGGACAGTCCCTGCTTTGTTTCTTTTCTCTTGGGTGAAAGAATGTTCCCTGAAATGCTCCTAGCTTCCGAGAACAGCTCTGGAGGCAACTCCACAATATGCTGGGCAGGGGTTGATTAGAAGCAAGCAAGCAGAATTCACCCTGGCCCCAGAGTCATGTGGTCTTGGGGATGCAAGAGGAAGAAAAAGGAACTTAGATGGTTCTCTTCCTTCCCCTGTGGCAAACTTTCATATTCATTCTTCTCTAGGCCAACCTTGACCTTCTTCTCTTCCCCCCTACCCCCCTAATAAGGAAAGAAGAGGGAGGTGAGGTGGATAGAAGGGTGCTTTCCCCTTGCCAGAAGTTATTGGGAATACGCATAGAAGTCTTTCCAAAAGAAACTAAAGCTCTCTCTTGCACTGGCCTCTGCTAGTAGGTTTTGTCTTCTCTCCAAAGGGAAGATCTGCAGCAGTTCTTGCTGCTACTCCCTGGTGAGCTACCTGGGTTGAAAAACCTGTGCCTGTGCAGGTGTGTGCCAAGCCCTGAACACTGGATTTAAATACAGCTGTAATGAGTTATCCAGCTGTAATTATCTATCTTATAAAGTGAAGATCTCTCAGGCCTATGTAAGAGAAAACTCTCAGTTAATGAGGGCCCAGTTTATCCGAATCCTAAATGATTTGGCATTCTTTGCACTCTGTTTTAAAGAGAAAGAAGCCATACCCCTACAGTGTCCTGATATTTGGCATTAGCGCCATCTTTCCTCTAGCCCCCTCAGCTTTCCAGTGTATGTCCTGGAGAATCTTACCTTCAGCTCTAAGTCTTAGTTCCACATAATTGGAATTTATGGTTGCAGGAGGAAATAATCTTAAACTTCAAAGAAAAAATTCCCTTTTAGATGGTATTACTGTGGCAGGGAAGTAGACCAGAACCTTTTAGAAAGATCTCAGTAGAGCTTTCTGTTTTAGTACCCTACTGATACTAACCAGCATGTCTCAGTTCTTACCTACCACATATTGACCACATGCTATGTGCTGGGTGCTATTTGATACATTTTATATAGCACTAATGCTACCAGTACTCATACTAGCACTTTCTAAGTTCCAGGAACTGTTGTAAGTGCTTTACAGATGTGAACACATTTAATCCTCGCAACCACCGTACAACGTATGTACAATTTCCATCCCAATTTTAGAGATGAGGCACTTTTGACACAGAGAGGCTAAATAATTTGTCTCAAGTTCACATAGTGATGGAGCCCAGATTTGCAGTCCAGTCTGCAACTATAGTGTTTACTCTTGCACACTATTCATGACTTTTTCTCATTTAATTCTCACAGCAATCTTATGAGCTAGAATAATAAAGTCCCCAATTTACAGATAAGAACACTGAGTTTTGGAGAAGTAATTTGTCTGAGTATTGAGCTGGGTTCCCAACCCAGTTCAATTCAATATGATATTTGAGTAGCTACTGTGTGCCAGGCACTGTGTTTGGCCCTAAGAATACCATGATAAACTAGTTACATTTCATTATTTTGTTTCTTTCCATTTCTTTTAACATTGCCACTTCTTCCCGAAGTGATGGACAATAAAGAGTTCATTTCATATGCAGTCAAGATTGAGCAGGGATTTCAGCACTGTGCCTGTGCCGAGTGCTAGAAGATATTTAGGCAAGCCTGAACAAAACCAAAGATGCCCCTCAGTTTCTCTCTAATTCTTTCTGATTCAGGTATGGGGATTCACTCATTTATATCAGTTCATTATATAAACATTTACTGAGCATCTACCATATTCCAGGTCTTATGCTATAATTGGGCATATTAAAAAAGAGGATTAGTACTTGAACTTGGGAAGCTCTTAGTTTAGAAGGGGAGAAAAATACTTAAATACTTGCAACACCATATGATAAGTGCAATGACTGAGATTCACTAATTATTTGGGGGTAAGGGGCAAGGGTACATCCAAAAGACGGCATATATGCTGAGTCTTGAAGGACAAACAAGGCATTTTACAGATAGGAACAGATAAAGGAGCTAGAATTTACTAAGAACATACTATATACAAGATCCTGGGTTGAGACTATAGATTTATTTTAATCCAGAATCCAAGACTCAGTATAAAGAACTTGTTCACAGTGGCAATGTAAGAAAATCCCTGAGTTGAATGTGTGAATAATATTTTAGGGAAAGGGCAATGCAGGCATAGGGAACAGTATGTGCAAAAGGAACAGCATGTGCAGAGGGAACAGCATGTGCAGAGAGAACAGCATGTGCAGAGGGAACAGAAGGTGCAGAGGGAACAGCATGTGCAGAGAGAACAGCATGTGCA
>NW_004443939.1:12940904-12959913 GCF_000243295.1 Trichechus manatus latirostris | reverse complement strand
AACAGCATGTGCAGAGAGAACAGCATGTGCAGAGGGAACAGAAGGTGCAGAGGGAACAGCATGTGCAGAGAGAACAGCATGTGCAGAGGGAACAGCATGTGCAGAGAGAACAGCATGTGCAGAGGGCAAGAAGAGCTTGGTATATTTGAAAGACAGTACTCAGTACACCTCAGTCGTCAGCTGTACATGGGGAAAGGGGTGGATAAAGCGGGAGATGAGAAAATAGAAGCAGTTAAGATTGAAATTCTGAAGGACTTTGCATACCTGGTAAGAAGTTCTGGTCCTATCTTGAAGGCAAAGGATAGCCAAATAGGGAATGAACATAACCATAATTGTGTTTTAGAAGAGTAATTTTGGTACCAGAATGGAGGGTGGATTGCAGTGGGGAAAGACTGAGGACAATTGCCCCAGTTGGAAGGCTATCATAGGGTTTACGTAGAGGATGATGAAGTGCTGAACTAAGGCAGAGGCAGTGGGGAAGAAGAGGAAGGTGAAAGATTAGCAGAAAGACTAAAGGAATTGGTGGTAGAGGGTGAAGAAGAGAGAAATAAAAGAGTGGATGGTGACGCCCCTGCTCAAAGCCAGGAATACCAGAAAAGAAGCAGCGGTGGAGGGCAGCTGCATCTGTGCTTGCAGATAATCACAAGGGATTACCACAGGTGGTCAGGTGTCCAGTATTTACATACACACTTACTGATAAGTACGTGGGAGAGTCCAGGGAGTGAAGGGACAGGGCTTAAAGGCAGACTGGAGCACCAAAGTCAACATAGTGGATTCTGATGATTAGATTTCAAGAAAACTGCTTAAGATGGCTACCTAACTCTGAGCCTGGGAGGCAGAAAAGTCCAGGTGTGAGGTGAATCTTTGGCTCTGACTCCTGGGGCTGTCCAGGTAAATAGAGCTGTCAAGAATATCCAGAAAGAGGCAGATATTTCCTGAAGGGCTCTCTCTGCTATGCCTGGGAGCTGCATGACCAGGCTTGAGGGAGGCAGCAGCCAGGGTTTGGGAGGACACAGGCACGTGGACAGCCTCCTGCCGGGAGCTCTGCAGATGAGGCAGCTGAGAGAAGTGAATCTTTCTTCCCAGCCTCCTCCTCGGCCTGCCCTTTGCTACAGAGCCCGGTGCTGCTGCAGCACAGGGCTGCCTGCATAAAGGTTGATTCATAGACCAGAAGCTGTAGCTACAAGCCACACAGAGACTGCAGAAGGGACAAGATTGTGTGTGTGCGTGCACGCATTTGGAGGAGACTGTTTATTCAGAGAACTATATATCAAACACAGCCCTAACTGCCAGACGATAGTGATTTGCCGAGACAATTTATGCCACCAAATAAACAGCAAGACAGGCAGTGCAGAGCAAAAGGTGAGACTCATTTTTTAAAAGTGGGGTGCCTCCCTTCATGGTCTCAATTACAGGAGATGCATGTGCACAAAAAACATTCAGGCAACAATATCTGGGCATAGGCTTGAGCCTACTGTAACCAAAGAGAAAGAAAGGCCGGAACTAAAACGCAAAAGAGAGAAAGAAACTGTTTGGAGATAGGTTTGCTACAGTATAAACTTTTTCCTTTCCCTGGCTTACTGCTATAGCAAAACCTGATGGTTGTCTTTGTAAAAAACGTGTCTGTATCTAGGTCCCTGGCAGTGATTTGCCTCTGGGAGGGCCAGCAATCTATTTAATGACTCCATTGACGTCAATAGCATAACTGAAATACTTACTAACATGCATGATTCCAACTTTCGGGGTGGGGGTGGGGTGGATGGTGTTTTTCGGTAGTACAAAAACATGAAGTGGAGTCGACACGGAATGAACTCAACTCTTCAAGGCAGCAAGCAAGAGATTAGATGCTGCAGGTCTCATTGGTTCTATTTAATACGAAGAAACATTCATGCTAAATTTAGAAATTAATTTTGAGCAAGTGAAATAGCCATTAATGAGCAGGGCTTTATTTTTGGTAATGTTTGCTCAAGGGTAACATTTTAACTATTCGCACTTCACCTGACTTGTTAATGTTTTTTCGACTACTCATACTTAATTTTAGACATGTATGAAATAATTGCAAATCAATATAAATAATTCAATGTCGATGCTCTGGGGTAAACTTTCACAGGAGAAATATTTTAGACAAAAGCAATTCTTTTAGGGAAGTATTCTCAGAATTACCAGGATTTTTCTAGCACACTTGCCCTATCATTTTGTACGCAGGCTGCCTCATCACTCAAGGTGAGCAATTAAAGTGATTATCCCAATAATTCAGGCCACACAGCAATCAGAACACTGAAGAAAAAAAGTCTGATATGTCTAAGTTTGTTTTTTCCTTTTCCTTTCCTTCCCTTCTCCTTCCTTTCTTTTCTTCTTTTTATTTATTTATTTATTTTAATATTCTCCAATCCCTTTTTTTAAAATCATGAATGGCCACAGCCTTTAGTAAGGACATTTATTTTATTCCTATTTGTCCGTAAGTGTTGTAATCCTGCGGGACAGTTCTTGCTTAATGTAGAAACCAAGTAAAGGTTCTGCTTATGCAGGGCTTCATTTCCAGTCATCTGAGACAGATCGGCTGGCAGACTCTTGCTGTGGTTCTCAGAGAGCCCTTTACTTGTGCACTCAGGCACCCTCTCTCATCCTAGGTCGTGCACGCTCTGGCAAAGAATGAGAAGCGAACCAACGTCATGAATTTCTAAACTCTTTGGAATCAAAGGTAGCCCACTGAACCCTTGCCCATCCCTTTAACAGGCCCTGCATCTGGCATACTGACTTGACCTCCAGGGGCATAGTCATAATCAAGTAACCCTATGGCAGGAACCCATACTGAGATACAGGCTCCCGAGGCAAAAGCCTCTTCTCCTGTTTTATCAACTGATAAAGAGCCATTTCCCTCCAGAATGGCCTGGACACGAATTAGAAGAAATGGATTCCCATGCACACTGAAAAACATTAAAATCTCTTTCTTACTTAGGCCAACTTGTTTCCAACTTTATCGGAAAGCCCTATACTACGTCATCCTATTTTTCAGTACACAGTCTTTTCTTGAGAAACACTCTAAGTGACTGATGTTGAAAACAACTATAAACCAAGGCTGTGAACACCCAGGCTGGGAGAGACTTTGGGTCTGCAGCAGTCTGGCCTGAAGTCATCCAGGGGCCTCTTCAGTCATCTTTGTGACATGGTCTGCTGTCATTTCCACCCATAGACTTCTGGCTTGTTCATCACAACATATGATCTGTTACTAGTGGTGAGGTTGCTGCTCAACATGTTTACTGGTAAATGTTAGAAAAAGAAAACTAGCAGAGTTGGGTCCCACTTTACACATCAACGTGACTGTTGACTTATGTTGTATTATGACACATACTATTACAAATCAAGTTACATTTATGTGAATCAAAGGTGCTGACCATTAAAAGAAATACTTCTCTATCCTTTTTGTAAGGCAAAGAGTCACTTTGTAAAGGGAACAAATACTTGATAATTTATCTTTTCAGTAAATTCTTACCTTTGTGGCATGCCTGTAATCACTACTGAAATGCATATAAAAGCAAGGAGTAGGTTTGGGTGGGAAAAGTTGGACAATTATCCTATACACACACACATACACATGCACACAGAGACACACACACACTGATTTTCCTCAATTATCTATTTCTGTTGAAAATAGCTTTGGGTCCTGAAATCTTGAAAATGACTTCAATTTTTCATTTTGAAATGTTTACAGGAGACAAGAACTCAAGTTCCTGCCTTGTTTTGGAGTGTTCTTTCTTCTGTTTTTCCAGTCTGTTTCAGTCCTTGAGCATTACGCACAGAAAGCCTGGAATTAATGCTTATGTAAAGGCAAAATATCATAAAAATTCATATGCTCATTAAACTCCACAGTATTAGCACCATCAACATTTCCAGAAGGATTTACAGTGTCTTTCTCCTCCACCTGGGAGCATGGACTTCCACACTGCTCTTCTTCTTTCTGGGTTTTAAATTGTGTATCCCTTTATCCTGTTTTGATTTTAGTCAAGGCACAAAATGCCAACTTTTTACATGTAACTCTTCACTCAAAACCTATATGAACACATTAACATATACAAGCAGTTATAGAGTATGTTTCAAACCTCTCTTAATTTCAGTGCAATAGCTGATGTTTTATAATAATAAAAAAACACAATTGAATACCTCATAGCCATAGAGATAAAAAATATTAGCTTATTATTAAAATTTAATTTATGAGCGTTTTATTGAAGATAAAATCAATGTATGTATGTAGTTCTCCTGGTCCATTCAACATTTACTCTGTTCCTATAATGTGAAAATATCTATCCTAAGCACCATGAATGATAAAGAGATGAATAAGGTACCTTCTTTGGTTTCAAGGAGCTTGCTTACAGTCTAATGGAGGAGACATACAATTCACTAATGACACTATATCCTAGAATGAAATTGTTGTCACAGCACAGAAAAAGGAGCAACCAAGCCAGAGAAACACCTGGTGATTTGCTTCCATAAAGATTACAGTCTAGAAAACCCTATGGAGCAGTTCTGTTCTGCCACATGGGGTTGCTCTGAGTTGAAACCGACTTGACAGCATCTAACAACAGCAATGCTGGCCAATTAGGAAGAAATTTAGGACATTTTCTCAGAGGAGGGAAATCTGTGGTGAGCATGAGAGCGCAGAAGAATAACCTTGAGTAAACCATGGGAAGAAAGATACTTCAGACTGAGGGATTTGCTTTGATTTCCCCCAATGAATTATTTCAGTTAATGATTATTTTGTTAGACTAAATGCATCAATTTAAACACAGTTTCTGGCAATTAACTTTTAAAATGAATTGCATTTTCTTCATTTAGATGTTAAAAAAAAAACAAAAAACAAAAAAACCTTAAAAAGATTTGGCTTTCTCCCCCCTCTCAGACTTGCTTCCATACAACAATACAGTTGCCTATACCAGGTACGCTTTCCTAACAAACTAGTTTGTGGCTAACTCTGTTTAAATTATCAGAGGTTTCTCGCATGTTCTATCTTAGACTTCAGTTGAAATACGTAAGTTCAACTTCTCTACTCATAAATGGAAATCTTATCTTATTATCATGAAAAAATGTACTTTACAGCAACACTCCAGCTCTCAATTTTCAGCATACTCTAAGCCACTTATTTTTCATTCCCCTTTAAAGTGTCTATTTAAACACACCTCTTTGTCATATGCTGATAAATATTAAAATAACAGGAAAAATCTGCCTGACTTATTCAAGCTGATAATAAGAACAAAACACAGGATGTGTGTCTCCCCCTTCCTTTTCTGACTGTGGTTAAACGTTAAGAAGATTTTGAAACCTGTAATTACGTAATAATTGGTATCACTACATTTTCTTCCCAATGAAAAGCCAGGAATTTTGTAGTTTGCCACAAAGACAGACAAAAACAAATTGCCTAAGTGGTATTGTCATTTCTTTGTTCCATTGTTTTAAAAAGAATTTAGCAAAAGAATCTCTAGTTGCCAAACTGTAGTTACTGTGCCAATAATCCCAGAATGATCTTTCCAACAGAATTTTTGGTTAGTAAGTTAATTTATAGTATCATAAATATCACATACTCTCCTAATGGTTGTCAGTATTCATTACCAGAAAAAGAAAACAGTTTAAATATTCAAGGTGATGTTAAAAGCATCTTAATAAATTTGGTTAACAGAAATGTGAACAACACTGTTTCTCTGGTAAGCCAGTATGACGAAATGACAGGAGTTTCAAAACCACTTCCTTTGATCTCCAAGCATGTAATACTAGTTACATGTTAAAACATTCTATTTAGTTTCTTTTTTCTAAAACTTTGAAAGAAAATAGTACATCCAGATGCCAGGCTTTTGATGTCTGTAGAGAGAGTACTGTTTACTTTCTTCTGTTTCATATCATAGAGTTCTAGAGGCAAACTCACCTTTACTTGATATCTTTTTCTCACTTTCATTTTTGCTCTCAATCTTTCTCTCACAAAAACATTTTTTAAAAGCATATGCCATGAATACTTCAGAAGCCAATGAGCCAATGGAATCTATTGCCTTTGTTTATTTCTTTTAGGAGTTGGGCTTTTGTAATATTTCCACTATACTTATGGACATGATACTAGCAAGAGAACACAACAACCAAAAAAGGAAGAGCGTAAGTATAAGGCAAAAGGAATGGCACTTCTGGAAATAGAAATGTGTGCGAGGCAATGTTAGGTGTTGGGTGATCTCAGTATGAGTTCATCTTAGTCTTTTTTCCTGTGGTTTTACTCAAATCTACAACTACAATAGAGGGGACAGACTCAAGGGAAACAACTCCATTTTGGACTTTAAAAAATGTCATCTAGCTGGCTGCATTTTATGTTAAAAAGAATTTATGGTCAACACATCTCCATTGTGCTTCTTCAAGGTGGCCCTTTTCAGCAGCTCTCAACTCTACTTAAAAAGCAAATGCACAGTACTGAAAGATGAGAGGTTAGGTTTCTTTAAAAAACACCTTTGAGGAACAAAGTTGGATGACTTCCAGGAAAAATGATCTGTGACCTGGTAAGAGCTTTTGGTTTCACACCTGGAGAGGATGTAGATTCAAGTAGGATCTATAGCAGACACTAAGAGGAAAACCACTAACATACCCTGTTGTGGGGTTCACAGGCCAGTGTGGGGCCCCTCGGGGGCCTTTGAGGTTAGCCCTCCCTGACTTCATCAGGGCCAGCAAGCTAAGGTCAAGGTTTACTATCGACACAGTTCTGCTTCCTGCTCCTCTTCTGGGAAGCAGCACTACCACCTACTCATCATAAATGAAAATCTGGGCATACATTCTGAAAGCCTGGGCATACGATGGGCAAATTATTTAATACTGCTTTTAATTTGGTTTCACATGGAATAAAGTTTCTTCAGGCTTTTGAAAAAGAGTCACCAAGAGACATAACTTTGAGGGCCAGGATATGCAAGCAAATGCTATGGTTCTATAAAACGTTTTTGAAGAAGAGGCACATTTATTATTTTGAAACATTGAGATAGACCTCAAAACATGGCCTACCTTGTAGGTTGACTCTGGAGACAGGAGGCTGACTGGCAGCTGGGGATCTCCTAGGAAGACAGAGAAAAAAGAAAGCCTGAGTTTATGTATCAATACCATTCCCCCTCCCGCCCCCATGATCACTGAGGAGCTTTCCAGGTCAAAATGAGCTATCGGGTGACATAATGCTATCTCCGGAAGGCAGGCTCCTGTGACACGGGTAGATGACAGCAATTCTCTCTTATCCAGATGGCCTGGAATTCCCCTATGCGCTGCCTCAGGATGCTCCAACTCTCCAGGGAGGAAGCCGTTGACCCCAGGTCCCTAACCAGCCCCTCTGTTTTAGGTTTTGCTGGTCCAGGAGGCCTTCAGAAGAGGATATGCTCACTCAGGAATCACACCAAATGTCACTGTTCCTTTGGGCAGTGCTATAGAAAGTTATAGCCAGAGGACCACTTAGGGATCACTCAGTCCAGTCCCTAAATTTTGCTTCTGAGGAAACTGAGACCCAGAGAGGTGAAGTCACTTGCCAGAGGTTACACAGCCATGAGTAACGATCATCAGTTTGCATAACTTATGTTGTGGTCTTTCCACTGAGAGACTGGGCCACCATCCTACATCATAACAAGGTTGTTGGCATTGAGGAAAATGAAACAAGCAAATAAACCCTTACTCTACAGATACTGGGGCTCCTTCTCCCTTTCTTTTTTGCAATCTCCCCTCTCTCCCCGATTTTGCTGCTCTTAGCATCCTTCTCATACTTTGCAGAACTTCTTCTGCCAGACTCTTAGGGAACCCAGTGCATTGCTAGAGAACCTCCTGGAAGAGTACACAGAAGTGGCCCTCAAACTTGAGGATGCATCAAAATTACCAGGAGTATTTGTTAAAACCCATTGCTGGACCTCACTCCCAGAAGTTTTGGTTCCATAGGTCTGAGGCGGGGCTTCATAATTTGCATTTCTAACAAGTCCCCAGTGATGTTTATGCTGCTGGTCCGGAGACCACATTTTTCAGAAACACTGGCACAAAGGACTCTCTGCCCTACTGAGCAGCAAAAGAAAGTGAGCAAGAGAGTTAGTCTCTTAGGCTCATGATTCTCAAACATAGATGAGCGTCAGACACACACGGGAAGCTATTAAAACTACATATTCTTTGCTCCCATCCCTGGAGAGTCTATTTCAGTGGATCTAGGATGAGGCCTGGGAATCAGTATTTTTTACCCCTCTGCTAATTTTAATGCACAGATAAATTTAGGAAGAAACCCAAATTCTCATTGATATGGAATGGCCTGCAAAGGTCTTGCTAAGGAAGGGTATTTCTACTAGTGTGACTAGAAAATTAGTTTTTCTAGGTTTTTAAGTGCTCCAAATCAATCTCTGATCCCTTAGGGATAATCTAGTTTCTAGGGACCACTCCTCTGTCAGTTTTTCATACTGTGGTGACTTGCATGTTGCTGTGATTCTGGAAGCTATGCTATCAGTATTTCAAATACCAGCAGGGTCACCCATGGTGGACAGGTTTCAGTGGAGCTTCCAGACTAAAATAGATTAGGAAGAAGGACCTGGTGATCTACTTCTTAAAATACCGGCCAGTGACCCTTATAAATAGTGTAATAACATTCTCTGGTATAGTGCGGGAAGATGAGCCCCTCAGGTTGGAAGGCACTCAAGATATGACTGGGGAAGAGCCGCCTCCTCAAAGTAGAGTCAACCTTAAAGATGTAGGTGTCGTAAAGCACTTGGAACCTTCATTTGCGGATGTGGCATGACTCAAAATGAGAAGAAACAACTGCAAACATCCATTAATAATCGAATGTGGAATGTACGAAGTATGAATCTAGGAAAAATGAAATGGAATGCATAAAGAACAATATCCCAGGCATTAGTGAGCTGAAATGGACTGGTATTGGCCATTTGTATCAAATAAGCATATGGCCTACTATGTCAGGAATGACAAATTGAAGAGGAATGGTGCTGCATTCATCATCAAAAAGAACATCTCAAGATCCATCCTAAAGTACAATGCTGTCAATGATAAGATAATATGCATACGCCTACAAGGAAGACCAATTAATATGACTATCATTCAAATTTATTCACCAACCATTAATGACAAAAATGAAGAAACTGAAGATTTTTACAAACTTCTGCGGTCTGAAATTGATCAAACATGCAATCAAGATGCATTGGTAATTACTGGTGTTTGGAATGCAAAAATTGGAAACGAAGAAGGAACAGTAGTTGGAAAAAGCAGCCTTGGTGACAGAAATGATGCCGGATATCACATGACAGAATTTCGCAAGACCAATAACTTACTCATTGCAAATACCTTTTTTCAACAACAATAAACATCAGCTAGATACGTGGACCTTGCCGGATGGAATACACAGGAATCAGATCGACTACATCTGCAGTAAGAGACGATGGAGAAGCTCATTATCACCAGTCAGAACAAGACCAGGGGCCGACTGCGGAACAGACCTGCAATTGCGCATATACAAGTTCAAGTTGAAGCTGAAGAAATTTAGAAGAAGTCTGCAAGAGCCAAAGCATGATCTTAAGTATATCCCACTTGAATTTAGAGACCATCTCAAGAATAGATTTGATATACTGAACAATAATGACTGAAGACCAGATGAGTTGTGGGATGACATGGAAGACATCATATATGAAGAAAGAAAAAGGTCATTAAAAAGACAGGAGAGAAAGAAAAGACCAAAATGGATGTCAGAAGAGACTTGGAAACTTGCTCCTGAACACAGAGTAGCTAAAAGGAAAGGAAGAAATGATCACATAAAAGAGTTGAACAGAAGATATCAAAGGGCAGCTCCAGAAGACAAAGTAAAGTATTATAATGAAACATGCAAAGACCTGGAGTTAGAAAACCAAAAGGGAAGAACATGCTTAGCATTTCTCAAACTGAAAGAACCTGAAGAAAAAATTCAAAACTGGAGATGCAATATTGAAGGATTCTATGGATAAAACATTGAACAACACAGGAAGCATCAAAAGAAGATGGAAGGAATACAAAGAGTCATCGTGCCAAAATGAATTGGTCGACATTCAACCATTTCAGGAGGTAGCATATGATCAAGAACCGATGGTACTGAAGGAAGAAATCTAAGCTGCACTGAAGACACTGGCGAAAAACAAGGCTCCAGGAATCGACAAAATACCAGTTGAGATGGTTCAACAAACAGATGCAATGCTGGAAGCGCTCACTTGTCTATGCCAAGAAATCTGGAAGACAACTACCTGGCCAACTGACTGGAAGAGGTCCATATTTGTGCCCATTCCAAAGAAAGGTGATGCAACAGAAGAGGGAATTATCAAATGACATTATTAATATCAGATGCAAGTAAAATTTTGCTAAAAATAATTTAAAAACAGTTGCAGCAGTATATCAACAGACAGCTGCCAGAAATTGAAGCCAGATTCAGAACAAGGCATGGAACAGAGGATATCATTGCTGATTCAGATGGATCTTGACTGAAAGCAGAGAATACCAAAAAGATGTTTACCTGTGTTTTACTGACAACGCAAAGGCATTTGACTGTGTGGATCATAACAAGTTACGGATAACATTGAGAAGAACTGGAGTTCCAGAGCACTTAATGGTGCTCATGAGGAACCTGTACCTAGTCCAAGAGGCAGTCATTAGAACAGAACAAGGGAATACTGAGTGGTTTAAAATCAGAAATGGTGTGCATCAGGGCTGTATCCTATCACCATACTTATTCAATCTGTATGCTGAGCAAATAATCCGAGAAGCTGGTCTATATGAAGAAGAGCGGGGCATCAGGATTGGAGGAATATGCAACATGCAGATGACATAACCTTGCTTGCTGAAAGCAAAGAGGACTTGAAGCACTTACTGATGAAGATAAAGACTAAAGCCTTCAACATGGATTACACCTCAACATAAAGAAAACAAAAAACCTCGCAACTGGACCAATAAGCAACATCATGATAAAAGGAGAAAATATTGAAATTGTCAAGGATTTCATTTTAGCGCATCCACAATCAAAGCCCATAGAAGCAGCAGTCAAGAAATCACATGACGTAGTGCATTTGGCAAATCTGCTGCAAAAGACTTCTTTAAAGTGTTCAAAAGCAAAGACGTCACCTTGAGGACTAAGGTGCACTTGACCCAAGCCATAGTATTTTTAATCACCTCATATGCATGTGAAAGGTGGACAATGAATAAGGAACACCAAAGAAGAATTAATACCTTTAAACTATGGTTTTGGCAAAGAATACTAAATATACCATGGACTACAAGAAGAATAAATATACGTTTTTGAAGAAGTACAGCAAGCTCCTTAGACGTGAGGAAGGTGAGACTTTGTCTCATGTACTTGGACTTGTTATCAGGAGGGACTAGTCCCTGGAGAAGGACATCATGCTTAGTAAACAGAGGGTCAGGGAAAAAGAGGAAGACCCTCAATGATATGGATCGACACAGTGGCTGCAAGAATGGGCTTAAACGTAACAGTGATTGCGAGGATGGTGCAGGACTGAGCGGTATTTTGTTTTGTTGTATGGAGGGCCACTATGAGTGGGAACCAATTTGATGGCACCTAACAACAACAAGGGGTAACCACATCTTATAGCCGCAGAGTCTGACAGGCAGGGTTTACATCTACCACTAACCTACAACTTGGTCATGGGAGCCAAGACACTTTTAAACCCTCTGTGCTGTGATTTTTTCATGTATGACCAGGAAAGGGAAAACACCACCTAGTGATTGCTTTTCTCTGCTAGGCAATGTTGCAGATGTAGGCAGTCCCTGGGTTACAAATGAGATCCGTTCCTAAGTGTGTCTTTAAGTCGAATTTGTAGGTAAGTTGGAATAGGTACATATGGTTCTTATTTAGCCTTATTTTAGTGCAAGAAAAGACTTAAAGACTTTTCAATGATTTAAAAGCTGCATGTGGAGCAAGGGAAGGTGACAGTGATGAAGAATTTGTTGGGAGTAGGGGTTGGTTCAGTCATTTCAAACTGAGGGCAAATTTACATGATATCAAAGGGCAAGCTGTCTATAAGTTGGATGTTTGCAACCCGGGGACTTAATGTAGTATTCTCATCTCATTTTAAGGAAAAGGAGACTTAAGCTCAGGGGGCTTAAGTAACATGCTGAAGCACACATGGTTTATGACTGGCAATGCCATGATTCAAAGCTAAGTCTCTGAATCCAAAGTGCATGCTCTTTCCACTGTATCATCTGTGATAATACCTGAGGACTGATTTTCAGGAAAATTAAGAGATACATTCTAAACTCCTTAGCCTCGCATTCAGAGTCATTTGGTCTCTGGCGTCATCATACTTTTTCCAGCCTTACCTCTCAGAATCCCTCCCTGCCTGATATTTTATCTCCAACCACTGATTGGCTATGTGCTCTCATGCATCTTGCACTTCTCTTCTGTCACAATTTAAAATTGTAATTAAAATAGAAGTCCTGGTCTTTGGGTGGTGCAAGTAAGTTTGAGATCAACTGCCAACCTAAAGGTTGGTGGTTCGAACCCATCCAGTAGTACCGTGGAAGAAAGGCCTGGTGATCAGCTTCCATAAAGATTATAGCCAAGAAAATGCTATGGAGCAGTTGTAGTCAGTAACACGTAGGATTACCACGGGTCAGAATTGTCTCAGCAGCAACAGGTTTGGTTTTTGGTTTGGGTGTGCAACAGTTAAGTGCTTGGCTATTAACCAAAAGGTTGGTAGTTTGAATCCACCTATAGGCACCTTGGAAGAAAGGCCTGGCAATCTACTTCCAAAAGATCACAGCCATTGAAAACCCTATGGAGCACAGTTCTACTCTGACATGCATGGAGTCACCATAACTCAAAACTGACACAAAGGTAACATTTTTTTTAAATTAGTGTTTAAATACGACTCCTTAGATTAAATGTAAACTTCATGGGGGCAGGGAACAACTTGTTCACTCCTGTACATTGACACCCAGGATGGTTTTCACATGCCACTCAGTAAATACTTTTTGAATGGAAGAATAAATGAATTAATGAGTGAAAGAACTAACTCCTACTTTGCTAAGTCCAAACTTGATTCCTTCTTTTTCCTAAAACATGTGCTGTCCCTTTCCTGCCTTTGCTCAGACCATTCCTCTGTCAAGGAGCCCTCTCCCCACAAATCCACACATCCAAATGTCACCTATCCTTCAAAGGTCAAGTGCTGTCTTCTCCAAAGTATGTCATCTGCTCAGCTGAAAATGGTCCCCCCTCTAAGCTCCATGGTGCTTTATTTGTAACTTTAGGGTTATTTCTTCATATTGTAATTAACACGGGCACATACTATCTCTGCTACTAATCTGTGACCTTCCTGATGGCAGGATTCAGGTATGATTCCTTTTCATAACCTCTGCAGGACCCACCAACTTGCCTTGTGAATAGCAGGAACTCCATAAATACTGGTGGATCATTGATTGAATGAACCATTGATGTGAAAGTGGTTTGAGGACTCACAAACACGATATGAATGTTTTATCTGGTTTCCTTTTCCCATGCAGTCTTGGTTCTATACACTACTGGCTGTTTCCTGGACACAGCATGCTCTCTTGTTGCTATGCCTTTGCATAGGTTTTGCTCAGCTGAACACTTTTCTCCTGCTCTTCAAGTGACAAACTCCTTCACATGTTCCAGGACTCTACTCAGGCATCACCTCCTCAGAGGAGTCTTCCCTCCTGTGAGGTGGCCCTGGTCTGTGAAGTTCCCTATGCTTACCCCTACCATAGCACTGGTTGTACTGTACTGCAATTCCCTTTTCTCTGTCTCCTCAACTTGCCTGTAAGAAATTTAAGGGCAAAGATTGAGTCTTGTTCATCTTTGTAACCCTGGGATCTGGCATAATATCTGGTATGATGCAGATACTCAGTACATATTCATTGGATTAATAATACATTTTTAATAATTTTATTTTACTTCCCTTCTTGGGTTCCAAAGGAGGCTTTTTCCAAAGAAGACATTGAACAAGAAGCCGCTAGAGGATGGAAATCTCTGCTTTTTTAATTGCATGGTTGATCACAGCACTCAATTCTCCCAATGATTTCTTGGGAGTTACACAAGCTACACATGAGTGTGGTAGCTTTGGAAAGGCAGCGACCATGTCAGTTTGGTTTACCACTGATTCTCAAGACCTGGTGCAAAGAAGGGGCTCAATCCATTTTAAATGAATGGATGACTTCTGGAAGCTGTATTATTTATTGCTTGTAGGGAATGAGAGTGCCAGATACGACATTGTGACAAGTGCCAGGAGAAAATGGTGTTAGTTGCCCAGTTTCCAGTGTCCCTAACTCAGGAAAGAAGTATAAGAAGTTATATGACAGGGCTGCTGGACATGGCAATATTAATAGGAAGGATAATATGGCTACAGGAGTTAATGCTTTCTACCTCTGAATGGCACAGTGGAGACAGAAGTGGACTATGAATAAGACTAGAATCCTAATCCTGGCTCTGGTACTTTCCAACTGTGTAGCCCTAGGCAACTCAGGGAACCTCTCAGTTTCTTCATCACGTGGGGAGAGTAAGTAAGCAGTAACTAACACTTACTGTGGCTTTACAAATGTGCCAGGTCCTGTGTGAGTAGTATTATATATATTTCCTCATTTACTCCAAGGAAATTTGGCTAGGTTCTTTCCAGCTCTGAATGCTCAAGATTTTATGATTCTCAGCTAATTTAAATCCCATGCCAAAGTATATAAAGCAATGAAAGACAGTTCCTATACACATTGAAAAAAAAATTAAGTGGTTATTAACTGTTTCCCAGAGCTTGCATAACTGCTGATTAAATTGTGCTTTGAAAGAATGTTAATACAGAGATGATTTCCTCCTGATTGCCACAGGCGAGATTAGTGATGTTGATGAGAGAGTTGAGGGATGAAGGAGGACACCTCTTTGCTCCCAGCTTCATTCTCCAGTTATCAGACTGCTGAGCGGTGGATGCTGTCACTCACACACCTAATTTCTCCATCAGTCTGTCTGGTGCCAGTAAATGCTTTAGGGATGCTCATATGAATTAGCAACTCTAAATGAAAACCGTATTTTCAAAATTAAGTCCTCAGACAAAGGAAATGTAGGTTTTACTTTGAAGCCAAGAAGTGCAGGCCCCATCAAGCATCTCTCAATGGAACATTTCATGGAGGTGTAAGGAGATCACCTCAACAGGAACTTTGAGATTTTCACCCTTTGGGTGGTAAAGCTCAGGCAGACAATGAGTTGCTTTTACGTAGAGCAAAGAGCCAAAAGATAAAGGAAATCTGGACTTATGAAAAGTATAGTTCTATGTGGGAGTTCATTTTTTTATAATAAACCACACTATCCAGATGTCTCATGATAACCACTCCAAGGCTATAATGACATAATTGTTGCTTAAATGTTGCATTCAAGGCACCCTGAAACCAAAGTCAAATATCTCAGAGGCAGCTTCTGAGCTCCATGAATGCTTTAGTTTCAGTTTTTAAGGTGAATAAATCTGTGGGGGAAATACTTTCAGTCTGTTCTATCCACTCCTGGCAGCCATTCTTATCTTCTTGGATTTTCTTTACTTGTTCTGTATCTACAATCTGCAGAGGAGGGTATTGACTGTTTAGAAGTAGAATGGAGTGCATTAAATGGTCCCTCAGTTTTCTAACCTGCCCCAGCCAGGCTACTCCATTTTTGGCTGAAATCTGTCAGTCAGGTCTCAGGGAGGCCTGGACCAAGGTGATCCAACTTCCTTTGGTGAAGCTCTAAGGCTGGATGCACCCTTCCTTGAATTTTTGTTGGTTGATGTTAGTTTCAAGGAAGTACATGAAGCAAATAACAGGATCAACTCTGTACAAATATGGGTATGAATGTGATAAAGATCATTGTACACAACTATCTTACTACTGGAGATCTATTCTGTTTGGTGAGTGTGGTTTGCTTTGGGCCAAAGGTAACATGGAAGGGTCATGATGTTGGAGGTGGTCGCCAGCCAGATTGTGGGAATGGGCTCTCAATATGGTACTCATGGTCTTAAGGTACACATTTCCTGAAGGTTTATGTGGCAAAAATCTCCCAAGGCTAAGGAAGGACCTGATTACTTGGAAAGTAGCTTCAGTGGACACAGCCTATTAATCAGCAAGGCTAGGCTAAATGCCTCCAATACTACTACCAGAGTAAGGAGGCCCTAGCCCATGCTAACAAATCGGTCATTGAAGACATCCTCCCCCCTTCTCCCTGGAGCTGTACAAAGTAGTGGTTCTGAGTCTAGTTATGCTAAGGAAGCTTTTGAAATGTGTCTTTATAAATCCCTTCCTCCCCATTCCACCTCCATCTTCCTGGTCCAGGACTTTACCCCTCACATTGTCATTCCTGAAAACACTCTTATAACTAGTGTCTCTGCCTCCAGGCTCTCTGACCTTCATCTATTCCATAAGTTCTTCCTAAATCACTATCTGTTCCAAAGTATTCAGAGACTTCTTCCCATAATGCAGAAGACTTAACAAGTGCAGTGAACATGAACAATTCATTTAATCTCCTTAAGCTTTGTTTCCTTATTCACAGAGTGAGAGTAACAATGCCTATTATGAATATCCTTTATGGTGATTGTAACTGAGATAATGGATGTGAAAACCCCAAAGTGTTCTATTATTTCTGGATTCAGCGAGAGCTATGTAACTATCATTTATAACAGTTCATATTTATTGAGCACTTACTATGTGCTAAAGGCTGTTATAAGTGCTTTACACATATCAAGTCATCTAATCCTCAGAGCAACTCTATTGTACAGTCAGGAAACCGAGGTACATAGAAGTTAATTAACTTGCCCACAGCCACATAATTTTTGAGTGGTAGAATTGGGTCACGAAGCCAGTAAGTCTGACCCCGTCATAGATTAAATTGTGTCCCTCAAAAAACGTGTGTATCAATTTGGCTGGGCCATGATTCCCAGAATTGTGTGGTTGGCCTCCATTTTCTGATTGTAATTTTATGTTAAAGAGGATTAGGGTGGGATTGTAACACCACCTTTACCTAGATCACATCCCTGATCCAATGTAAAGCAAGTTTCCCTGGGGTGTGGCCTGCACCACCTTTTATCTCTCAAGAGATAAAAGGAAAGGGAAGCAAACAGAGAGTTGGGGACCTCATACCATCAAGAAAGCAGTGCCGGGAGCAGAGCATGTCCTTTGGACCGGGGTCCCTGCGCAGAGAAGTGCCTAGTCCGGGGGAACATTGATGAGAAGGCCAACAGAGAGAGAAAGCCTCCCCCTGGAGCTGATGCCCTGATTTGGACTTATAGCCTACTTTACAGTAAGGAAATAAACTTCTTTTTGTTAAAGCCATCCACTTGTGGTATTGCTATTATAGCAGCACTAGATGACTAAGACAGGCCCCAAAGGCCATATTCTGTAAAGAAACAAAGGCAGGGATGGGGAAAGGATTACTCCTGAAAAAATAATTTTCTAAATAATTGATGGGGGTCTTTCCCCCACCAATTATTTATTTATAAATTCATATGCATGATGAATGTTTACAGAGCACAAACCATACGTCAGGCATTCTGCTAATTCTTGGGAATTCAGGAAAAATAAGCACAATTCTCACCCTCAAGGGGCACACAGTCTAGCGACATATAAACAGAGTATGATAAAGTTTGCAGAGTGCCCCGGGAGGCTGTATGAGGGGCATGCAGCTATGGTGGGTGGGGTCAGAACAGCCTTCTGATAAAGGAAGTACTAGAGGTGAGTCACAAAAGATCATAAAAAGTCAACAAAGATTTAGTCAGATACACACTGGCGGGTAGAGAGAGACATTTTAGGGAGAGACAACAGTAAGTCCATAATTAGAATGGCAAATAGAACATGCAGGAAACAACTAGACCAGAATGTTTAGAATATAATCCCAGGTGGGCAGAAACCCGGTTCGACTGTTCACCACCAAATCCCCTGGTGTTTCCCATTAGAACATAAGCCCTAGAGAACTTGTCTGCCTTGGTCGCTATTATATCACCAAGGCCTGGTACAATAAAGGTGCTCACTAAACATTTGTTAAATGCATACACGCATGCAAGCATGAATATTATATACTAAATTAATACTTGTTGGATAGGTTGATTAAGAAATGAATGAACAGGAAAACTAATTAATGAATAAATGAATACCACTGCAAATGAGGCTAGGATAAGCCTTTAGCTTTCATGTATATGTACTAATATAAACCCAATCAACTATCAATCAGTTTAACTTGGATCATGAGCTGCCTTGGGTGCCAAGCACCTGCATTTAAACTTTGTCTTACTAGTAAAATTGACCCCCTGAAATGGCTTGAGCAGGAGAGTGACATGGTGAGATAGCATGTGAGAAAGATCACTCTGGTGGCAGCTGGGAAGAGTTTAGAGGAGGAGAGACCAATGATGGGAAGGACTCTATCAGGGCGTGCTGAGTCATCTTACAAGAAGGCTCAGTTACAAGTTACAGGACAATGAAAAGAAAAGTGAGCTTTCCGAGCATGGGAGAGCGTGGGTTTACCGCCACTTTTTAAAAATCCACTCTCTGAAATGGGTCTGGTGATAAAAGCAAAATAGAAGGCTGATTAATAATTTTGTGAAGACTGGGCAGAGGGCGGTATGCTGTAGTGAACACTGTCCAAAACCTCAGGAGATTTACGCCCTGGTGTGTCTCAAACTGTGGCAGTGTTGTTAGCAAGTCACTGGGCTTCTCCTTCCATAAAAAGAAAAGGTTGAATCAATGGCCTTGAAGGCTTCCCCCAGCTCTACCACTCCAGGATCATTGATTCTATGACCCTCTGAGCCCCGTGATGATCTTTTAAAACATGGAGAATAGTGAGCTGCATAGCACTTCAATTTTACTCATAAAAAAAGAAAGAGAAGGGAAAAAAAAGTTGTCATTGAGTCAATTCAGACTCATGGCGACCCCATGTGTGTCAGAGCAGAACTGTTCTCCATAAGGTTTTCAATGGCTGAGTTTTCGGAAGTAGTTTGCAGGCCTTTCTTTTGAGGTGCCTCTGGGTAGAATC
>NW_004443939.1:12939928-12940804 GCF_000243295.1 Trichechus manatus latirostris | reverse complement strand
CAGAGCAGAACTGTTCTCCATAAGGTTTTCAATGGCTGAGTTTTCGGAAGTAGTTTGCAGGCCTTTCTTTTGAGGTGCCTCTGGGTAGAATCAAAGTCCAGCCTTTCAGTTAGCGGGCCAGAGCATTAACTGTTTGTGCTACCCAGGGATAATCTGAGTCATAAGGAAATAGAGTTTTAGAGGAGAAAGTTACTGCAGATAACATCAAGTTCAAACTTTCATTTTATAGATGGGGAAACCAAGGTTTAGTGATCGTAATTGAATTTACCTAGATCATGTAGGCAGTTAGTTGGTGGCAGAAGAGAAGATAATCCCACTCTCTGACTTTATTCATTGAACTTCATGAACCTGTAAAATATAGGGAACCTGGACTATAGCTTTTTGGTACTTTCAAGTATAAGAGTGAATCTCTGAATTCATTACTAGCTTACTCCAAAAGTTGTTAATAGAATTTATGGCCACTGCTGTTAAGTATTTATACTTTCCAAAGTGGTAATATAAAAGTCAACCAAAAAATCCTCACCTCATTCTTTCATTTATTGAAACTATTCCTACTGGGTACTATGGACCTTGTATGCAAACACCACCCATCCCTCAGTGGCAGTTTGGGTGTTGTTATGATGCTAAACAAGTTTTGGCAGAACTACTAGACTAAGATGAATAGGAAGAAAGGCCTGGGGATCTACTTCCGAAAACCAGCCAATGAAAACCTTATGGATCACCATGCTCTGATCTGCAACTGATCACGGGGATGGTGCAGACTGGGCAGGGTTTGGTTCCTTTGTGAAGGAGGTCACCCTGACTTGGGGGTGACTCAAAATCAGCTACAACAACAACTGGGTACTAAGTGTTAAGGGACAACTATTAATAAAACCT
>NW_004443939.1:12934630-12938442 GCF_000243295.1 Trichechus manatus latirostris | reverse complement strand
TGCCATGCAAATAGGACATCTATTCGCTAACGATGTGAGTGCAGGCAATAATTATTAAGCACCCTCCCTATACCAGGCACCATATGATGTCTGGCGATCTGGAGTTGAGCAAGATATATGTCCACCTGGGCCTCTTCTCTAAGCACAGGATTTTACTTTGGGGTATTTAATGTATACGCAATACTTTCCTTTCTATCTTTGTCTTTAGCTAGAATCCCTCCTTCAATTTATTCTAGCAAACCTTCTTGTTTGCCTACTTTGTACAGTAATAGCAAAAAGAATACTAACTACAGCAAACATTCCTTGAGTTCTGTATGTCAGGCCCAGTGAGTGCTAAGTGCTTTATCTGCATAATCTTATTTAATTCTTATAACAAGACTATGAGGCAGGTACTCTTAATGTTCCCATTTTATAGGTGAAATCAGGGCTCAGAGTTGTTAAGCAACTGGCATAAGTCACATAGCAAGTAAGTACACGGGCTGAGACTGCTTGATTCCAAAAGCTTATGCTTTGAACCACTATATTTCTGCATTTGACTGCATAGTTGAAAACTTGAATTATACAGAATCCATGCTCGCCAATAACTTATAATATAATACGGGAGACAAAAATATTCAAAAAACTATAATAGACATCATAAATACAGTATGAGAAATGCAAAAACAATGGATACTTAATGGGGTCCAGAGGAGCGATGCGAATTACAGGTAGGAGGGAGGAAGAAAGACTTGATCGAATGCTCAGTGTTTGAGGTGAACTTTGAAGGATAGGCTTTAAAACGGCAGAAGTGACAGATGCTACCAATGAGAGATGTGGCAAGAACAAAGGCATTGAAGTGGGAAAGTAATGAACATGTGCACCAAGACGCTCAGTGGCTTTTTCGATGGAGCCAAGCATGTTAACTACAGACATTTGTAGTGCATAAAGCTAGAAAGGTCTCCACAGCCATATTATAGACAACCTTGACAAAGGGTATAGAGTTGGTGCTTAATTCAGTAGGAAGAAACGAGTCAGTGAAGGTTTTTAGTAAAATGGGAAGTGAGATAAGCAAACAGATAAGTGCTTTAGAAAGAAAAATGCTAGGAAGCAGAGGGATGGATTGGAGTGAGGACAGACACAGGGAGAAGAGTTAGGAGGAAATTGCGGTAATTTCGACGGGAAGGGATAGGTGAAGCAGAAGAAGAAACAGGAACGGACAACTTGAAGAGGCCTTTTAGGTCTGGCAAGGTCTTGGCATTTAATTGGACAAGGATTCATAGAGAATATTGTTTTCAGCTTTAAAAGCGGATACCTGGGAAAACAGTGAAGTCATGAATAGGAATAAGAAGGCAAGGAAGAGTTAGGAGAGGAGATGTGTTAATTTCCCACGTTTGGTTTTTAGGTGTTGGTTGGCATTCAAGTGGAGACATCAAGCAGGAAGATTGAATTGTAGGAATTAGAGTTACAGATTCAGGTATACCTACAGTAGCAGGGATAGTTAAAGCAATAGCAGTGATGGCTTCATGAGATAGGGATATATAAAGAGAGGAAGCCAAAGGAAGACCTTCAGGAAACACCCCAGTAAAAAGGAGCCAAAAGGAAAGACACAATAAAGAGCTAAGGGAGATGCAAAGTAGGGTGGTGAGATGGTATCAAAACCCGCCTCTTTCCCAAAGTATTTTCTTGAGATGAATTTTGAGATGGGTGAAATATCTTGCTATTTGTTCAGATTTCTTATGTGATGTTTACATTGTTTTATAAGACACCAGGGTGTACTGGGGACAAGGTAATGGAGTTATTGTTAGTTGCCCTCGAATTGATTCTGGTTCATGGTGACCCCATGCGTGCAGAGTAAAACTGCTCCATAGGGTTTTCAAGGCTGAGGCCTTTTAGAAGCAGATCGACAGGCCTGTCTCCTGAGAAGCCTCTGGGTGTGTTTGAACTGCCAACGCTTTGGCTAGTAGTTGAGTGCTTAACTATTTGTGCCACCCAGGGAGAGCTAAGTAAATCTGTGGTTCATGATTTCTCGAATCAAAATATCTGACAAAAAGCTAAATAATATAAACAAATCTCATGCAACACCCAGAGCTGATGTATTGTTGAATGAATTGGGGAGCTACTAAAATTGCATGAACTAATGATTAAAGGGAGGCAAACAAAAATTAACAGGGCACCATGTCAATGTGACTTTATCTTTACGGAACTTTGGAAGTTTAGGAGAGTAGAACAATCAGCAGCAAGAGAGAGATTTCCAGATCCCCAGCATAAGATCCCTTAAAGGATTTGAGCTTCAAAAGCTAATACTGTAAGTCAGACAACAACTGGTAGAGAAATTATCAGATAATTTACAGAAAGCATGTATCAGGAAAGAAAAAAGCAAAACAAACAAAAAACTCCTATGTGAGCATAGCCAGATTATTTATGAAACTATTCTGTATTCTCCATCATATTTTGATGTATTATTAATTAAGAATAAAATTGCACAGAGGCAACAAAATACTTAGTTGGTTATGAAAACTGATGTGTTTATTAATTTTCCAAACCACCAGAGAGGGCAATGTTAGCTTCATGACCAAATATTCAGAAACATCGCATGAGCGACATCTGGTGACAAAATCAGCACATTACAACTTCATAGAGTAATGAGAACTCTGGGTCTTAGAATTGCTAGGTGAACACTAAACAATGAAATGGTTTTCTAGGAAGTAAAAATGCTACTTTTCACAGCTACACTCAGGATTTCATTAATTAATTTCATCTCTCTATGTTTCTCGCTTACACCCAGAATTTTACTTGTGTGCAGAATTTTAACTTGTACTTTTCCTGTAACACTAATTTCAGTCTGTCTTACAGAAAGACATATGCTATAGTGGTTAAGAGCACAGATTTTGGAGCCAGACAGCACTGGTCTGTTTCTCAGTTGCCCTAGCACTATTAGGCATTCTCTCAATGTCCTACTTACTTCAGCTGTAAAATGAGAGTTGTGAGAATTAAATGTTATTACATATGTACAACTCTTACAGCAGTGCGTGGCACATAAAAGCACTTCAGTTATTTAGTTATAATTGTTATTATTATTAGGGAGTCACTGAGTGGTGCAAATGGTTAATGCACTCGTCTGCTAACCAAAAGGTTGGAGGATTGAGTCCACTCATAGGTGCCTCAGAATAAAAGCCTGGGGATCTACTTGCGAAAAATCAGCGCTGGAAACCCTGTGGAGCACTGTTCTACTCTGACACACATGGGGTCACCTTGAGTCGGGTCAACTCAATGGCAACTGGTTTATTAGTAGTAGTAGGTATTATTATTATAATTAAAGGGTTGCATGTCTATCTTCCCAGCTGATGTGGTCTAAGCTTCTTTAGGACATTCATGTCTGCCCCCAGTGCAATCAGGAGAACTAATATTTACATTGTATTTTACAGTTTACAAAGCATTTTCATATGCATTATTTCATGTGATAAGGGAATATGTCCCTGAACTCAGGGAATGGTGCCACCACCTAGCTTGTTGGCCAATCCTGAAACCTGGAAGTTGCCTCCCTCTCACCCACCCCATAATCAACCACCAAGTCCTGTTGATCCTACCTTGCAAATATTTATGAATTGCCCACTGGCTTTGCTTGAATGTCTATCTCCACCCTCTATGTGCATTACCACAGCAGCTTCCCAACTGGCTCTCAGGCACAAGGCTTAGCCACCACGCAAACCATTCTTCATACATAGTCAGAGCTATCTTTCAAAAACATAAGTCTGGTTATGCATTTTCCTGCTTAAAAACATTTAGTAGCTCCTCATGTTTGCCTTCGGCAGACACACCAGCTCCTTAGTATA
>NW_004443939.1:12932253-12934054 GCF_000243295.1 Trichechus manatus latirostris | reverse complement strand
GATCTGCTTCCATAAAGATTACAGCCAAGAAAACCCTGTAGGGCAGTTCTACTCTGTCATACGGGGTCACTATGAGTCAAAATCGGCCCTACCGCACCTAAAAACGACATTGGTTTACTAATCTTTTAGCTCCTTTGAAGACCCAGACAATGTTTTCTTAGCAAAGTCTATGTTTAAGTAAATATTTGTAAAAAGAATGAATATGATCCTTGTAACAGCTGGAAAAGTAGGCAGAGAAGAAACTGGTATCATTATTTTTATTTTCTATCTTCATTCAGAAGGGGTATATATACCAGATATCCACGTGGTTTAACCATATAGACCTCCTGGGTTCAAACCTTGGTTTCCCATTTATTGTCCAGTTACTTAGTTTCTCTGTGCTTCAAAGTCCTTATCTTTAAAGCAAGAAAATTACAGCTTCTACCACATTGCAGTTATTAAATGAGTTATTCAAAGTACTTTAAATAGAACATAACAGGTAGAAAGTGCTCAATAAATGTGAGCTTTTATTTACAATTTATAATTTACAGAGTATAAAAGAAATTAAATGTCTTAGGGCCATGGTATTAGTATCTTTGATGGTCGTAAGCTTAACTCAAGTCTTAGAATCCACATTGTACTTTTCTGGTAGTCCATCAATTAACAGGTCCAAATTTAAGTGGGCCATTATTCCTGTTTCCTCTTTGGTTTTTAGATCTCATTTCCCTTGACTGCTGTACCTAGAGACCACTTTGCCCTCCTTGTCTAAGTAAGGCTTTGCCAATGGGACCACCAAATGAAAGAAGCATGGATCCTCTTTGCCTGTGGCTTTGCAGGTGGATAATCAACTCTAAGTCCTGTCCAGTGTGGTTGGTTCCTGCTGCAGTTTTGGGCAATAAAACTGGTCTAACCAGTTTCCAGTACTTTATGTTCCCGTTGGGAAATCTGTACTCCAATATATGAAGGCATTACGTTAGAGATGACTACAATACAGGAACTGAACAGAAACCAACTGATTATTGCCACATCTAGGAAAACATCAAAACTTCCTTTTGGGATTCAATGGGGTTCTTGTCTTCCTTTACTAGAAAGACTTACTTCAACCTCTCCTCTTGCTAAAAGTTAAAGCCACTTTTAATTTTCCATTCACATTTTTACTCTTAATATCTTTTTATTCACTATATTTCCATATTACTCCTCTGCCTATACATCTTACTCTTCCAAAAGAGTTCAGATACTGTCTTAGTTATCTAGTGCTGCTATCACAGAAATATCACAAGTGGGTAGGTTTAACCAACAGAAATTCATTCTCTCACAGTTTAGGAGGCTAGAAGCCCGAATTCAGGGTTCCAGCTCCCAGAGAAGGCTATGTCTCTCTGTCGGTTCTGGGGGAAGGTCCTTGTCATCAATCTTCCTCTGGTCTAGGAGCTTCTCAGTGCAGCAACCCAGGATCCAAAGGATGCACTCCCGTCCTGCCTCTTCTTGCTTGGTGGTAATGAGCTCCCTCTCCTCTCTTCTAGCTTCTCTCTTTTATATCTCATAAGAGATTAACTCAAAATATAACCTAATCTTGTAGATTGTGTCCTTCCTCATTAACATAACTGCCTCTAATCCTGCCTCATTAACATCATAGAGGTTAGGATTTACAACACATAAGAAAATTACATCAGATCACAAAATGGAGGACAGCCACACAATACTGGGAATCATGGCCTAGCCAAGTTCACACACATTTCTGGGGGACACAAGTCAACCCAAAACAGATGTGAAATTTAAAAAAGCCAGTTTTCCCTCTACTGTTAGGATTTAATGCAGTACAATT
>NW_004443939.1:12930723-12931525 GCF_000243295.1 Trichechus manatus latirostris | reverse complement strand
TGCCAATTCTGTTTTCCTGTTTTCTTGGGAAAGGCTGTTCTTCATTCTGATAGTATGATCTTCCAGCTTTTTTAATTTTAGAAAACTTTTTATTTCAAAGGGTGAGAGAATGTTACTATGTAGCTTACTCGTATATATCCTTGCTTGACTAAATTCAGAGTTAGTAACCCTATGTAGGTTCCAAAGTTAGGGGGCAAATTTTACTGGTGTATAAAATTGTAAAAAGGGTGAACCACTAGTATCAAGGGGACTGGTTGCAGAGAAGTTCAGAATTAGATTCGAGTTCTGTGATCTTGGGCAAGCCACAAACTTCTCTGAATCTCTGAGTCACCAGTTATGGACTAAGTGAGTTGGATTGTGATCTTTAAGGTCTCTTCAAGGGCAAAATTTCTATAAGCTCTTGACACCAAGTAATGAATCACCAAAATTTAATCTGATATGTGGCTCAAGCCTTCTGGGAAGCCTCTGGATGACCCCCACACATCATGCTGCTTGGCATGAGTTTGGGGAACTGGTAACTGCCTTCCAAAGCTAGTCTCTTACCTGTGAAATACTGTGAGGATAAAGCTCTAATTATGTCTGAACTCACTGTTATGGAATGAATTGTGTCCCCCAAAGAGATGTGTTCTAAATCCTGACCCCTATACCTTTGGTTATAGTCCTATTTGGGAATAGGTTTTCTTTGTAATGTTAATGAGGCAGTATTAGTGTAAGGTGTATCTTAAATCAATCCCTTTTGAGATATAAAAGATCAGATTAAGAAGCAAGCAGAAAAAAAACAAAAACCTATTGCCGTCGAGTC
>NW_004443939.1:12893549-12925035 GCF_000243295.1 Trichechus manatus latirostris | reverse complement strand
GAGGACTTAAAGCACTTACTGATGAAGATCAAAGACCACAGCCTTCAGTATGGATTACACCTCAACATAAAGAAAACAAAATCCTCACAACTGGACCAATAAGCAACATTATGATAAATGGAGAAAAGATTGAAGTTGTCAAGGATTTCATTTTACTTGGATCCACAATCAACATCCCTGGAAGCAGCAGTCAAGAAATCACAGGATGTAGTGCTTTGGGCAAATCTGTTGCAAAAGAGCTCTCTAAAGTGTTAAAAAGCAAATATGTTACCTTGATGACTAAGATGTGCCTGACCCAAGTCATGGTATTTTCAATAGCCTCATACTCATACAAAAGCTGAACAACGAAAGGAAGATCAAAGAAGAATCGATGCATTTGAATTATGATTTTGGCGAAGAATATTGAATATACCATGGACTGCCAGAAGAACAAACAAATCTGTCTCTGCAGAAGTACAGCAAGAATGCTCCTTAGAAGCAAGGATGGGAGACTTAATCTCACCTACTGGACAACATGTTATCAGGAGGGACAAGTCCCTGGAGAAGGACATCATGCTTGGTAAAGCAGAGGTCAGAGAAAAAAAGGAAGACCTTCAACGAGATAGACTGACACAGTGGCTGCAACAACGGGTTCAAACATAGCAACAGTTGTGAGGATGACATAGGACAGGGCAATGTTTCTTTCTGTTGTACACAGGGTTGCTGTTAGTGGGAATCAACTTGATGGCACCTAACAACAACAAGGTGGCTCTTTCTGTGACACAAAGAGTTAAGTGCTTGACTGCTAACCATAAAGCTGGAGGTTTTAACCTACCCAGAGGTGCTTGGAAGACAGGCCTGGTGATCTGCTTCAGAAAGATCACAGCTTTGGAAATTTTGTGGAGCAGTTCTGCTCTGCATACATGGGGTTGCCAGGAGTCAGAATCAACTCGTCAGCAACTAACAACAACAATAAAGATGCTACTTTGCAGTTTGAAGAACATGGATAGAAATAGTCCATATGTTTTGAATATGATCATCCTTGGCCACGTCACCTACTAGAGTGGAATAAGGGCACGTTTCTCAATCTCAGAGTTCCAGTTTCATCATCTATAGAGTGAGAATAATAACGGCACGTACCTAACAGGGTTGTTGAGAAGATTAAAAGAGATAACGTACATAAATGTACCTGACCCCGGGGTAAGTGCTCATTAAATGTTAATTTCTGTCCACTCAGTAGACTTCTCTGTGTGTTTCTCTTTGCTTTCTTATTTAACTGTAACCTCCTTGAGAGCATGCAACTTCCTTGAGAACAAGATCTGTGTTGGACTCTTCTGTGATTTTCCCACTGTTTTGTTCATCTTTTATCTCCAGAGACTTGCAAGGCGCATGGCACATAGGAGAGATTCAGTAAATATTTGTCAAATGAGTGAATAAATGAATTTTTGCCCACACAACAATTGAGATTGAGATATTTCAGGGCAGGGATGCTGCTACTGGCATCTGCTAGCAAAAATGGCCCGGAGCTATTTTCTTGCCGATAGTTTTAGAAGGCCCTCTGTTTCTTTGATAAATGGGGTGAATGTTTTTAGCCTCCTGTGCAATAAATAGAAGAGTGCCCAGTGGAATTTTCCAGGCTGGGGACTTTAAGGATCTGCTGATATTTTTATAACATATGATGTTAAAAACAATTGTATGTGTGCCCAGAAACCTTTGAAGGCATAAATTCCAACACTCAATTTTATTTGGTTTCAGAAATTTAATAAACAAGTAACACAACCCAGTTGTTGTTCTTTAAATAAAAATTAGAGATCTACAATTAATAGCAGCAAAACAAAAACATCAGCTGTGCTTAATAGGGTGGTGGAGTATGTTGGGTCTCATCAAGGAGTCAGGCAACAAGTGGGCATTGTGTCAAGGTCCAGAAAAAAGGAACAGGCGTGTGGCTGAATGATAGCTTATTAAGTGTCACCAACAAAAGCCACTGAGAAAGGATGCAGGTGACCACCAAGTCTCACCTCTCCTGAAGCCTCACACAAATTGCACATGCTACCAAAAATTTATGTAAGATTTCCAAAAAAAGTGTTAAAAGTTCTTATCCTATAGACAATTTAACAGTTGATAACATGAAGCCGAATGCAAAGAAAAAAAGTATCAATAACAGATGTAAACTGAAGACTGTGCCTGAAGGATTTTAAGACCCTTGGAGGCCCGGCTAGATGTCCCTCGTGCTATATAGCATCACTGTCCTGAAGAAAGTGCAACCCAGGCTCCTGTTTATTTTTCTCCTCACTCCTCCCAGTGGGTAAAAGAAGAGCCGTTGTTTTTGTTGCTGCTGCTGTGACAGGGTTAAAGATGAAGTATGTGTGAGACTGGAAGCCAGACAGAGCTTGTACTCACTGCTCGCTTGGAAGTGAGGAGTTTCTCGACATTGCCTTTGGTGACAAGTCATAATCGCTGTCTGATCTGTAGAGAAAGGACTCTCTGCGCTGGCTGTGGCTGGGGAAGGTGGCGTGAAGCACCAGCCCAGAGGATGAGCTGGCCTGGGGGTCCAGCGGGCTTCGACCTGGGGAAGGGCCATTTTCCACGTCAAAGCTTAAAGAGAAAGCAGAACACTCTGGTCACATGAGAACCACGGCGGGGGGCAGCGAACAAACACTGAGACCCTAGTGTGTGCAGACATGAGGTGCCGGGCACTTGACACAAAACTCTACACTTTATGGAACGATGCCGTCATTGTTATTCCCATTTTGTATATGAGGAAAATGAGTCCCACAGAAATCCAATCATTTACCCAATATTCCACCCTCGGAAATAGCGGAACCAAGATTTGAACCCAGGGGCAGAACATATGATATTTTAGCAGCATGAGTGACTTTGATAAATTCAGAACAAGAGACAAGCATAAAGTAATTTGGGGATAATAAACACCTCCAGAGGAGGCATCAAGCACAGCCTAAGTGTCAGACATTGAACTATCACTTGAATGTGTCTTCCTAGCTGAAAGACTTCTTCCTGCCCGTAAATAAATTTCATAGGCTCATTAAAGATACAATGTGCGTATTTCTAAATGTTTCGGGAACAAAGTGCTATCCTGAAAACATCCACTGAAGGATCAGATTTAACATCCATATGTGCAATTTGAATCACAGAAAATGACTTAATTAATCTAATAACACCAAATTAAACTCAGGGGCCACAGAGCTTTGTCTTTGTCCACATTCACTGCTCTGGCAGAAGAGCACCATAGAAGTTTCTGGTCAGTCTCTCTCAGTCTGGTAAGGTGCCCTCATGTCCAGAATTATTTGAACAGCTCTGATTAGTGAACACAGAAGCAAGAGCAGTAGAGTTTGAGTGCATTGTTTTCTCTCTCCCTACCCTGGTATTAACCTGTTGCCACCAAGTCGATTCCAACTCACAGTGCAGTGATTAATTGCTCAGGCTGCTAACCAAGAGGTCAACAGTTTGAATCTACCAGCTGCTCCTTGGAAATCCTATAGGCAGTTCTACTCTGTCCCATAGGGTGGTTATGAATTGAAATAGACTAGACGGCAATGAGTTCGGACCCTGGTATTGGAGTCCCTGGGTGGTGCAAACAGCTAACATGTTCAGCTGCTAACTGAAAGGTTGGAGGTTCAGTCCACCCAGAGGCACCTTGGAAGAAAGATCTGGCAAACTACTTCCAAAAAATTAGCCATTGAACGCTCTATGAAGCAGAGTTCTACTCTGACATGCTTGAAGTCACCATGAGTAGGAGTCGACTCAATGGCAACTAGTTACCATGGTATTACTTTAGGCACTGTGTCCTTCTCATAATTTCCTTAATCATCCCATATACTTGTTTCCTGCACACTCAACCTCCCTTACTGTCAAAATGATAGTAACCCTCTTCTCTAGCATTTCTCTAGACCACTTACTGCTCCCCAACTAAGGATTTGCAGAAAGGTGTTATGAGAAAGATACGGGGATGGGGAGTTCTCTTTCTCCAGTTAGACCATAGCAGTGGGCTTCCATTATACTTACCCAGCTACCATAATTTATTTCTATGCTTTTGCTTCTTTTCATTTAATAGTTCTCACAACTTGCTCTCTTGGGGTTGATATTGATCATATTTCTTCAGTTTACAAGTGCTCTCCAATATATGACTTCACTTACTCCTCATAAGAACCCTGTAAAGTATATAATATGATCCCACTCTACATTTGAGGAAAATAAGGCTTGCTGTTATTGTTGTGTGCCGTCAAGTTGATTCCAACTCATAGAGACTCCATGTGGCAGAGCGGAACTGCCCCGTAGGGTTTCCTAGGCTATAATCTTTATGGGAGCAGATCGCCCAGTCTTTCTCCCGTAGAGCCGCTGGGTGGGTTCGAACCACCAAGCTTTTGGTTAGTAGCCAAGTGCTTAACCTTTGTGCCACCAGGGCTCCTTTGAAATGAGGCTTAGAGACACCTAAATACCTTGCTCAAAGTCACAGGCTAGTAACTTGTGCGGGGAGAATTGCAGCCCAAGTCATTTTGCTACAACCTCAGCCTTCCTTAGTCACAGAGATTCAGAATGGCCCATTAGATAATGAGTGCAATTTCCCTCAGTCTCTGGATTCAAACAAAAGTTGTGGTTAGTATGCAGAGAGTCAGTCAGACTATGAACAACGTTTGCTGTTGTCTTGAACGGAGACAGGGGAGACAGCAAATTACCCTGAAGCTGTAAGGTTTTGCTGAAACAGAGAAAGAAGAAATGACAGAATTCAGGGTTAAAATGCCTCCCCAGAGACCATTCTGAGAAGCTGCTTTTAGCCAATCCACAAACTCCAGGTGTGTGATAAGAAGCAGCAAGTGAAAATCTCTAGTTAAAAGGACAAGGGTGAGCCGTAACAATCCGATATGTATTTGGGCTTTCAAGGCACTGCAGATGGATTTTCACAGCAGGCTAATGGTCTGGGATGGGGCTACCTTTCAAAGACTGTAGGCAGGCAGGCAGGCAGGCAGGCAGGCAGTCACCGATACCAGCCTGTGTGCCACCCTGCCTGGAGGTGAAGCTATGTTGTAAGCCACATGCATTGCTGCAAGTGAAAATATAATGAAAGCTGACTTGCAAACTGTCCTTGGGTAAGATCTGTATTAGCTGTTGAGCAAAATAAAGAGCTCCTTTGTGGGTGAGGGCTTCTTTGTGCTGTCATCCAAATCCTGTGGAACCAGTAGGTCCTGATGCTAGGTTTGAACTCTCCTTAAGGACAAAGAGGGTAGATTCTTAAAAAGTGAAGATGGGACTACGTAACGCTAACCCGTGGGCCCAAAACCAAACCAAATCCATTGCCGTTGAGTCGATTCCGACTCATAGCAATAGGACAGAGTAGAACTACCCCATAGGGTTTACAAGGCTGTACTTTTTTACAGAAACAGACTGCTACATCTTTCTCCCGCAGAGCAGCTAGCGAGTTCAAATGGTTGACATTTCAGTTAGCAGCTGAGCGCTTAACAACTGCACCACCAGGGCTCCTCTTTGGAAATTTCATGTGTATTCATGTTATTCTTCTGGTATGTATCTGTACAGCCTTCATGGTTATTAACATATTGAAATACTTTTGTAACAGTTGACAACCAGCTGCTGCCCCAGGCACAGCAGGGGGTCTCTAGCTGCAGCACTGTGGCCTGTGTCCCTTTAGTTGGTCAGTGCCCATGCAGTACCAGACATTAAATATTATGAATATCACTGCTGTGTGTGGCTATGCTAAAATCTTAGAAGAGGTGCCAAGTTGGTATGCCTACCCAGGTCTCAGAAATTTTTCCACTGAGGGTTTCCAACAGAGCTCACCCTACCCTCTTTTCTGCTACAGGCATTCCTAGTGGGCAGAGGATAAGTCACAAGGCATTACCCTTAAAGTCAGTGTCACAAGGCACTCTGTCCCCAGTGTTTAGTTCCTGTCTTAGTCATCTAGTGCTGCTATAACAGAAATACCACAAGTGGATGGCTTTAACAAACAGAAATTTATTCTCTCATAGTCTAGGAGGCTAGAAGTCTGAATTCAGGGTGCCAGCTCTGGGAAGGCTTTCTCTTTCTGTCGTCTCTCGGGGAAGGTACTTGTCAGCAATCTTCCCCTGGTCTAGGGGTTTCTCAGTTCAGGGACCCCAGGTCCAAAAGACACGCTCCACTCCTGGCTCTTCTTGCTTAGTGGTAATGAGGTCCCTCTCTGCTCACTCCTCTCTCCGTTTATCTCTCGTAGGATAAAAGATGATACAGGCTACACCCCAGGGAAATTCCCCTTACATGGGATCAGGGCTGTGACCTGAGTAAGGATGTTGCATCCCACCCTAATCCTCTTTATCATACCCTAATTTTGCCTCACTAACCACAGGCAGAGCTTAGGATTTACAACACGTAGGAAAATTACATCAAATCACAAAATGGAGGACAACTACACAATACTGGGAATCATGGCCCAGCCAAGCTGACACATATTTTCAGGGGACACGATTCAATCCATAACAGCATTGGAGGACAGTCTCGCCAGGTAAGTGAAGACTAGACCTAGCCACAGAACTCTCTCCATGCTGCTCCCCTTTGGTTTTATTTTCTTCTTCCTTACCCTGCCTAAGCTCATAGGAGAGCTTGCTGGAATTTGGAAGAAGCCAGAGAAGAATGCTCTAGTGCAAAGAAGCAGTCTTAGTGAGACAAATGGCCTTTCATATTCCCTGGGGCACTGTTTCAAAGCAACCAACACAGATGTACAACTTAGGAACAAACATGAATCACAAACCAGACACCAGCCCCAGTCACAGCAAAATTAGCAGGCAGACATCACAATATGTCCCACAGAGCCAGGGCGGGAGGAGGGGCGTGGAAAAAGGGAAGATTGAGGACAGACTTGACAAGCAAAATGAATCTATCACTCAAACTTAAATACAGTTATGAAGACAACTGATTCTAAAATATCAGAAACAGACACATAAATAAGATTATTATTCATTTAAAGTAATTTCTGCCTCTGCCTTAATTGGTACATACATTTTACTTTTAGGTTGCTTTATATTAAAAAATATATATATGTGTGTGTATATATATATTTATATATATGTAAAAGTACTATAAGAATGTAATATAAGACACAGACAATAGAGAGAGAGGAAAAAAAAAGAAATCACCTATAATCTTTAATACCAACATAATTAGTAGTTTAGTATTTTTCCTTCTGAATATTTTTTCCTGCAGGTTTGGATCTTTTCTTTTTTTCTCCACAAGTACTTTTTCATGTACTACACAGTTTCTAGAATTTTCTTTTCCATGGGCTACGTAATAGTTCATCCAGTAGCTGTACCACAATGTTCTTAAGCATTTCCCTACTGCTGTCCATCATATTTTATGATTCTAAATGATGTTGCAATTGATATGTTTGAGCTTATGTTGTTGTTGTCAATTGCTGCCGAGCCGATGAAGTCACTCACAAGTTTCTGAACATTTGACTATGGCATGCCTGCCTGGTAGGGTTGCCCATATCCAGCATATGGACTGAACAGCATTGGTAGCGGTTTTTTCCTAGGACCAGAGATCCCCCAACCCTGCCCTGTGATCTCCAGGATGCTGTATGCTGGCCTCCCGCATAGATGTGCCTGCTTCTCCCTGCCTCTGCTGATTTCCCCAACTGAATCAACTGCTTGTTGTGTAAGACCTAATATTTTAACAACTTTCTCTTGTTTTTACCTAGAGTTCTTAGCACCTCAAGGCTATGATCTCAAGCTTGGCAGTGGCGGCGGTGCTGCGTTTAGAAGCAGACACAGTGCTCGCTGTAACCGGCACGCCCTGCCCACTGCTGCCTCCCGTAAGCAGCTTTCTTCATCACTCACTCATGTCATCTCCTCTGGTAAGTTTTCCCCTCTTCTGTGCTCCCCTAGATTCCTTTACTACTGTACTTTATCACAGTACTTAAATCTTTGTATGCAACTCTCTGTTTAGCTATTCCCCAACAGATTATTATCTCCCAGAGGAAAGAGACCCAATGTTGTCCTCAGCATCTGACCCAACCCCAAAAAACAAACCTGTTGCCTTCCAGTCAATTCCAACTCATAGAACTGCCCCATAGGGTTTCCAAGGAGCACCTGGTGGAGTCGAACTGCCGACCTTTGGTTAGCAGCCGAACTCTTAACCACTAGGCCACCAGGGTTTCAGCATCTGGCCCAGGGGCTGGTAAACGGTGTTTTCAAAAAATGTCTATTGAACCAATTTAAAAATATTGACATTTACTGTGAAATACCTCTCTTATCTGCCCCCCTCCTTTCTGCCTCCCTAGCCTCATCTCCATTCCCATCAACATGGGTTCCTGCTATTTCATTCACATGAGTCTTTAGAGATGTATCATTACTTTATTTGATCAGCCTCATGAGGCAATTACATTAAAAGGAAAAAACAAAAGAAAACAAAAAAACTGCTGTGTTCTCCCTGAGCTAAACAAACCTGCATAGAAAAATCACTGGCTTGGATGTCTGAGATGGTGATCTCTTTACACAAACCCCCAAAATGGTAAAAACAAAGCAGAACAAAAAAATCCTCCTATGCCAGCTTCAAGGAGCCCTGGGGGCACAATTGAAAGTTTGGCGGTTTGAACCCACTAGCAGCTCTGCATAGAAAAGACCTGGCAATCTGCTCTTGTAAAGATTACAGTCTAGGAAACCCTATGGAGTAGTTCTACTGTATCATACAGGGTCGCTCTGAGTCGGAATGGAATTGATGGCAGTCACCACCACCAACGACATGTCAGCTTCTGTTTGCCATCTTCTAATCTCTTCGTTTTTAATAGAAGCAGGAACATTTTCTGTCCCACGCCTCCCCTCCTAGTGCTGGTTTTCATTCCCTTGGAATCCAGGCAAAGCCAGCGGTGAGGTGGTGAAGGGAGGGAGCCAGCAGATGGCAGAAGACGCTACATCTTCCTCAGGCTGCACTGCTCCAGCCTCCAGTCTGAGCAGGTGGGGCTGCTTGGCAGTCTGGGAGGTAGAAAAATGACCGGAGCCTTATACATAAGCTTGGGAGGAAAAATCAAGGATTAAGAACAGAACCACAAGGCGTACATGAAAACTTTCATTAAACTAAGAGAACCTCTCTTCCAAGAATCCGACCTAAGCTAGATGGCCACAGAACTACCTGCAATTGTCCCCAGGGTGGTTGTTTCCCAACCCCCAATTGCCTACACAAATCCCAATTTCTGTAACAAAGACTCATGAAGCAACATCCTTAGAATAATTCATTTCTGAAGCAGAGGAGACTTTTCTTTTTCAGCTCAGTAATTCTCTAGGCAAATAGCTTTAACTTATTCTGACCAAAAACAAACAAAACAAAAAAGCTGCGGAGCCGACTCCGGGAGTCCGTGGTGACCCCATGTGTGTCAGAGTAGAACTGTGTTCCATACGGTTTTCTTTCTTTTTTATTGTGATTTAGGTGAAAGTTTACAGAACAAATTAGTTTCTCATTAAACAATTAATAAACAAATTGTTTTGTGACATTGGTTGCCAACCCTGTGATGTGTCAACACTCTCCCCTTCTCCACCCATATCCCTGTTTCCATTCATCCAGTTTTCCATTCGTCCCTTCCTGCCTTCTCATCTTTGCTTTTGGGCTAGTGTGCTGATTGAACTATGAAGCACATCCCTCATGTATGGTATTATTGGCCCTATAGACCTGTCTAATCTTTGGCTGAAGAGTGAATTTCAAGAGTGACTTCAGTACTGAGTTAAAAGGATGTCCGGGGGACATACTCTTCGGGTTTCTCCAGTCTCTACAAGTCTGCTCTTTTTTCTGTGTGTGTGTGATTTTTAATTTTTTTCTACATTTTTCTCCTGCTCTATCCAGGACTCTCTATTGTGATCCCTGCTAGAGCTGTCAGTGGTGGTAGCCAGATACTATCTAGTTGTTCTGGGCTCAGTCTGGTGGAGGTTGTGGTAGTTGTGGTCCATTAGTCCTTTAGACTAATCTTTCCCTTGTGTCCCTAGTGTTCACTCTCCTTTGCTCCAGCCAGGAAAGGATCAGTAGCTGTGTCTTAGATGGCCGCTCGCCGGGTTTTAAGACCCCAGTTGCTATTCACCACAGTTGGATGTAGAACATTTTCTTTACAGACTATGTTATGCCAGTTGAGCTAGATGTCCCCTGAGACCATGGTCCCTAACCCTCAGCCCAGCAGCTCAGTCTCTCAGTCCATAGGGTTTTCAATGACTGATTTTTAGGAAGTAGACCACCAGGCCTTTCTTCTGAGGTGCCTCCAGGTGGACTTAAACCCCAAGCTTTCGGTTAGCAGCTGGGCACATTAACCTCAACACCTTTGAGGTGCGAGAACCCCACTGAAAAGATAGCAAGCTCTACACAAGAGATTTAAACTCAAAGGCCAGCAGAGTGGCTTACCACACTTCAAGGAAAGAACTCTACTGTTTTGACTTTGCTTTGCTTTCTTAAAAATTACTCATGGAGTGTCTTCTGTATCACTGAATTCTCACAACAGCTCTGGCAGGCTAATCCTCTTAGCCCCATTTCAAAGAAGAGAAAATGGAGGCTCCAAAATGTGTGAAACTTCATTAGACAAATTCTAAAGTGTGACTGTCTTATATTACCCTGCAGTCTGTGCCCAGGCATCTCTCCTCTATGTTCCCATAGACCTCCTCTTGATTCTGGAACCTGCCACACTGTGCTGTATTCTGCAGTTTACTTACCTGTTTCACTCCACTAGACTCTGAAATCTCCTTGAAGCAGAAACTAAGCCTTCTTCATTTTTGTATTCCCAAGGCCTAGAACTGAGTCTCATACCAATAGGCACTCAACAAATTTTCACTGAATGCAAGTCTCTGATAATTTATATATCTCATCTGACGAAAGCCAGTTCCTTTTGGATTCTAACCTCTGGCAGATGAAGACCTAAGTGTTGTTGTTAGTTGCCGTGGAGATGGTTCTGGCTCACGGCGACCCTTTATACCACAAAATGAAATGTTGCCCAGTCTTGTATAATCGTCATGATACTTGGTATGTTTCAGTCCACAGTGGCAGCCACTGTGTATCTGGAGTGCCTTCCCACCTAGGGGGCTCATCTTTCAGCACTTTATCTGTCTTAATCATCTAGTGCTGCTATAACAGAAATATCACAAGTGGAAGAGTTTAACAAATAGCAATTTATTGTCTCAGTCTGTTGTTGTTGTTGTTAGGTGCCGTCGAGTCGGTTTTAACTCCTAGCGACCCTATGTACAACCGAACGAAAAATTGCCCGGTCCTGCACCATCCTCACAATCGTTGTTATGCTTGAGCCTATTGTTGCAGCCACTGTGTCAAACCACCTCACTGAGGGTCTTCATCCTTTTAATTGACCCTCTACTTTACCAAGCATGATGTCCTTCTCCAGGGACTAATCCCTCCTGATAACATGTCCAAAGTATGTGAGACGTAGTCTTACCATCCTTGCTTCTAAGGAGCGTTCTGGTTGTACTTCTTCCAAGACAGATTTGTTTGTTCTTCTGGAAGTTCATGGTATATTCAGTATTCTTCTCCAACACCACAATTCAAAGGCATCAATTCTTCTCTGGTCTTCCTTATTCATTGTCCAGCTTTCGCGTGCATATGAGGCGATTGAAAACACCATGGCTTGAGGCAGGCGCACCTTAGTCTTCAAGGTGATTTCTTTTCAACACTTTAAAGAGGTCTTTTGCAACAGGTTTGCCCAATACAATGGGTCTTTTGATTTCTTGACTGCTGCTTCCATGGGTGTTGATTATAGATCCAAGAAAAATGAAATCCTTGACAACTTCAATCTTTTCTCTACTTATCACGGGTTTGCTTATTGGTCCAGTTGTGAGGACTTTTGTTTTCTTTATGTTGAGGTGTAATCCATACTGAAGGCTGTGGTCTTTGATCTTCATCAGTAAGTGCTTCAAGTACTCTTCACTTTCAGCAAGCAAGGTTGTGTCATCTGTATAACGAAGGTTGTTAATGAGTTTTCCTCCAATCCTGTTGCCCCATGCTTCTTCATATAGTCCAGCTTCTCAGATTATTTCGTCAGCATACAGACTGAATGATTATGGTGAAAGGATACAACACCGATGTACACCTCTCCTGACTATAAACCACGAAGTACCCCTTGTTCTGTTCGAACAACTGCCTCTTGATCTGTGTACAGGTTCCTCATGAGTACAATTAAGTGTTCTGGAATTCCCACTCTTCTCAATGTTATCCATAATTTGTTATGATCCACACAAATGCCTCTGCATACTCAGTAAAATACAGGGAAGCATCTTTCTGATAGTCTCTGCTTTCAGCCAGGATCCATCTGACATCAGCAATGATATCCCTGGTTCCATGTCCTCTTCTGAATCTGGCTTAAATTTCTGGCAGTTCCCCCTTGACATTCTGCTGCAGCTGCTTTTGAATGATCTTCAGCAAAATTTTACTTGTGTGTGATATTAATGAAATCGTGTGATAATTTCTACACTCAGTTGGATCACCTTTCTTGGGAATAGGCATAAATATGGATCTCTTCCAGTTGACTGGCCATCTCTCACAGTCTAGGAGGCTAGAAGTCCGAATTCTAGGTGCCAGCTCTAGGGGAAGGCTTTCTCTCTCTGTTGGCTCTGGGGGAAGGTCCTTGTCATCAATCTTCCCCAGTCATGGAACTTCTTAGTGCAGGGACCTCAGGTCCAAAGGATGCCCTATTCTCCTGGCTCTTGTTTCTCAGTGGTTATGAGGTCCCCCTGTCTCTCTGCTCACTTCTCTCTTTTATATCTCAAAACAGACTGACTTAAGACACAACCCGATCTTATAGATTGAGTCCTACCTCATTAACATAACTGCCTCTAATCCCACCTCATTAACATCTTAGAGGTAGGAGTTACAACACTTAGGAAAATCACATCAGATAACAAAATGGTGGACAATCACACAATACTGGGAATCGTGGCCAAGTTTACCCACATTTTTGGGGAACACAATTCAATCCATAACAATATCAAACAATATTCTGTTATGATCCATAGGGTTTTCATTGGCTAATTTTTGGAAGTAGATCACCAGGATCTTTTTCCTAGTCTATCTTAGTCTGGAAGCTCTGCTTAAACATGTCAGACACTACTGGCATAGCTTTCAGCATCATAGTAACATGCAAGCTATGACTGTACAACAAAAAGGACAGACAGGTGTTGGGAAGACCTTGTAACCTGACCCTACGAATGCCAGTAAATTTCCATTAGTCCTTAAACTAGCCCAAGCCAGATTTGGCCACCCCAGATGCACAGAAGAGCCAGCTGTGACCGCTAATTGACCTCAACAGAGGATGCAGCAACGGGAGGAACAAATCAGAAGGAAAATTATCACCCTATTCTCAAGTGAGAGGTCCGACAAGAACCGCGTCCCCTCATGTTTCCTGGCAGCCTTCTAGAATTTCCCATCTCCAGTACACCTGCTCGACCATCATCTTGCCGCCCAAGTCACATATAAGCCCTGCTTCCCCAAAGCTCAGGAAGTCGGATCTGAGAAACTTCCCAGCTCCTTGCTCTGCGCATTGCAATAAAGTTACTTTCTCTTTCTCGAAGATCAGTGTCCAGAAAATTGGCAAGTCTGAGCACGCTGGACAAGGACCCACCTTCTAGGATTCAGTAACAACCTCAGTAGAGTACCTAAAAGGTGTTAATGTTGTGTGTCATTAAGTCGCTTCTGACTCATAGCAACCCTATAGGACAGAGTAGGGTTTCCTAGGCTGTAATCTTTACGGGAGGAGATCGCCAGATATTTTCTCCCACAGAGTGGCTCCTGGACTCAAACCACTGATCTTTTGGTTAGCAGCTGAGTGCTTTAACCTTTGTACCAGCAGGGTTCCTCAAAGGCTTTGATAGGTTCCTCTTTTCCTTCTCCCTCCCCACTTTCTCTGCATTAGCACAAGAACTCATCCCAAAAGCTTATGAAAAGTGTTGTGTCTGTAATAAGGTATATGTTTGTATATGAAGTGTGTGTGTGTGTGTGTGTGTGTGTGTGTGCGCACATGTGGAGTGGGGGGCAGGGAGATGTATTCATGAAAAATGCTCTTCTTCTTTAAAGCTCTGTTCGAAAAAATTCCTCTCAGTTGTGCTCAGAAACTAATGTCGGCAAATGCTTGCTTAACATTTTGATAAAAATAAATAACCATTTAATCGTGAACGTATTTTGTCCATCACCTCAAAGTACTACCTGGTCCATGTAGAATGGTACACTAGGTAGAGAATGCCTTTTTAGTCACAATGACAGTGATTCATCTTCACATAATTAATGGCTGAAAGCCGCAGTCAGTTCTAATTTCCAATGAAGAAATTAACTGTGCAAAATCAGTCAGCATGACGTAGAGACTATGACCTAGTTGAAGGCAGGCAGACCACTTCTGGCCACAGCTGTAGCAGGCAAAAACCAGAATATATTGCCGTTCAGCCCTAAGAGGCTAGTTTTAAGGTGAGTGCTGACTTCGCTCCCACAGACCAGGAAGGAGAACTCTGATGTTCGGCTCATCTGAATTCTAGAAACAGCTTTCCATTGCTTGCTTTCTTCCTTCCTTTTCATTCCAGGGGCTTTGAAAATTACATCACGTAAACAACCCAAAACTGCTTTCCTCCCAGAAAGGCTTAACTAGAGTTAGCATAGGAATGCTGAAGAGCTCTGGGATTCTAGAGATCTGGCTTCCAGTTCCTGCTCTGTGTGGAACTAACTGAAATGAAATGGACTCCATGTACCCTGACCTCCACACCTCAGTCTTATCTCCTCTGAAATGAAGCTATGGAGAAGAAGATTTCTGAGATGCCTCTGAGGTTAAACATCTTCCAGAGATTTGGGAGAGGAAAAGAAAGATTGATTCTCAAGTGTGGTTTTCTACAGTTAATGGTGTTGATCATTCATTCAACAAATATTTAATAAGCAGTCACTAGAAGCGAGGACAGTGAGACTTTGGCTCGCTTACCTTGGACATGTCATCAGGAAAGACTAATTGCTAGAAAAGGACATCATGCTTGGTAAAGTAGAGGGTCAGCAAAAATTAGGGAAACCCTCAATGAGGTAGATTGACACAATAGCCACAACAATGGACTCAAACATACCGATGATCATGAAGATGGTGCAGGACTGGGCAAGGTTTTGACATGTTATTCGTTAAGGTCACTATGAGTCAGAGTTGACTTGATTGCAACTAATAACAACAATAGCACGAAACAAGGCACTGTTCTAGGCCTGAGAATACAGCAATGTATAAGACAGACAAGGTCCCTGATGGGAGGCACAGACAATAAAAAGTCAATGAATAAGATCATTTCAGACAGTGATAAATGCTATGAAGACAGTAAAACATAATAATGTGATAGACACGTAGGGAGAAGAGTACTTCTTTAGTTTGGGTGGTAGCAGGTCCACTCTGTATAGTCATTCAGATTGTCTAATTTTACTATAAAAGGGGATACCATCTATCATTCCCAGATGGTGTCAACTGAGTGGAGATCTGATTGAAAGGAGTAGTAAAGCTTGTCCTTGGGTTCTTTCCAATATCTATTTCTATATCCTTTTAAACCAAAACATAGAGTCAGATGATATTTGGATTTGAATTTGGTGCCATTTATTAAGCTAGTGAGTTAATTTTCCTTATCCTTGCCCCTCTTTGATTGCTGAGTTAGTTGTTCCATTGTCCTATATCATTATATGTGTATGGATATCTATCTATTTATATCTCTACCATAGCACATGTATAGCATAATTGTTAGTTTATGAGCCTTTTCCTAAAAAGTTGTGCTCCTCAAGTACACAGAATATCTTTTTCATATTTTTACCCAGTTCTAAATGCCATATATGTCAGAGTGTAGGCACTTGATAAATATCTGATGAATTAGAAAATGAAGGAATAAATGGTTTGGAACCAAGGAACTTTCATGAGTTCCCCTTGACCCACCACAGACAGCAAAGACCTACTTCTCCAGGAGAGAGGGTTGTGAGTGGTGTGGGGACACTAAGTCATCTCCTGTCCTCTGCCCTAATCACCCCTAAAAGCTAGATATGACAAGAAGAACCAGGGATCTGCCACCAGATACCACCTACACAGAGACTGGAATGCCCTCTGTCATGGTTTGAATTATGTCCCCCCAAAAATGTGTGTATCAGTTTGGCTGGGCCATGATTCCCAGAATTGTGTGGTTGGCCTCCATTTCGTGATTGTAATTTTATGTTAAAGAGGATTAGGGTGGGGTTGTAACACCACCCTTACCCAGGTCACATCCCTGATCCAATGTAAAGGGAGTTTCCCTAGGGTGTGGCCTGCACCACCTTTTACCTTACAAGAGATAGAAGGCAAGGGAAGTAAGCAGAGAATTGGGGACCTCATGCCACCAAGAAAGCAGTGCCAGGAGCAGAGCGTGTCCTTTGGATCCAGAGTCCCTGTGTGGAGAAGCTCCTATTCCGGGTGAACATCTGTGAGAAGGCTGACAGAGAGAGAAACGCTTTCCCTGGAGCTGACGCCCTGAATTTGGACTTTTAGTCTACTTTACCGTGAAGAAATAAATTTCTCTTTGTTGAAGCCATCCACTCGTGGTATTTCTGTTAGAGCAACACTAGATGACTAAGATACCGTCTACAGGGCATCAAACCCAAAGGAGAATGATCTCACTTGAACGCAGTCATCCTCATCACTTAGTGCTGATGGTGTCGGAGATGGAAATACCGTGAGTATTCTTCTTGATGTTCCTTTGGTAGAAAGCTTTAATGTTGCTGAGGGCTTTATCTTTCAGATTATTTCATTTATTGTTTGAGGTCATCTCTCAGGTTATAAGCATTTTGCCAAAGAAATGGGTGAATAACAACAGCAAAAATAATACCAACACCAATTTTTCTAATGCGATTATAAAATGAAGGCCAAATTTAAGCTTTGTTTCAAATGTTTCGGAGTACATTTTAGTGTGATCCTTTATAACTTCAAATTGTGTTGTTCCTTATGTTATATGATTTAACGCACAAGGAAACAGGACCAAATATAAACAACCCTACTTCATAAGAACATTATTTGTGGCAAGTTGACAAAATGCTCTGTCCATCTATTTCCAAGGCAAAAATGTTTTTCAGAAATAAGAATATTTTATAAATTAAGCATATGTTTAGCTATGTTTTCTAATCATGGTTGAAATCTCACATAACCACTATCAAACACTTGTTCATCCTAAGCCCCTAAAGGGATATGATGACTCTTAAAAGCAATAGTCACTTTCTATAGTGCAGTGATTCTCAAGAAAGGTAGGGGTTCCCCAGATGAGAAGAATAGATTTGTGTGGAAATGTGTTTTGTACATGGACGTTATGAAGAGAAAAATAAAAAGAACAAACAAAAAACCCCAGGGTGAAAACCTAATGTTTTGTGTTGTTGCTGCCCCATTAATCTGAACTTTGAGTATACACATTATTCTACCAGTTCAATATTTTCCAGCTCTCATTCTCCACTTTTTCTGGAAGGTTATCATAGAAGACATTCAAGTGTTCTCTTATAAAACATAAATATTTCAATTTATAAATTCAGTAACCTTACCAATAATAAAATCTGTTCATTAAATCTAGAGCCCTAGTGGCACAGTGGTTAAGACCTATGGCTGCTAACCAAAAGGTCAGCAGTTCAAATCCACCAGCCGCTCCTTGGAAACCCTATGGAGCAGTTCTACTCTGTCCTATAAGGTCGTTATGAATCAGAATTGACTTGACTTCAATGGGTTTTTTTGGGGGGTTTATTCATTAAATACAATATTTATTAAGAAATATAGTACTGGCTTCCAGGATTGCTGCTTATAAAATAAAGACTATCACCCATGAGTAATGAGCTCTTTTAAAAAAATCATCTATAGGAGACCAAATGGTCAAAAATTACTCTAAAGCAAAGGTGAGAAGGTAAGGGGGTAGGGAAACTAGAGTATTGGAAATAGTATAACCAGAATGGAATGAATAAGAAGGATGACACATTGTGGAAAATGTAACCAATATCACTGAATAATTTGTGTAGAAATTGTTAAATGGAAACCAAATTTGTTGTGTAAACTTTCACCTTAAACACAATAAAATATTATTTTAAAAAAATTGTTGCTTTCTTTTGTAATTTATCATATACCATCTACAAATCAGTTCTAGAAATACACTTGAAAACAATATCTAAAATATTGGAGATAAGTGGACCTTTAGCTTCTGTTTGTATACCACAGTGATGGGAGATATATTAGCCCCATGAGATAATGAATTTCATTTTTGGATTGATTTAATTGTTTAACACTTGGGCAAGGAAATTTGAATTTATTTTCATCTTTAGCCTAAACCTCCCTGCCCACATCCACTCACTCACTCAGTCTCCCTCTTTGTGGTAAATGGAACTATGATCTACTCAGTTATACAAACCAGAATCATCTTTAATTTCATCTCCTTTCTCGTCCATCTTCTTTTCAGTTGACCAGCCAGTACTATCCATTCTATATCAAAACTGTATCAGAAATTCATACACTTTTCTCAATCTCTGCTGCCAGCACTCTGTTTCAGGGCATTGTAAGCTCTCACCTGAACTAGCGTAGCCTCCCAATGGATCTCCTTGCTTCCACACCACCCCCTCCTCCATCCTCAAAACACTTCTCCACATGACAGCAAGAGCAATCTTTTAACACAAAAATCAAATCATGTCATTGCACTTAGAATAAAATCCAAATTCCTTACCATAAATTATAAATACATCATCTGGCCCCTGCCTCCCCTGCAACCTCATTTTATACCATTCTCCCCTTTGCTCAGTATGATCTAGCCTCAGGGACTCCCAGTCTGTTCCAGAAATGTGCCAAGTTTTTTCCCACCTCAGCAATTTTGCACATGTGTGTTTTGTTCACTGGTACATCTTCTTTGCTTACGTAGAGCACTGCCTAGCTCATAGAAGATGCTGAAAAAATATTTGTTGACTGAAAGAATAAATCCTACTTGATCTCTTCTCCACTCTTCATATGGCTGCTTTTCCCCCATTCTTTAAGCCTTGGCTTAAGTCACCTACTAAAAAATTCCTTCCCCAACCCATTACCTAAGTAGGTCTCCCTTTCCTTCATAGTATCTATTACAACCTTTCAATATATTTATTTGTCTTTTTATTTTGCTATTGTCTTCCTCTCTGATAAGATTAAGCTCCAGGAGGACTAGCTATTGTATTTACCCAGGTATCAACCAGTGCCTAGCACATACTGCTAGTTCTGAACCAATGTCTAGTCTATGGATTAATGAATGAATAAATCATAAATTCAGCCCCTCCATGATTGATTGCAGAACCAACTTATTATGATTTATAAAAAATATTATTCATTCTGAGAGGGCTCATATATTTGTTTCTTCTCATTGGACCAGCTACCACATCAATCCTAAGGAAACTCAAATTTATGATATCAGTCGATGTAGAAACTTGTCACAGGTTTGAAGCATTTTTTGTGATTATTTCCCTGGATTTATTTCAGAAAATTAGACTGATTTTGAGATCAAGTTTCATAAGTCACTGACCTTTCGGAGAGAGCTTCAAGTAGATGTTGAGGTCTACAGGGAGCATGCATTCCCAGTGCTAGGTTTGTGAAATGCCATAAGTATATCATCAACTTCGTATTTTAAAACATATCTTATATTCTCTTGAGACTGAGCAGGCCATTCATCTCCTTTTTGGTGGAAATAGGGAGTAGAAGGAGTGGCAGCATGGTTTCCATAAACTCAAATAATAATCATAAAATTGGAGATCAGTGCCTTAGCCTCCGGTCTACACTTAGTGGTGTTTACGTCAGTTAACATCTGGCCTCCAGATGTTATCAGTCTTGAACATTGCACCTGCATACAGCCTGGCAACTGAATTTTAAATATGTTCTTTTGGGAGGGGAGGAGGGATGAGAGAAGGAGGAGAAGTGAAAGAAGAGATCCCAGAATCTTTCCTCCTCTGTGTAGGCAGTAAAATGAAGAAGAACAACACATTTTTTCTTACAGCTATTGAGAAATACAATGTTGTCGGCAATGTGCTAAGTATTTGTTACACATTACCTAATTTAATTGCTATAATCACTCTGTGAGGAACTTATTAACTTGATTTTATGTGTGTGAAAACTGAAGTTAGAAGTGTTGAATTAACTTGCTGAAGTTCACTCAGCTATTGAATGGTGGATCCTGGATTTAAACCTGGTTCCTTTGTCTGATCCATTAACAAATCGAATCAACCAACCCACTTACATTTGTAAACATATGCTCTGTCTTCCCTTTTGTTACTACAGCTGAATTTCAATGATTTTATCTGTAGCCAATCCCTGTGCTCTGAACCCTGTCCTTTCTTGCCTACTTATAGACAATGCTACAAAAGTAATTTTACTCTCTCCTGCATTATATTTTTCATTTTGCACATCAGCAAACAATCAAGCTGTAAAGATTTCATCTAAAACAAATCAACCCACAAACAAAAACCAACGCCAAGAAGACTTCCATCAGACATATGAAAGTTGAAAGAATTCATCACCAGCAGACCTGCACACAAGAAATGTTAAAGGAAATCCTTCAGAAGGAAAATGGTACTAGATAGAAATCTGGATCTATGCAAAGGCATGAAGATGATTGAAGATTACTTTTCTTATTATTAAAATCTCTTTAAAAGAAAATTGACTGTTAAGCAAAAATAATAGTAATTTATTCTGAGGTTTAAACATACATAGAAGCAAACTGACAACAAGAGGACAAAGGCAAAGAGGAGAGAAATGAAAGTATAGTGTCAAAAAAAAAAAACTATACACAAAGTGATATTACTTGAAGGTAGACTGCAATAAGCTAAATATTTATACTACAATCCCTAAAGTAACCATTAAAAAAAAGTTATAACTAATAAGGTAACAAAGTAGATAAAATGGAAGCATAAAATACTTAATTATCCAAAACAAAGCAGAAAAAGAGGTAAAAGCAGATAATAAATAGATGGAAAAAATAAAAAAAAAATAGCAAGATGGTAGATTTAAACCTGAACATGTCAATGTAAATGGTCTAAGCACCACGATTAAAAGGCAGACATTTTCAGAATGGATAAAAGAACAAGCCTATAAGCATACCTTATACTTTAAATACAAAGCACAAATAGTATAAAGACACAAATACTTAAAAAAAAGAAAAGAATAGAAAATATATACCATGATAACACTAAGAAAAAGAAATCTAGAGTAGTTATATTTATATAAGACAAAGTAGATTTCAGAGCAAAGAATATTACCAGGAATAAAGAGGGATGCTAAATAATGAAAAAGGAATCAATTCATAAAGAAGACATGATAATTCGAAATGTTTATGCAACTAATAACAGAGTTTCAAAATACAGAAGGCAAAAACCAATAAAACTAAAACTAAAAATAGAAAATTCTACAATTACAGTCTCAATAATTGGTAAGAGCAATAGTAACCCAATAAGAATACAGGGAGCCCTGCTGGCGTAGTGGTTAAGAGCTTGGCTGCTAACTAAAGGTTGGCAGTTCAAATCCACCAGCTGTTCCTTGGAAACACTACAGGGAAGTTCTACTCTGTCTATAGGGTTTCTGTGAGTTAGATTCAACTCAATGGCAATGGCTTTGTTTTGGTTTTAAGAATACAGAAGATTTGAACAATACTGTCAAATAATTTAACACTCATTGACATTTATAGAACACACCACTTAATAACAGCTGAATACACATTCTTTTCAAGTGTACACAGAATATTTACCAAGAAAGATCATATTCTGGGTCATAAAACAAGTCTCAATAAATTGAATTTGTAGTGTAAAACATTCCTGCAAAGAAGACTTTATGTCCAGATGGCTTCACTGGTGAATTCTGCCAAAAATTTAAAGGAGAAATAATACTAATTCTACACACTCTTTCAAAAATTGAAGAGAATACTTCTCAACTCATTATATAAGATCAACATTTCTATGATACAAAAATCAAAGAGAACCCAAGAAAAGAAAACTACAGATACTGTTCCTCATGAACACACATGAAAAAATTCTTAAAATTATAGAAAATTAAAATCTATTGATATATAAAAGGACAACACATTATGATCAAGTGGAGCTTATTCAAGGGAAGAAAAGTAGTTATAATAGTCAAAAATCAATAAAAGTAATTCACCATATTAATAGGTAGAAGAGGAAAAACCATGTGATCATCTCAGTAGATGCAGATAAAAAGCATTTAACCAAATTCAACATCCATTCCTAATGGAAACTTCTAGCAAACTAGGAATACAGGGTGTCTTAGTTATCCAGTGCTGCTCTAACAGAAATACCACAAGTCGATGGCTTTAACAAAGAGAAATTTATTTCTTCACAGTAAAGTAGGCTAAAAGTCCAAATTTAAGGTGTCAGCTCCAGGGGAAGGCTTTCTCTCTCTTTCCTCCTCAGTGTTCCCCCAGACTAGGAGCTTCTCCGCACAGGGACCCCAGGTCTAAAGGATGTGCTCTGCTCCTGGCACTGCTTTCTTTGTGGTATGAGGTCCCCAATTCTCTGCTTGCTTCCCTTTCCTTTTATCTCTTGTAAGATAAAAGGTGGTGCAGGTCACACCCCGGGGAAATTCCCTTTACATTGGATCAGGGATGTAACCTTAATAAGGGTGTTACAATCCCACCCTAATCCTCTTCAGCATAAAATTACAATCACGAAATGCAGGACAACCACACAATACTGGGAATCATGGCCTAGCTAAATTGATACACACATTTTTGGGGGGACATAATTCAATCCATGACACAAGGGAACTTCCTTAACCAGGTAAAGGGCATCAGTGAAAAACCTATAGCTAATAGCATGGTGAAAGACTGGAACTTGGAGCAAGGCAAAAATGCTGTTATCACCATTTCTATTCAACATTTTACTGGAGGTTGTGTCCAGTGTAGCGCGGCAAGACAATGACATGAAAGGTATCCACATTAGAAAGGAAGAAGGAAAATTGTCTTTATTGACAGATGATATAATTATCTATGTGGAATATTTATTGCAGTTTTATTATAACCCAAAATGGAAACAATCTAAATGTTCATTAACAGGTGAATGAATAAACAAATTGTGATACATCCATACAACAGGATACATCACTTTTCAATAAAAAGAAAGAAACTATGGATGAAACCCAAAATAATCATGCGGAATGAAAGAAGACAGATACTATATGATTTCATTTATATAAAATTCTAGAAAATAAAACTAATCTAAGTAACAGAAAGGAGATCAGTGGTTTCCTGGGACAAGAGGTCCATAGCAGAGAGAGGTGAAAGGGATTACAAAGGGAAACGTTTGGATTTGATAGATATGCTTATTGTCTTGACTATGGTGATGGTTTCATTACAGGATATATGAATTCAAATTGTACACTTTAAAATGTATTTTTTGCATGTCATTTATAACTCAATAAAGTGGATTTTAAAAAAAAGAAAAAGACTTATGATTACCCCATGTCACCCTCCACCTACTGTCCCTTTTTTCTTGGGGGGGGGGGCGTTCCTTTTTAAAAATAATTCTTCAAAAAAATGGCCTTTACGCACGGTCTCCATTTTCTCAACACACTACCATCAGGATTTGGTCCATAGCACTTCATAGGAAATCCGTCTTAACAAAATCACAGTGTCCTACATCTTACCAAAATCAATGGCCAATTTTCTGTCGGCATCTTTCTCAACCTATCAGGAGTATTTGACACAATTAATCCTTCTCTTTGTTTGACTTTTCAGATGTCACTCTCACCGTTTTCTTCCTATTTCACTGGCTTTCCTAGTTCTTTAACCTCTGTCCAAACTCTGAATGTTGGAATGTCCCTGGGCTCTGTTCTTAGCCTTCCTTTCTTCTTTATCTATACCCATTTCCTAGGTGATTCTATCATTGCTTTTATCATGGCATAAAATACTACCTATTCACCAATGACTCCGTAATGTGTTTGAAACAGTAAGGACATATGAAGAAGATACTGAATAGTCAAGAGGCTAGCAATCTAGCTGAACAGAGAAAGCTAATATACAGGAAACTTCCAGAAGAGCAAAGACAGTTAAAGGACAACGATTTGAAAGTGCAGTATGGATTCTAGGTGCTTCCAGGGAGTCGTCTAGACTGTGCTTTCCATTATATTCCAAGCATTGCATCTGTGCTTTTGTGCATCACTGTCCTCAGCTCTGGTGGTAATTTTATGTAAAATGCATCCAATTTCTCCAAAACTGCTTAGCATTGATTTTGCATCTGAAGAGTTTCAGAAACGTCAACATTCCAAAAATAAATGGCATCATGATTCTATTAGAGCTCAAGCAAAGTCTCCAGGTTTCACTGTTCTTTGCCATTATTTTTAGAAATTAAATCTTCCTGTAATAGAAACCAAATTGCCTCTGAGCAGGTCACAGCTTGCCCTTCATCAGGCTGGGTAGCGCCCCCTTTTATTCCCAAAGGTCCAGGTAAGGTGAGGTCAGTCAGGATGAGGGGATGGCTTCACGATTCCAGTGCCCTTGAAAAAATGGGACCATCCTTTATCTCACACTTGACCCTCACATAAAGCGTGACGACCTCAAATCACTATGGCAGGCTTCAGCTTATCTTTCCAGAACAACCCTTTCAAAAGAGAGAGAGGCAGTGTTTTGAAGTAGACAGAGAAGTCCTTATTTTTCAACCCGTGTGAATATATTTTCCTCTTCAGATACCAGTTTTTATTCACGACTCCTTATTTTGAAAAAGGCATTGTTATTTTACCAATTCATCTTTTCAGTAACAGAAACAATTACTGCAACCAAATCTAAGTACTTGAGGAAAAGCATCTGCAACGCATTCTCTTCCTTTCAACTACTTTTACAACCAGTTCCTTTCACTGACTCACTCACTGACAGTTAAACAAGCCATTTGAAGGGCTGATTTATTTGATAGCCACCTCCCTGAATATTCTTCTCAGCTTTGTCAATAATCCCGTTTCCTTATTTTATCTTTTCACAACCAATTTTCTCAACATGGATTTCCTCCTTAATACTCAATTATCTTAACGTACTGGTAAATTACCCAGTCAAACCAAAACATCAGTTTCAGTAATCAAAAGGACAGAGGGCTCTTCTCACGTTGTTTCTGACTCACATATTTCTGACTCACAGATAAATCTACTGTGTTCTGTGCCACCTCAATAAAGTGGCATTATTTGGACAAATAAAAACCATCACCTTAAGTAGTCTAGCTGAGTTTCTCACATGTTTGCTTCTCAACTTCATAAATGAGTCACTTAACTTTTTCAATTTATTTTATTATCCTATTGTGACGTGTGACCATTATACTCTAGACAAGAAGGTCATAATGCCACTACATTTTCTCTGCAGGCCTTACAATTTAGGAAATATTATAATATAGAATTGGGAAATGCTTCAGATCATTTCTTTATTTATTTAAGTAGCAGCAACTATATTCTTACTAGGAAAATGGAGTTGGAGATAGTTGATTTTCGATTTTGTCTGTTTATAAGCTAACAGTTCGTTTGACACACAAATTGGAAACTTCCTTGCTATTCTGGAAAGAAAAAAAAAGATGGCAGAAAAGGACACAAAACTCTCGAATCTCCTTTAGTAATCCCTGCAGTAGGATAATCACAATTGCTTGATACTCAAAGCATTTTTCAAACGTCTTTGTTTTAAGATTGAAGCACAAAGCACCAAGTGTAATTTAACTCTACCATGTGGAAAGCAGGAGTCCTAATAGTGCAGTGGTTAATTGCTGGGCTGCTAACTGAAAGGTTGGTGGTTCAAACCTACTAGCTGCTCCATGGGAGAAAAATGTGGCAGTTTGCTTCTGTAAAGATTTTAGCCTTGGAAACCCTATGGGACAGTTCTACTCTGTCCTATCTATAGAGTTGCCATGAGTTGGAATTGACTCGATGGCAATGGGTTTGTTTGTTTTTGATTTGTATAAAAACCTCTACTACATACACTACCACTGCAGACAGAAGAAACTTCAAACTCCTCAGCTTGGCAGTCAAAGTCCTAATGGCATGATTTGAACTTGACCTTCTAAGCTTCCATGCTACCATATACTTCCATGCTACCAATACTCTAACCAAGTTGAATTATGCACTCTCCCCAGTGCTATATTTCCTTGCCTTTGCTTATACTATTCCTATCCCCTAGACCATCTCTCTATCTAGAATATTCTCTCTGATATTTCTACAAATCAAAATCTTTGTGTGAGCGAGGGTGTTGATTGAGGATGGAAAGCCCAGGAATTAGGCAGAATTCAGCCACCCTCACTGTGGGAGTGACTGCCTGTAGCCTGTTAAGTTTTCCTGTGTGGTCAGCCCCATGAGGAAATACTGAGCGTGACTCAAGATAGTAGATGATTGCTCTGGGAAAGATCAGCTTAGAAGCAGTTTAAGAGAATGGATGGGCAGAGGCTTTGGATTGAAGCCGACCTGAGTGTGAATAGTGGCTCTGCCATTTGCTAGCTATTTGGCCTTGGATTTAACCTCTCTGAGACTTAGTTTCCTCATCTGTAAAACAGTGGTAAGGGTGACAGTTCAAAGGATTGCTGTGAGGATGAAATTAAACAACATGTATCAAGATTTAAATGTTCAACCCTGCAGTTTGCTACTCATGACAGCACAGGACAAATGCAGAAGAACAGACATGGCAGTATAGTTTATTTAGACAGAGAGTCTGAGATTGTATTGTTACCCCCACTCCCTGAAATGTAATTCCCCAAGCTCTGTAGATATCACATGGTAGACCCAAAAGTTTTCACATGCCTTGGGAGCTGCTGGGGTGTGGAGTATAAATTTAGTCAAGAGTTGGGAACCCCTAGACCTGTCAAAAAGTGGTAACCAGTAATCAGTTGCTGTCGAGTCAACTCCAACTCATGGCAACCCCATGTATGTCCAAGTAGAACTGTATTCTATAGCGTTCTCAATGGATGAGTTTTTTGAAGTAGATCACAGGCCTTTCTCCTAAGTCAATTCTGGGTGGACTCCAACTTCTAACCTTTCAGTTAGCAGTTGAGTGCTTAACTGTTTGCACCACCCGGGGACTCGTAAGGAGTGGTGGCCACCCTGTCATAAATGCTCTGAGGAAGATAGCCAAAAGCCAGAGGGTTGAATAGCATCTTAGAAGATTAATAACTCAGGAAGAACCCAAGTGTCTATGGCTGGCACTGGATTGGCTGCCCAAAGACTCATGCTATCTTCGCCTCTTACTCTGCTTTGTGGCTAAGAGTAGCCAAATGACACAGTTCTGGCCAATGAGATGTAGGTAGAACTCTCTGGGAAGGGTGCTCCTTCCCAACTATTAGGTCAAGCCATATGAAATTGCCATTTTTGCAGGTTAAAAAATAGTTGAAAAACAGCAATTTCAGATAGTTCAACCTACAGAAAGTAAACGTTACTACATATGAGAACTTTTTATCCTTTTCTCTTGGCCCTTTCTTCTTTTTTCTGCCTGAAACAGGGAACTCAATGCCAGGACAATAGGTAGCAATCTTATGGCCCTCAAGATAAGCAGCAGGATGGCAGTAAAAGAGAATAAAAAGATCTTGAGTCTTTGGTGACACCACTGAGTGAACTTCTTGTTGCATGAGACAAAGCACTGTTTGACCACTGTAGTAAGCTATTTGGTATTGCAGCTGAAAACAACCCTAAATAGGGCAATGGTACTGAGTCAGCAGGCAGAGGACCAGTGGGCCTTTACTAGTGGAAGAACTGATCTCAGAGAAATTGGCTTCCAGGGGTGTAGTACTTTTCAGGATGATCAGAACATTTGGAGCAGTAACAAACCTTATGCTCCCTCTGGAGGCAACATGATATGATTCCCTTGCAGGAAGGGTAAAGAAAGGAAGGAAAATGGAGGTAAGGGAAGGTGAGAGGAGGAAAGGGGAGTGAAGGAAAGGGAAGGACAAAGTGAGTGAGAGGAAAAGTAACAGGAGATGAGGGCAGGATAACAGGAAGCCAGATCATATAAGACCTTCATAAAGCATGTGAGAGAAAGACAGGAGTCAATGATGACTGCAAGGTTCTAGACCTGAGCAATTATAAGGCCAAAGATGTCATCACCTGAGAAGAGGAAGACCATGGACGGAGCAGGTTTGGGTTTGGAGGTGAAGATCAGGTCATGTTAAGTTTGAAGTGACAGGCATCTAAGAAGAGATGCCAATTAGTCAGCTGAGCATAAAAATCTGGATTTCAGTGGAGAGGTACACATTATAGGTTTGTAAGAGTGCTTCCCAGATTCATGAGTCAGGAGTAGTCTGTGCAGGTGTGCACACTTGTCAGAAAAGTGACAAAATAAATTTGTGCTTGTATCCATCTGTTGTCAGCTGCCTGTAGACTGTTTGATGTTTATCTGATAGGGCTGATATTAAGGGTCTTAGGGAGGGCTAGGTGAAATAATGTATACAAAGATATAAAGGGCATAGCTCAGAGTATATGTTCCATAAATAATACCTAATGGACTCAAGCACAGCAATGATTGTGAGGATGGTATAGGACCTGACAGTGGTTCATTCTATCGTGCATAAGGTCACTATGAGTTAGAATCAATCTGATGGCACCTAACAACAATGACAATGCTGTTATAAATTGAATTGTGTCCCCCCAAAATGTGTGTCAACTTGGCTAAGCCATGATTCCCAGTATTGTGTGATTGTCCACCATTTTGTCATCTGATGTGATTCTCCTATGTGTTGTAAATCCTACCTCTATGATGTTAATGAGGCAGGATTAGAGGCAGTTATGATAATGAGGCAGGACTCAATCTAAAAGATTAAGCTGTATCCTGAATCAGTCTCTTTTGAGATATAAAAGACAGAATTGAGCAGAGAGACAGGGGACTTCATACTACCAAGAAAGTAGTGCCAGGAACAGAGCGCATCCTTTGGATCTAGGGTCCCTGTGTTGAGAAGCTCCTAGACCAAGGGAAGATTGATGACAAGGACTTTCCTTCAGAGCCGAGAGAAAGTCTTCCCCTGGAGCTGGTGCCCTGAATTCAGACTTCTAGCCTCCTAGACTGTGAGAAAATAAATTTCTGTTTGTTACAACCATCCACTTGTGGTATTTCTGTTGTAGCAGCACTATATAAGTAAGACAAGTGTGTACTTACATTTCTGCAGGAATTTTGTCAAGCAGTTTGCATAAATTAACTTACTTAATATTCCCAACCTATCTATGAGGTATATACTATTTTAACCTAGCTATGTCTGCTACCCAAAAGGTCGGCAGTTGGAATCCACCAGGTGCTCCTTGGAAACTCTATGAGGCAGTTCTGCTCTGTCCTACAAGGTTGCTATGAGTCAGAATCGACTTGACAGCAACGAATCTGGTTTTTTTGGTTTCTGTAGAAGAGGATACTGAGGCCTAGGCAATCAATTTAAGAATCTTGTTCAAAGTCACAGAGCTGGTAAGCAGTAGAACCTGGATTCAAACAAAGCTCTTTTTACTCCTGAGCCAATGTTCTTTACCTACGTACTATAGGAGAATTACAAACTCAAAAGCCCTTGGGGTAATGTAAATGTATGCAGTAACTCCTATATCCAATGCCAGCTCAACATTTACATATGGATGTCCAATAGGCATTTCCGACTCCACATGGCCAAAACAGAATTCTTTATTTTCCCAACTAACTCTTTCTCTGTCAGTCCTTCCCATCTCAAAAAATGGCACTGAAATCTCCCCAGGTGCTCAAACTAAAAATCTATGAATTGTCCTTGATTTCTCTTTTTCCCTCTTCTTATACATCCAGTTAATCAGAAAGGCCTGATGGCTCAGTTTCCAATATCTATTCCATATCTGTATACTCCTGATCACATTCACATCTCCCACCCTCATTCAAGCTACCATTATCTATTGTCTAGACTCTTTTAAAGGAGTCCCTGAGTAACATAAATGGTTAAGAGCTTGGCTACTAACCGAAAGGGTGGCAGTTTGAATCCACCCAGAGATGCACCAGAAGAAAGGCCTGGTTATCTACTTCAGAAGATCAGCCACTGAAAACCCTATGGAGCACAGTTATACTCTGACACACACGACACACTTGGGGTCATCATCCGTCAGAATCAACTTGATAGCAACTGGTTTGTTTTCGTTTGTGTATTTTTTTGACTCTATCGATAGTTATTTAATTGGTCTTCTTGTTTCCATTCTTTGCTCCTATAGCCTATTTTCCCCCACAGTAAACAGGAAAATATAAACTCGATCATGCTTTAAAATCTTGTATAACTCCATCACATTTAGAATGAAATCCAAACTCCTTGCCTCCAGGGCTGCCTTGGTTCTTGCCTATTTCCAGTTCTGGCTCTCCAGGCTTCAAAAAATTGTAGGAACTCCCAACATCTCTTCGGTATGCCATTTGTTTAACTTAGTCAAAGTCAAATCTGTTGTAAGAAACCAAAGAACCCTAGTTGATATATTATTATATATTCTATAAATATTGTTATTGCTATCGCCACTACTAATAGCAGTAAAAATAATATGTGTGTTGACAACTTTAGACAGAAATAGCCAAGGCTTAATTGGAAAAATAAATGAAGATATCAACTTCATGTCATTCCCTGGCGCCCTGGCAACATTTTCAACTTATTCTCCTTCAAAGGACTATCAATTTCAGTGGATGTTATTACCCACCTGCAGAAAGCGCTTGACAACAATTTTAAGACACCTTTCTAAAAGCTCTAAATCTGCCAAATCAGTCACAGTAAATCCAAGCCTATGCCATTAAGACATAGCAGTAGAGGAAAAGGCAGCTTAAGAATGTGAGTGGGGAAGGATAAATCACAGATAAAAAGATAAATTAGCAACCTGAAAGAGCAATGACTCTAAAAGGGAGCATCTATCCTAATTTATAATGCAAAAGGCTCCGCTGTCATCATCCATCTTAGCCTGCAAGTAGAACCCAAGGCTTCTTTGCAAGTTCAATAATCAGTTTTGATAACTAATATCCATGTTAAAAGTCCCTCAACTTCATGCTGCATGAAGAGGATGCTAATGCTCCAGGCTCCTCAATGTCTCCCACTTTATCCCTTAGAACTTATGAAGAGACAACTTGGAATCTGTAAAATTTTTTCACTCTAATGGAAAGAAAGTGAGGCTAAAAGAAATGTACCTGAACAAAGAAGTACTGAATATTAATCTAGCGCTATAATGTTTCGAAGCAAAAGGGATTAAAGAGCATTCTTGTTATCAGCTACTCTGCTCTTCTCTTCCCCAAGGCTAAGTAAATGTCTAGTCTTGCTGTGAGGTTTTTGGCGGCTCAGCCCCAGACTACCTATATGGTCCAGACATACCCTGCACCTCCCCTTCCTTTCTTTTACTTAGTTTTTCTTGTGATTAAGTTGCTTCTGCCATCCCTTGGGAAGGTTCCTCCTAAATCTGGCTTGGAGTATATAGCTTTCCCAGACCCCAATTCCTTGTTGCCTTAGCGGGTAAGTAGGCAAGCTCTTTTACTTTTAAGAGTTTTTCATGCTAATCACTATAAGAAAATTTTCAGTAATCATAAAAATAATGAACTAAAGAAATGATAACTGTTTGTCA
>NW_004443939.1:12884363-12886173 GCF_000243295.1 Trichechus manatus latirostris | reverse complement strand
CTATGCCCAGGATCATACTACATCTCTTGCCATAGCATGCCTAGGGTGATATTTCAATTCTCCTGATACAGAAACATTATTTTTATGGGTTAGGCACTCTGGCAGAAAGGTCTGGAAAGATAAACAGGACTAGATTACAGATAATCGTTTGGTCATGGTAATTAATTCAAACTTTTTTTCCTGAAAGTGATAGAGGAGTATAATTCATTGCGGTCAAGTCGCTTCCCACCTATAGTGACCCTGTAGGACAAAGTAGAACTGCCCCATAGGGTTCCCAAGGAGTGGCTGGTGGATTTGAACTGCTGACCTTTTGGTTAGCAGCAGATCTATTAACCGCTTCGCCACGAGGACTCCAAGGGAGTAGAGAAATCTTTTATGTAGATATGAACAAGATAATTAGATAATCATATTTGCATTTCTGTAAAATTTCTCAGGGGCAATGTGATGGTGAACCGAATGGATGAAAGCAGAGGAACTGTAAATTTACACTGAGCCAATAGCCACAAACGATCTTAATTCCAAGCCACAGTAAATGCATAGTGGAGAAGCAATGGTCTTAAATGCAAATTAACAGAGGGAAGTCCAGCTATACATGTGGTCCCCATTAAGCAAGAAGGGAGAATTTTTTTTTTTCTGACTTTACTATACACGGTTGGAGATTTATTAACTATTCAGGGTTCAAAGGGAGATCCCAAAAGAACAAAAAGGAACAATTTAGGTCAGTTTGAGACACTACCTATAACCTACGATTTTGTAGTAATGATTATAATAGCACTTCGTTAAAGCTGCTATAAAAACAGAAGTGTAATAGGTATGTAACAAGGATCTAGGAATTAAGATAGCCCAGGGAATGCTTGTACATCAGATCTCGGCACCAAGAGTCTCATCTGAAGACCTCTTAGGCCTCTTAGATAAATGTTGAAAAGGAATTTAGGACTAATGTTTCCAGACCTAATGTCTGGAAGAAACTACCATGAAAGGAGCTCCCTGAGGAGGGCAGCAAAACCATCGGAAGAAGAAGAAAGTCAAGGTACCTTGGTTCTTTCTTGGGACACTTATTCATGCTTGGTGGACAAGGTTGTGTCTTAAATATCCTCCAATCCAGTCTCAAGAAGCTTTCTACAACTTCCTCAGAAAGGCGATTTCCTTTACAAAGTCTAATATGTACAATGAAACAGTATCCATAGGGGTACAGGAAATTAATCATGGGGTGTCTAGAGCTGAAATAGGCAACGTCTCTTAAGGATCTTTCTGACTGAACTAAAAAAAAAATCATGTCTGGAAAACAAGGCTTGACTGAGTTACCACCAAGGCGACACAAAGTTTGGTAGGCTTCTGTGGACTTTGGGAGCAGTATATACCACATTTTGATGTGCTGTCTAGACTACTTGGAGTAAGGTTCAGAGCAAGAGAGGAAGGTCTTCTAACTAGGCAAGGCTGTGGTGCAGGCAGCTATACCACTTGGGCTTTATGACTGAGCTTATCCAATGATGCTCTAAGTGGCTGTCTAGACTAGAGCACTGTATACTGTCCGTAGCAGGTCTCAGAAAGAGTATCACAGTGGAGGTCTCCAGGGTTTTCAAGTTAATTCAACAAATATTTTATGATATGTTTTTGATATATCAGTGAACAGAAAAGACACGACATCAAGGAGTTTATATTCTAAGAGGGGAAGAAGACAATAAATCCCTTGCTTAAGAGTTGATTCAGACTTATAGTGATCCTATAGGACAGAGTAGAACTGCCCCATAGGGTTTCCAAGACTGTAATCTTTTACAGAAGCAGACAGTCATATCTTTCTCCTGCAGAG
>NW_004443939.1:12881455-12883197 GCF_000243295.1 Trichechus manatus latirostris | reverse complement strand
TAGCTCCCTTAATCAGGGGTAATTATAGGATCTACTTCAAAAGATTGCTGAGAGGATTAAACGAGATGATGCATGCAACACACTTAGCAGAGTATTATTACTGATAAACCAATATAATGTACTCCAGTATATAACATTGTTATTTAACTGGCCTTTGGTAGAAGCATGGGTAATTCATCTAAAGGCAAGAAGGTAGAGTATTTGAGTGTAGATGCTGGTAACAGGGAGTCTGGAAGTTCGCTTCCTATTGTTTCAATTTGTTCAGTGAATTAGAAAGCAAGACCATCAGCTGAGAGTGGAGATGGGAGAGGAGGTATTGAGGGTTTGAGAAAAAGAAAAGTTGTGAAATACACATCTAGGATTTTAAGAGTGAATAAACGTGGGTTATTTTGAATTTCCAGTGTGACGGCCTGGAGAAAAGCCATGTGTGTTTTTCCATTGAGAAGCTGCTTCAAGTTAAAATCTGAATCTTAGTAGAAACGAAGTCCATAAACCATGTACTATCACGTAATCATCCACATGGAATTCAGGCGACCATGTGGCCCAGCCTATCCATTCTTAATGGGTATATCTAATCTTCCTAGCCATTAAGTCAGGCCTTCCTGGCCATGCTCTGTCATCAGGAGGAAGTGATCAAGAAAGTCTTAATGCCACGATTAGAAGATGAGAGCTTGTGGCTCACACCTCTACTGTGCCTACTCCTACTGCTCTACTACTCATGCCCCTATCCCCTAGGGTTTCTTTCAGAGAAAACTACGGGGACGATTAGTAACCATTTATGTCTGTTTGTTTGTTATGTACCATCGAGTCAGTTCCGACTCAGAGACCCTATTTATGAGCAATGGCCAAAAATGACAGGAAATATTGAAGAGAGCACACCTAGAGAGCATGGAACATTAGCAACAGCAATGGCCTCACTGAAAGTTTTAGGAGCAGTCACGTGAAGGCAAAGAGGAAATGGAATGGGTACTATAATGTTAGTTAGAAATAATTAACTATGTCCTTATGCCCAGGAGCAGAAATGGAGAGTCTAGAGTTGGCAACTGTGGCAGCAGTGCCATCAAAAGGCTGGTTTTGGGATGTGACCTTGGCTGTGGTCCTGGCTGCTACCTAGCTTTCCTTGCTCCTGCCTGTTTGTCAGACCTTGTTCCATAGGTTCCTGATGATTGTATGAACTATCCTATATCATTTCCTTTGTAAAGGATCCAGAATTGAGTTCATTCGCTTGGAACTAAGAACTCCAACTGATACAGTAATGAATACTACTCACATGCAAAGTGAAAAGATCACTAACCCTAAAAGCAATGTAATCGATTAGAAGGACATATTGCAATGCAAATGGGAGTGAGTGTAGCTGTATAACCAAATACTCAAGAGAAAAATGCTTACAAACAAACATGAGTTTCAGAAATTGGCTGGAGTCCATGCTATGTTCCATAAGATTGGGATTGTTCTTCAGAACAAACAGAGCATCACTCAAGACAAATGCAAAGTCCAGTAAGTATTTGGGGATAATGATAGCTATGAGCCAATAAAATCGAGATATGAATATTCATAGCAGTTTAATTTACAATAGCCTCAAACTAGAAACAACCAAATATCCATTAGCAGGCAAACAGAAACTGTGATATAAACATACAATAGAACACTACTTGGCAATTTAAAAAAATGAACTACTAATATAGGCAAAAACATGTATGAACCACATAAAATACTATGTTGAGTGAAAAAAAGCAAGAGAT
>NW_004443939.1:12835602-12879120 GCF_000243295.1 Trichechus manatus latirostris | reverse complement strand
AGTGGAAAAATATACTGCGTGATTGTGAAAATAAGAGGTTTCCTTTAGGACTTATTTAAAACTAGTTCAAGTAATTGAGCCGACAAAAGATAAAGAAGTCACATTTGAACACCTGGGAAGCTACACTATTAATTGGTAAAATCAAATATAAAGAGGATAAACAAACCAAGATCAAACCTTATGGTTCTTTATGCAATTCTGAAGACTTAATTTCAGGATAAAAAAGTGCTCAGAGTATTTTGCAATTACAAACCAATAAGAAAATCCATCCAGGAGGAATAATTATATAATTTCTGCATGGCTTCATTGTGTGAGGCTTAGAGGAACAGGAATAAATAGATTCCTCTGTCATTATGACTGCTGCAGGTAATGACTCACCATTACAACTGGGATCACATCCTAGAACAGTTGTTGTTTTTTTCCTCCTTGGTGTATCATATTAGAAATTAAGAAGACTATATTTCCCAGTAACTTAAAAAAAATTTTTTAAATCCCAAAACCTGCTCCTGTTTATGAGATTCTTGCCAATAACAAGATCAGCAATAGAGTTACGCTATTATTAAAAATAAAGGAAATTTCAGTTTTGAAAATGTTTTTCATTTGCCTTAAATTTCTGTTCTTAACTGGTGGGATATTAATTTACATCTGCAGCGACCTGTGGTTTCATAAATATTTATGATAGCAAAATGCCATCTGTGTAAATAATTGAGGTTTAGTTCCTAAATTCTTGAGAATAACACCATTAATAACACTAAGAAACATTTAATTTGCTCTAATCCTGCTGCTGAGTTTCAATCAATGAATATTATAACAACCTTATTATAAATCTGCATTTTTTTTTAAAAGAAATGATGGTATTCAAGAACTAAAAATATAACCAAGAGATAAATTGACTATAAACAAGTTATTCTAAAAATGAAAATAAAAATCTTGATCTTTTAACCCTCCATTTATCTCAAGGTGAGTTGAGAATTTGTGAAATTTTGCCCTATAAATTGTGTTTATTTAATCAATTCCATTTGCTGCTTCCTGCAATGCTTGTGGCTGGGGGAAAAAAATGTAGTATTTTCTTTCAGTATAAGCCTTGGTAATCTTTCACCAGATGTGTACTAGGCCTTGGATTTTTTGCCTGAGAAAGACAAATCGAAAGGTTGGTGGTTTGAACCAACCAACTACTCTGTGGAAGAAAGATGCAGCAGTCTGCTTTCATAAAGACTGTAGCCTTGGAAACCCTATGGGGAAGTTCTACCATGTCCTATAGGGTTGCTAATGAGTCTTGATGGCAACAAGTTTGGGTTTTGTTGTCGTTGCTGTTTTTTTGTTTGTTTGTTTTTTGGTTTAAAGGGCAGTAGGGGCAAGCAGCAACGTAACCAGTCCATCACAAGCCACGCTATGATGCAGAATCTTGCTCATGTTTAGTATTATAACCATTATTCAGTTTAACTTCCATGGTTTAAACTCACCTGCGAAGGATTCGAAGACAAATGAAATCACGCCCTGGGCTGGAGGACCAGTCTCTGAAATTCCACACATGCTTATATGAGCTCCATACTCTCTGCCCTGTGGGGCTGTGTCTACCTTGTGTAGGCTCTAACCCAACTCAGACTACCCAGTTCCTATCCCAGCACTGCCACTTACCGGTCTTATTACCTGTGACATTACTGGCAAGCATTTTTCTGAATCAAGCCAGCTGCTGGCAAAATGAATAAGGTCATTTTAATAAGTGACCCATATTTTTCAGTATCAGCTATTATTATCCCACCCAAAGGATAATTTTTTTTTTAAAGGCAGGAAATGATTACAGACTGCTTGGTACACCTATCATGACAAAGTCTCCTATCTTCTCACTGCTTCCTCAACCTTCCTTTTCAGGGTCACCGCAGCACCTCCATTCTTTGGGCATTGGGCTGCATCTGGGATGAGATGTTATTAGGCTGCAGTGTGGAGACTGGCTGCACTACCCCCTAGAGGTTCTGTCTGTGCTCCCAGCACATTGAATGTTCAGGGACACAGAAACAAAAGCCCTGAGGGAGATCATTTGAATGTAGTCCATGATTGGATTTCCCTCTTATAGAGTATGTTAGTAGTTTCCCTGAAGGAAACTGGCTTGGAAGGAGAAACCAAAATAGCCTTTGAGAGAAAATGCCCAAGTGTGAAGGTGCCTGGCGGTGCAGCCATGGTGAAGAGGAGGGCCAGAAGGGTGAAGAAATCAGAGGTTCTACAAAGCAGAATTGTGTCTAACCATTTGGAAGCTATACTACCACCACCATCCCACCAGTGTCCTGGGAGATGATTCCTGGAGTTGCTTCAGCTTTCCTCCCCCACTTACTCCCTGTCCCCTGGACTCACTGTACGTGTCTAGAAAGGCCCTGGCAGGAGGAGGGATATTACTGTGTAAACAACTGTCTTGGAGAACAACTGAGCAGAGGATGAGTCTATCTGACTGCAGAAAAATACCGGAAGAGAAAATAGAACATGGACTCAAGGGAACAGAATTTGGAATCTGACTAGAAAGGACCATTTACTAGTGTATGACTTTCCTTTGTTCCCGTTTTTTCATATGTAAAATAGGAAATTATGGCGCAAGCAGCTAAGCACTGGACTACTAGCCAAAAGGTTGGTTCGAACCCACCCACAGGCACCTAGGAAGAAGATAGGCGTGGCGATCTCCTTCTGAAACATCACAGCTTTAAAAACTCTATGAAGCAGTTCTGCTCTGCACACATGGAGTCACCATGAGTCGGATTCGACAGCAACTAAAAACAACAACAATAATACCATGTTTCACAGCGTTGCTGGCATGATCAAATGGAATGATATCTATGAAGATATGCTGTAACCTGTGGTAAACTGTAAACATAGTAATAAATATTATTTCACTGTGATAGTGAATGATACAATGCATTTAAACTTCTTGATGCTTAATAATATAGCATTTGATACATGCTAGCTATTATGGTTGGGGCTACTGTGGAGTCATTATTGGTAAAAATAAACTATGGGTGAGTGCTAATGACGAAAATTAATTAGAAAAAGCCAGATTAAAAATCTTATAAACAGACTAATCTTAATTACTTTAAAAAATATGTAAGCTTAAGGGGAAAACAAGAAGAAAATGTATCGAACTATTATCAATGATTATCCCAGGGTGGAAGAATTATCGTCTAAGAGGGAGATTTATTGGAATGTCTGTTCACTGCTCTTTTTTTTGAGAAGTTTGCCCCCACCCCTACTCCATTTGGGTGCAGTGGAAGCAACCACGTTTTGTCATATACTCCTCCACCTTGGTTTGGGCTACATGTGGTTGGACCAGGGATGGGCTGTTAACCTAAGTTGTGTCCATGAGTCTCTTTATAGAGAATCGAGGTATGGAAAGCAGAGGGGGTATGATAAGTAATCTTTTTTCTGCATAAAAATAAAAAACTGTTGCCATTGTGTCGATTCCGACTCATGGCGACCCTATAGGACAGAGAAGAATGTCCCATAAGGTTTTGAAGGAGGGTTGGTGGAGAGCTGACCACAAATTCTAAAACTTAAGAGTTTGTGGCTATGCTTTCTGTCACGTGGGTTGGAAAATGCTGGACTACCCAAACACTGCTAAAGATAGAGCAGCAGAAGAGCAGAGAGAGGCCGCAAGTGAGAGGCTACCCATGAGTCCTAATGGTCTTTGAGGCTTCAGAAACACCTGCACTCCTATCCTGGTTTCTCTGAGATATTTCATTTTTCCTACCATTGTTGTCTTATTTTTAGTGGCCACAGAGTTGGCCCCGACTCATGGTGGAAAAAAAGGATGCTTGGTTGTGTGTCATCCCCACGATCAGTTACAGATTGGACTGTTGTGATCCACAGGGTTTTCAGTGGCTGATTTTCAGAAGTAGATCACCAAACCTTTCTTCCTAGTCTGTCTTAGTCTGGAAGCTCCACTGAAACCTGTTCAGCATCATATCAACTCACAAGCTTCTACGGACAGATGGGTGGTAGCTGCCCATGAGGTGTACTGGCTGGGAATGAACTGGGGTCTTCCACATGGAATTCTACCACTGAAACACCATTGTCTCATCCCTACAATAAATCCCCTTTTTGTTTTATCTCGCTTGAGTATGATTTTTTTTCTGAGTGTTTTAACAAATACATTTTTTTTTCTTTATACTTTACATTATTTTTCCAAATTTTCCATAGTAGGCATGTGCTTCTTTTATAGCCAGAAAAATCATATTAAAAAAAAGCCCTGCACATGATGGAGTAGAAAAAGAGGATGTAGAATTTGGACAGCACTAATTTTGCAATCACTCAAAAAAGTGGATTTGTATATCAGGTTTAATAAACAAGCTTTACACCCTGGACACACAAGGGAGGAAAACTGGGGCCCACCTCAGGATATTAGCCAACTGGTTCGCTCTTAAGTCTTCAGATTCAAATTAACATTCATCACATTAATAGTGTATTAATACAAAGCCACAGCTTGCTTACTCTGCACTCACATTCTTCTTTCAACAGAGTACTGACTTGTAGCAGTCATGGACTTGCTCCAAAAAAGTTCTTTGCAAAGAAAGTACTAAAAGCAGTATGATTTCCTTGGACAGCTGTATTTATTCCATTCAAGCACACCAATTTGCCAACTCAACAAAAGACTGGTCCTTCTGAATCCAGAGAAATAGCAGTAAATTTTGAATAGAAATACACCGCAGTAGGGCATTCTTTTCTTTCCTTCTCATATTCAATGTCTGTCAATGTGAAGTGCTTTCAGGATAAATCCCAGATCGGTGAGGATTCTAAATTTTGTTTATACATTTCTAGTCTGTTGTACACTTAAGTCGTAGTATGCTTTTTTTTTTTTTTTGAGTTTGATATTTGGGGAGAAAAACGTGAATGTACTTGAAATATGGATTCTAAGTCACAGATAGGAGATTTTTGAAGAAACCAGTGCTCTTTGGATTTTGTATTCTGCCTCATCAACACATAGGAAAAGAGCCAAAGTGGTTTTTCAGTCACTTAGGTAGCATAGCTGTAGAGTATCTCACCTCAGTTTTAACTGTGAGGAACACCATTCCTGAATATTCTAAAAATAAGCTATAAATATGATGTGCATCTCTGGCTAACTTTTTACTCCCTTTAACAGTAGGAAAGACTGCTGCTAGCTATGAGATTAACATCTATAAGTTATTTTGCTTTTTGGTTAGAAGAAGTGAGTTGATTTATCAACTGTTATGGCCAAGATCGGAGCCCTGGTAGCGGCAGTGGTTAAGCATATGGCTGCTAACCAAGAGGTCAGCAGTTTGAATTCACCAGCCACTCCTTGAAAACCCTACGGGGCAGTTCTACTCTGTCCTATAGGGTCACTGTGAGTCGGAAACAACTTGAAGGCAGAGGGATTGGTTTACGGGTTATGGCCAAGATGATTATACAATTAGACATGGTCTCTCTCTCTCTTTTTTTTTTAAATTGTGCTTTAAGTGAAGGTTTACAGAGCAAATCAGTTTCTCATTAAACAATTAATACACATATTGTTTTGTGACATTGGTTGCCAACCCCACGATGTGTCAACACTCTCGCCTTCTTGACGCTGGGTTCCCCATTGCCATTCGTCCAGCTTTCCTGTTCCCTCCTGCTTTCTCATCCTTGCCCCTGGGCTGGTGTGCCCATTTAGCCTCGTACACATGGTTGAGTACATTTCTTATTGTTTTATAGGCCTGTATAATTTTTGGCTGAAAGGTGAACTTCAAGAGTGACTTCAGTATTGTGTTAAAAGGGTGTCTGGGGGCCATACTCTCAGAGTTTCTCCAGTCTGTGTCAGACCAGTAAGTCTGGTCTTTTTTTGTGAGTTAGAATTTTGTTCTACATTTTTCTCCAGCTCTGTCCAGGCTCCTCTATTGTGATCCCTGTCAGACTAGTCAGTGGTGGTAGCCGGGCACCATCTAGTTGTGCTGGTCTCAGTCTGATGGAGACTGTGGTAGTCGTGTTCCATTAGTCCTTCAGTCTAACCTTTCCCTTGTGTCTTTGGTTTTCTTCATTATCCCTTGCTCTAGATGGGGTGGGACCAGTAGCCGTATCTTAGATGGTCACTCACAAGCTTCTAAGATCCCAGACGCCACTCAACAAAGTAGGATGTAGTACATTTTCCTTATACAACTATGCTATGCCAGTTGAACTAGATGTCCCCCAAGACCATGGCCCCCAGCCCTCAGACCAGTAACTGGATCCCTCGGGGAGTCTGGATGTGTCTATGAAGCTTCTATGACTTTGCCTAGGTCAAGTTGTGCTGGTTTCCCCAGTACTGTGCACTGTCTTACCCTTCACCAAAGTTACTACTAGTGTTTTTCCATCCCCACCCCTCCCCTCCCTCATAATCATAAAAGATTGTTTCTCGTTGTGTGTAAACCTTTTCATGAGTTTTTATAGTTGTGTTCTCATACAGTACTTGTCCCTTTGTGATTGACTGATTTCACTCAGCATAATGCCATCCAGATTCATCCATGTTGTGAGATGTTTCGCAGATTCATCATTGTTCTTTATTGTTGCATAGTATTCCATTGTGTATATGTACCATAGTTTGTTTACCCATTTATCTGTTGATGGGCACTTAGGCTGTTTCCATCTTTTCGCTATTGTGAATATTGCTGCAGTGAACATGGGTGTGCATATGTTTATTCTTACTTCTCTAGGATATATTCCTAGGAGTGGGATTGCTGGATCGTATGAGATTTCTATTTCTACCTTTTTAAGGAAGCACCATATCATTTTCCAAAATGGTTGTAAGTCATGAACCCTTTTCAAGTGCAGAAAACATGGAGAAAAATAAAAATACAAGCTTTTCAAATATACATTTTATTCTAAATAAAGAGATTAATTTAGGCCTTAAGTGGGATAATCACAAATATCTATACTCTTCTGGCTCTATCAAAATTAAATTATCAAGAATGATTTTCCTATATGGTAAATTCAAAGGAGACTGCAGCAACACAAACTGATCCAGACATTAATCTTTGAAATTTGATTTAGCAAAGTAAATTATTTGCCTGATTTTAGATTTTTAGGAATTTCACTCCCTTTTTGTCATTTTCTTTATCCTGACTGACTGCTTCCTTTTCTTTTTCTTTTAATTTTTTTGATTCTCCTTACTTTGGTGACAAACTTTCTCACCAATCAAGACAGCATAATCTTCATCTAAAAAAAAAATAAAATGCCAGGGAGTAAAACGCCTTCTAAATCTTCTTTTGTTCTGATTGATGCAATTGATATTTTCCCTAGAGAGATGTGCTGGCCTAAAGGCCATATCACTCCCCTGAAGTCCTGAATGTCTCAAGTTTTGACAGCATAAGGAGATGGGGCAGGAACCCTTCAGCGCCCCAGGCAGAATCTCCTTGGGAGAGTAACAGTGTGTGAATCTCTGTACTGATGACTGATGATGCAGGAAAGGGCCTTGGACATCATTCCTTCATTTTAAAGATGAAGTAATTAAAGCCCAGAAAACAAAAGTGTCTTTCTTGCCCAAGGTTATCTATCTAGTTTGTGGCAGAGCTAAGAGTCTAAGTCACAGATAGGGGATTCCCGGGACCCTTGATTCCCAGTGCAGAATTCTTTTCAATGCTATTTGGCCTTGGCAGAGATGGTAATCAATTTTCACTTCTAAAGTTATATATTTTTTCTTCTTCTAACTTAGCTCCTCAAAAAGCAATACATTCTCAGAGGTTTATAGCTTTGTGTCATTATCAAGCAACGAATATTACTCCTGGAAGGAAATTCAATAAAATGCTTTATCAAAGTTTCAGCCACTTCTTGCAGAGGTCCCTGAAGTTCATTGAAAATACCAGTTTTGTAAATTATATTAACCTAGTCAATCCATCCTAACAAGACAGGCAAAGAAGAAGGAGAAGAGAAGATGGAGGAGGTGATGAAGTTGCTAAGGACCCAAGAGCGCTAAAACCAAAAAACCCGTAGCCGTCGAGTTGATTCGACTTGTAGTGACCTTATAGGACAGAATAGAACTGCCCCCATAGGGTTTCCAAGGAGCGGCTGGTGGATTCAAACTGCTGACCTTTTGGTTAGCAGGTGAGCTCTTAACCACTATGCCAACAGGGCTCAGGATTCTTATAAGCTAGGTAATATATTCCACCATTTTACAGAATAGAAAACTGAGGTTAGAGAGGCTAAATAATTGAATCATTTTGACTAAAGATAAACCAAGAATAAGACAAGAAAGATGGTCTTTAGAAAGATTTGAAACATTATTTATAAATATTATTTTTTAAGTCCCTGAGATAAAAATCTTCCCTACATTACCTCTGACCATTTGGCAATGTTCCCTATGGAAGAAGGTCAAGTACTTAAGAGACTCCTTTTGGTCATGTTATTAATAAATAAAGCAATGTTATTTAAAACTTTGGGTGCTTTTGTCAGGCAAAGATATCACTGATTTTCTCTTCCACATTACAGAAATGTAGACAAGGTCACTGAAGCCCTGGAAAAATATAAATTTTTCAGAGTAGCTCCATTCTCATGGTGCTTGACCTGAATCACATTTGAGTTCATTTATCATTCTCAGGTTGCTCATCATCAGAGACAAAGCATTAAGCTCCAAGCAAGAAGCTCTGTGCCATTGATTATCATTTTAGGAAACTCATTTTTGACAAATTTTTACAAGATATATGTCATGGATTGAATTCTGTCCCCCAAAAAAATGTGTATCAATTTGGCTAGGCCATGATTCCCAGTATTGTGTGACTGTCCACCATTTTGTCATCTGATGTGATTTTCCTATATATTGTAAATCCTACCTCTATGATGTTAATGAGGTGGGATAGGTGGCAGTTATGTTAATGAGGCAGGACTCAATCTACAAGATTGGATTGTGTCTTGAGCCAATCTCTTTTGGGATATAAAAGATAGAAGGGAGCAGAGAGACAGAGGGACCTCCTACCACCAAGAAAGCAGGGCCAGGAGCATAGAGCATCCTTTGGACCTAAGATTCTTGCGAGGAGAAGCTCCTAGTCCAGGGGAAGATTAATGACAAGGACCTTCCTCCAGAGACAACAGAGAAAGCCTTCCCCTGGAGCTGACACCCTGAATTTGGACTTCTAGCCTACTAGACTGTGAGAGAATAAATCTCTGTTTATTAAAGCCATCCACTTGTGGTATTTCTGTTACAGCAGCACTACATAACTAAGACAATACAGAACAAATGGATAACAGAAATGTTCCTAGAAAGAAAAATGTAAATCAAAATTTGGTTCAAATTTTTAAAAAATTACTACTAATGACTTGTTTAAATTGCTAATAGTAATGTTTCACAGTTATATAGAGTTTAACACTTGACCAGATATTTTCATATATATAATCTCATTTAATTCTCACAGAAACACTTCAGTAAAATTCAAACATTTAGTGAGTATTAATCTGTGGCATGAATTGGGATATGCCCTGGAGATACAAAAATAAATACGAAATGGCCCTTGTCCTCAAGGAACTCACCATATTGTATTATCATCATCTTAAGTAACATATTAGATACGTAAAGATCACTGAGTCCAGTTACTTTTAGGACTGAACCCTGAGTCATTTGATATCAAAATTTATTCTTGTCTTACCACATCACACTCAGCTTGGGTGTAGAAATTTAGAAGAAATTGACATGGATACTTTTTTGAAGTGATCTCCCATAATATCAGTTTTAAGTTTATGATTTTTGTAGACTTGGGTTTTTAAGGCATTATACACCCTTGTAATTTCTCTACTGTCACAGCAACTAAATGCTTTATATAGCTATTGTTAAAAGAAAAAAGTTTTAATCATACGTTTGCTTAAGTAGAAACAGAATCCAAGCTATCATGTTCATGTAACATATTCACCTAAACAGTTCATGGCTGGGGGAGCTCAGTATGCTATTATATATGATTCTGTATGTCACAACTGAGAAGGAAGATGAACTTAGGGAGAGTTCATATGTGCAAAAGGAAGAGTTAGACAAAAAATACGAAGATTCGAGGAATTTGGCTTAAGGACGTTAGCAGAATAATATCTTGGTAATAATCTTCATGTACATGAGAAGTTATTACACCAGCTGTTTTTTACCTCAAAGGACTGAAGAAAATGAGTTCAAACTGTAACCCTAAGCATTTAGGTTAGCTATGAAAAAAAAAAAAATGAGTTGCTGACAGGTGAGATTGTCAGTTATTGAAATAAGATACCAGGAGAAGTTGTGGAATCTCCCTTAAAAAATAAGAAAGCTTTCTAATCTTTTTATATGGTTCAAATGTGACATGTTCTCAGGCAGAAAGATGAACTAGATAATTTCCCAAGGTTCCTTCCAGCTCAATGACTCTCACTATGATGATTTCAGTCCCTAAAAGCATCTTTCCACAGTATAAGCCAGCTTGATGTCAAAGTTCTTGGTACCTCAAGTCTCCCTCTTATTTGTTAATAGTTCCACATAAGCGTTAAATGGTAATAACCCCAGTTTATGGCTTTTCTCCAAATGTCAGCTAAAATCAATGTAAAAATGCCCTGATCAATGTTTCTAAAGGTTAGAAGGCCAAATGTATGAAACTGCTAACATTTTGAGAGCTGTTTTCTTTCTCACTGAGTTTCATAATAATCTCAAACCAGACAAGACAGTGAGGATTATTATCTTAAAGCTTTGAGGTGATAAAATCCCTATCCAAGAACCCCACAAATTCTAGGTTTTTTCTCATCAAATTAAGTTGATATTGGACTTCGGAGATTGCTCACAATAAGACAAGGTTTGGGATATGGCGAACTTAAATATCATTCTGACCAATTCATCTATTCACCAACCAAGACTCAAGCTCAGGATGTTTAAGGAATTAAGCAGGATCATGTATTTTAGTGAACCACAAAATTGAGATTATAATTCAAGTCTTTTGGCTCCCTCTTCAATAACTGTTTCCTAAAACTTATTTTGCATTTTCAAAGAACCAAACCAAAGGCTATTAAAAAAAAATCATGTTTCAAAATATATACAGGTATTTAAAGGACTAGACAAACAATTTGACATTCCTTTCTTGCAGAAACATCTGATTAATGAAATCAAGTACCATCCTGCGCTAACAGACATGTACAACAGCCATTCCATTCGCATGTGATGGCCATATTCCAGCACTGTGCACAAATAATGACACCATTTTTTCTTGTGTGCTTGTTAGATGCAAACTGCCAATTTCCCACAACTGTGAAAAGTAGGTTTTAGAGCCAGAAAATCTTGGGTCAACCCTGATTATTACTGCCTCTTACTATTTGTGTGAATTTAGGCAGATTACCTATTACTGTCGAATCAATTCGGACTCATAGCGACCCTACAGGACAGAGCAGAATTGCCCCATAGGGTTTCCAAGCAGCAGCTGGTGGATTCAAACTGCCAACCTTTTAGTTAGCAGCCGAGCTCTAAACCACTGTGCCACCAGGGCTCCTTAGGCAGGTTACTTAAAATTTTTATTTCCCTATCTGCAAAATGAAGAGAATATTTACCTAGATTGAGTGAGATATTATTACATGTTAAGTGCTTTGCACGGGCCTGGCAAACACTATGTGCTCACGAAACTGTAGCTACTGCTACTACTACTGTTACTATTATTACTCCCATATATGTCAACAGTCATAAGGTAACTGTAAGAGATGATGTGAGATACAGACTTTGCACTAGGCATAAAGCATAAAAAGGCTCCTTATTAGGAAAATAAAACTTTTCCCCAAAGCCATGAAACCCATGCTTCCATTGTCAAAAGAAAGCCCAGTTTAACAGATATTTCCTCATTTTCTAAGGATCTAATATGGAGTTGAGGGCCGACTTGAAGGCAGCTAACGGCAACAACATGTGCCAGAGACTGTACTAGGTGTTATGGGTACAAAGATGAAATAAATAGTTGCCCTCCCCAAGGGATCCACAGTCCAGAGGTGAAAGCAAACATATAAAAAGATGAATACAATATGGTATGACCAAGAGAACAGTAAGGGCAGTACACAGTAAGAAAGCAGAGGAGAATGGGGGAAAGTACGGTGGGCAGAATTTGGAAAGGCTTGACAGAGAACACGATCCTTTCAGCTGAGTCTAAATTCTAAGCAACAAGGCAATGGGGGGGCGTCATGATCACAAAATAGTTTTTTTCTAAACTGAAATTTTATCGGAAAAAGGAGGATACTGTTTTCTCAAATCAGTTCTTTATCTGCCTGATATTCATTCAGTTGGGCAGTAGGCAACACAAAATAAAAGTCTTGAGTAGGTACAAAGAGAAAAAAATAAAAACAAAAGTTGTATTTCAGTCACCAGACCAGGAAAATAGGAGAAACTCAGTAAGTATTTGCTGAACAAGCCTATTTCAATGAATACCAGGTGTTTTTTTTTTTTTTTTGGAGGAGGGGATTGATTATCAATGTAAGACAGCCTTTATCATCATCTGATTTTTACTAACAAGACTCCTCAAAGATGATTATCCAGGTAATGTTTTCAATTCTTCATTTCAGCTTGCACACGGACTCTCATTCTTAACTTGACAAAGGGAGGACACATAAAGAGGTCAATATCAATATTCTTTTGAATCAGACAGCCTCAGGGTTTCTATTGACTTAATAGTAATCTAATTATCTGTCTCACATTTGCTTGGATTTATTTGTGCCTTTATATTGTTGCCAGACAGAATTCTTAATTTCTGCTACTTTTTAAATATACACGAAAAAAAATCTTATTAATAGCATGATGCACAGATCAGCATTGTAAATAAGTCTGGAGACTTGCTGTGGATATGTAGGAAAAATCACCTCCACTGTATGTAATAAGTCATTCATATAAATAACCTCAAAGATCATGTTTAAGTCACTAAATGCTTATGACATAACTCACAAAAAGTATCAATACACAAGGCATGTTCTTTTCAGAAGACAGCCCTTTCCCAGTAAGGCAGTGACACCCTGGATATGAGTTTTAGGAGCTCCCCATATGATATGTAATATTTTCATAATGTATACTACTTTAGCATATAAGCAGAAATCACAACAGCAAAATGATAAAAGATTATATGGCAAGGAAAGTTCCAAACAACACTTCTTTGAAATAACTTTTCTGAAATTATTTGAAATTACAGAATGAAGATAAATATATTCCAACTCTTTGCTTGACAATGACAAGTAAAACGGGAAACAATTTACTTAACTGAACACTGTAAAATATCAATCTTTTTAGGATAAAAAATACATTAAAAACAACTATTCACAATGAATAATGATAATATTTATGTAGCACTTGGTGCTTTGCCAAGCATGTTTCCCTACCTCACCTGTATTTGAGCTATACAGTACCCTTGTGAAGTGTTATTGTAGCGCCCAAGAAGGCTAACTTTGCAGAGGAAGCTAACAGGCTTTTTCTAAACAGAGACATTTCCAAGTCAGCGCTGCTACTTATCCACTCAGAACCACCTGTTACTTCGTGTGGTTAGTTCTAGCCCCATAGCAGTTGGTGAATTTGACCCTTCCTTCCCATTTCTTCCTTTTCAGAATGAAAGACCTATTAAGGCAGAGAGTTCACCAGTGTGACTGCTATATTCTTGTACTTAGAATAGTGTCTGACAGATAGTAGGTGTTCACTAAATAGTTTTAAACAAATGAATAAATTTGTATAGCCCCACTTTATCTTATTTCCTCTAACTGCCCACCCCTGATTTCTAGAAAACTTCCTAGTTGGTGTCATGATCCAGATTTTCTTATATACCTTATACATAGTTGCTTAACCAATTTTACTAAACAGATTTAGTTGTTTTATTCCCTGCTCAAAATGTGTCCATACCTGTCTCCTTATTGCTGAACAAATTAAATACAAGCCCTCACCCTGGCATTTACAGTTGGCCACTAATAGCTTTAACCTACCTTTCATCTGATATCCCACTATTCTCTACATGGCCTTCAGTTTCAAAACAACATCCTATGAATCATTCCCCATTACCACTCAGGCCATCTTGCCTTTTTGACTCTGCGCATGTAGATCTCTTGGCTTAGAATGATCACACCCTCTGTTGTTTCCTATTGAAATATCACCAGTCCTTCAATATTTATCTGAAATGCCACCTCATTCATGATCCCTTGATCAGATGCCATGAGTTTGCTATCTTAAAGCCTTGTAATACAGTTAAGCGTCTTATCCAGAGTACTCTACGCAACTATACCTTACTTATCTTTTACCCTAAAGCACCTGCGACATGCAGTAAATGGTCAATAAATATCTGCCAAATTGTAGTGATTCCAAAGGATAGGTCACAGGATAAAAAAAAATCTACCCTCTCAAATGTATAATGAAGAAAGCATAGGACTGAGTTCCAGAAACTTGTGTTTAAATCTTAGCTTTACCTTTTACAACATGAGTAGCTCAGGAAAAATTTTTGTTTTAACCTATCCGATGCACAGTCTTCTCATCTATAAAATGGTGATAATTACACTGTCTACCTCACGGGGTTGCCTATCGAACTTAAATGAGATAATGGGAATGTCAAAGCTCGCCAACTGCTGTCAAGCCGATCCTGACTCCTGGCGACCCCATGTGTTTACAATGCTTGGTAAACTTCAACATACTAAAAAGATTCGATTACTTCTGAATCGAATGCCTTGGGGCTAGTTGGATGAATAAAAAATGAAAGCTCTTTTGTTTTTGTCCTCCCCAGCTATATCTGGTGAAGAATGAGGAAGGGGTTTGGATAAGGAGAGGGAAAAGGAAGACTACTCTCATTTTCTCAACAGTCAGAATTCCTCAGCGATGAAAATTTAGCATTTGGACATAATATTTTAACATGAATGCTCAGCCAGTCACTAAATGGCTATGTGACAGCATTTAGAAAAGTTTCATTATGATAAATCATTTTGAGGGTTAGCGTCTATCATGGGTTTAATGTATTAAGCTGACAAAGAGGCTTTCTCCTTTTTTAACAAACATCTCCGAAGGCCCCTCCCCCAATCCTTTACTTTCCACCGCGTATTTTCTCTTTGCTGAATTCATTTAAAAAACAAAGATGCTTCCCTGGAAAATACTGTAACTATACTCTGTGTTCATACCACCAAGGGTGCCTCTCATTCAGAATTCAACACAAAAGACTGCATAGGAAGAGAGAAGAGAAGGAAATGGTGCTGAGAACTAGTCTCCGGGGTTACAGAGGTTCTGTCTCCAGAGAAAGCCGATTCCCATGCCACTTTCTGCTTCAGATACTCCTGATTTTAGAAACAAGCTGGCTGCAGGTTATGATATCCGAGAACCCTGGACAACTGTGGCTCATTGTGATATTATCTGATTTCAGCAGGTCTTATCAAATTCACATTCCTTTTCTGAGGCTTTCCCACATTTCTGGATAGCTGATGACATTTTAATAATTTTTTTTTATGAAGTCCAGGAAAGGAGAAAACATCTTCCCATTATCTGTGAGAATATAACAGTCAGGGCTGGGTTATGAATCAGTGTTTTTCTGTTTCTTCGTTTCATTTATGTACAGGTTTACTAGACACCCTGGACTGGTTTGAAACCTCCCAATGACGTCAATGGAGCAGAGAAACTGGAGCAACGGAGACAGCTGCAATGCACCAACTCTACTGAGGTTTTATTCTTTTCTCCCGGGGTGACATGTGAGACAGATATTATCAATCAAGCCCTCCTGGCTCAGCACCAAATCAAAGGCACTTTATCATCCAAAGCAGTAAAAGCTGCAATTAGATGATCTGCTCAGCTCTTCCCCAGGAATATTTTCTTCATGACAATTAATAATGCAATTAAAACTGAATTAAGCAAACACATGCTTACTAAAATACTTCATTTAAATATGAGAGCAATTTCCTTTAGTGTTTTCATTTATCAAAGTATTATAGCTCACTTTCTACATATATTTTGTATAAAAATTCAAAACACTCAAATACATGAACCTTTTCTATAGGGTCCATATGAGTCAGAATCAACTTGACGGCAATGGGTTTTTGGTTTGGTTTCCAAAAACGCTAATAAAACCCATTGCCCTCAAGTCAATTCCGACCCAAATAGCGACCCTAAAGGACAGAGTAGAACTCCCCATAGGGTTTCCAAGGAGAGGCTGGTGGATTTGAATTGCTGAACTTTTGGTTAGCAGCCTGAGCTCTTAACCACTGAGCCACCAGGGTGCAAAAACACTAATAAAACAAAAATCCATTGCTGTCGAGTGGATTCCGACTTACAGTGACCTTGTAGAAACTAAATAACAAACTTTCAGCAGTTTCCAAGAAATGTCCAAATATTCAGGAAAAAAGAATATCTATAGGTACAAATATAGCACAACTTTACTGTCATTTAGGAAAAAGACAAAAACACACACACAACCTGCGACATTTGAAAGGAAGAAAACTAGTGCTCCGTAAATTAGCGTTACTTTCAAAAACATTCAAAATAAAGTCAAAAAGAAGAAAGCAGAACGTATTATTTATTGACTTTTCGAGCTTCTCAGGAATAATCATATTTGCCCGGGTATATCAAAGCATATTTAAATCTTAAAAAATACAGTATTTAATCTAATTATATAATTTTAAAATGAAAGTCTCTACTCTGTCTCTTCTTCCCTGATTTTTTTTAAGGAAGAAAACTTTAAACTAAGGATACCCAAGGTTAATCATAGAAAATTTAACTAATAAACACCCTTAAAATGGATTTTTGTTTTCAGAGATACCTACGAGGGCTTAGACATAGAATACATGTGTGTATGCAACACAGAACTAACTGCATATAGCTACCTCTCTCTTTCTGGAGTGTTATTTGGCAAACCATACTAGTGACAAAACTCATGTAAAATAGAGACAAAATTGAGGGTAAAAATAAGGGAGAATTTACCAATGTCAATCTCGAGGTTATACATCCAAACTGAATAGGATCTAAAGCCATTTAGTCTAGAAAGTCAAACTGGCCAAGGACAAGGAACACAGAAAACAATACTCTTCAACAATTGTCTATTGTCCATGAAGCACTATCGTCAGCTCTCTTTATGTTATCCACATCAGGTAATAATATATATGGTAGATGTATATTTCTCTAACTTAATAACAAACTCCAAAAATATGAAAGACCATTATACAGGAGACTTGCTTTTTTAATGAGGAACAAGCAAGAGAACATGTGTTTAAATGTTAGCACTAAGAGTTTAGGTCAGCTACAATAAGAAACTTCTTGCCAGTCAGGTCATGTTTACCCAAGGTAGTGTATTTAAAGTGCTGTATATTATTTGGATTTAAACAATAACTTTCTTTTTTCACCCTTTCCTATTCCATTTAGCTGTGATGCATTCAATAAATCATGGCTAAAGCTACCGTTAATAACCTGCATTATGCAGATAACACAAACTTGCTTGCTGAAAGTGAAGAGGACTTGAAGCGCTTATTGATAAGATCAAAGACTACAGCCTTCAGTATGGATTACACCTCAATATAAAGAAAACAAAAATCTCCACAACTGGACCAATAAACAACACCATGCTAATGGAGAAAAGATTGAAGTTGTCAAGGATTTCATTTTACTTGGATCCACAATCAACGCCCATGGAAGCAGCAGTCAAGAAATCAAAAGACGCAGTGCATTGGGCAAATCTGCTGAAAAACACCTCTTTAAAGTGTTAAAACGCAAAGATGTTACTTTAAGGACTAATGTGCACCTGACCCAAGCCATGGTGTTTTCGATCGCCTCATATGCATGCAAAAGCTGGACAATGAATAAAGAAGACCGAAGAAGAACTGACACTTTTGAATTATGGTATTGGTGAAGAATATTGAACATGCCATGGACTGCCAGAAGAACGAACAAATCTGCCTTGGAAAAAGTACAGCCAGAATGTCCCTTAGGAGCAAGGATGGCAAGACTTCATCTCACATACTTTGGACATGTTATCAGGAGGGACCCGTCCCTGGAGAAGGACATCATGCTTGGTAAAGGGTCAGCGAAAAGAGAGGAAGACTCTCAATGAGATGGATTGACACAGTGGCTGCAATAATGGGCTGAAGCATAACAACAATTGTGAGGATGGCGCAGGACCGGACACTGTTTCGTTCTGTTGTACCAAGGGTCACTATGGGTCAGAACCGACTCGACGGCACCTGACAACAACAGGTAGAGAATGGCACGCTGTTCTTGAAAAATGCTAACTGAATAAATGAACATTAGGATCTGTGATTTCAGTTGAACTACCTTACCAAAGAGATTTTAGAATTATTTCTGTGGAACAGGGATGGATCTTGAAGGGGCCTCTTGTGCAGTTTGGTCCCAATTCCTTCCCGCCTGCATCTTGTTTCAATTGAAAAATTAGACACTAGATTCTGGAGCCTTGAGAAAGGATAATACTGGAAGTTCTAGAACCAGGTTCAGAAAGACTTATTTAAAGGCCACACATTCTGATGGTTCCCAGCTCTTCCAAGAAGTGTACAGCCTATCACTTGAATCCAGAAATTGCAGTGAAGCCAGAGGTAAGAGCAAGCTAATTAATCATTTATTGACAACTTCACTTGTTCAAGTGACATGAGAGTCCTGGATCATTTATTCATTCACTCAGCAAATATGATCGTGTGACCTTCCAATTCAATGGTGGGCAAAGAGGTTAGCTTTATATTTATCGAGCACCTATTATGGTATTAAGGAGCCCTGGTGGCACAGTGGTGAAGCGCTGGGCTACTAACCAACAGGTCAGCAGTTCGAACCCATCAGCCACTTTGAGGGAAAAAGATGTGGCAGTCTGCTTCTGTAAAGGTTCCAAAACCAAACCCACTGCCGTCAAATCGGTTCCAACTCATTAAAGATTAGAGCCTTCGAAAACCCATTGGGCAGTTGTACTCTGGCCTATAGGGTCGCTATGAGTCAGCATCAACTTGACGGCAACAAGTTTATTATGGTATACTTTTCTTTCCTTCTAATACATTTTGTGATGAGTGAGCAGCATGTGAATGAGGGCTCTTTGTATCAATGGACAGATCTTACTCTCCACATCATACACATCTTCTCCATGTAACTTCTGTCTCTGTGTGTAGTCCCTTCCCTCCATTGACAGATAAAGGAGAAAAGGATGACTGCTCTCTAAGAAAAAAAACCAAATCCATTGCCATCGAGTCGTTTCCGACTCATAGTGACCCTAGAGGACAGAGTAGAACTGCCCCATACGGTTTCCAAGGAGGAGCTGGTGGATTTGAACTGCCGACCTTTTGGTTAGCAGCCGAGTTCTTAACCACTGCACCACCAGGGCTCCTAAGTAGGCACAGCCATGTATATAATCTGGAGTTGGCCCATTCACCATGCCACGGTGCTTTGATGTTAATAAGGAAATACGCTGGGAGAGTTTGCACTGTAAACAGTGATGAATCAGTGACTGAATTAACCAAAGCAGTGAAAAGTGAAAGTGATCTTTTCTGACAGATGTTTTAATATGTAGAAACTAGGTATTGAGCATATATGCTTCATTACCCAAACTTAATTAGAAGGTTCTTGAGGATCTTTCACTTATTTATATCAGTTTCAGCATATAGTATACTTTATACGGTGCTTCCTTGCCCATGTACGTATGCCATAAAAATGTGTTTACTGCTACTTTTATGAGCAATCAAAATATTTTTACTCAAGGGCACCAAATATTTTTAAATAAACTAGAAAATAAGTAATATTTTTCTATTCATAAAGGCCATAATGAGAATTTAAATACAATAACAACTGCCATTAGCAGTCAAGAAATCAGTAATTATACAAATTATGCCTATCACACTGTAGGAAAAGCAAGAGTTACAGAGTTATACAGACCTGAGTTTGCATTCAGGTTCTGCTCAGTATTTGTTCCATAAAAATGGGAAAATAAAAACCATCTAAGAGGTTAAGCACCTGACTACCAGGATAAATGTTGGTGGTTTGAACTCACTCAGAGGTACCTCGGAAGACAGGTCTGGCAATCTGCTTCCAAAAGGTCACAGCCTTGAAAACCCTATAGAGCACAGTTCTACTCTGACACACACAGGGTCACCATGAGTCTGAATGGACAGTAACTAACAACACTATAGGGATAATAGTAACATCTAATAAGTTTTTGTGAAGAATAAATGAGTATGTATAAGGTATTTTAAACTGGTATAGAGTAGATACTGAATATGTTTAAGCAATGCAATATATTTACATTTATTTTGATTTTTTTTGAGGGGGGAGGAGAAAAATTGTTACATAATAATATGACTTATGTAATATCACCTATCATGAGCTTTCTCAAATAATATAAATGAAATGCATATGTAATCTCTTTTCACTGCTTTTTTTTTTTTTTTTTTTTTTAGGAACGGTAAGCCTTACAATCGGACTTTATGGTATTTTCAATTGTGGGTTATAATTCTATTTTAGAGAGTGATTTTTTACTATGGGACTGAAATTTTTGGATTTTCACTGCAAAATAATGCCTACCAATACCTGTGTTGACTCTTCCAAAGCTGTGTCTGTTTACTGAGCCGTCATAACATCCTACCTTTAAGAAGAGCCACAGGGCATTTCCGTTACTTACATGGAAATCAATAAAACACCAGGGACCTACACTAAATATTTTTGAACAGAGTTTCCAAAAATGTCACAGAGACTGAATATTTATTATCTGGCTTCAATGTGTTATGGACACAACCCTAGGCTTGACTTTTCCTGCCTGCAGCTTATGACACTGCTCAATGACAACGAGATCTTTCAGGGCTTTGAAACTTGGCTGTCATCAGAATAAACGCTACTGAGTGACTTTTAGTTTTAAAGTAAAATACACTTTCAAGACAGAAAAGAGGTTCTAAGACAAAGGCTTGTCTGATGTCACTTCCTAAATTATGTGAACTCCTAGATATGTCAACATCCTAAGTCACACAACACAACTCAAACATCCCCCCCCAACACACACACTCATTCCCTCTTTTGACAAGTATTTATTGAGCACTTACAGTATACCAGACACTGTTCTAAGCATTTAGGATATATCAGGGAACAAACAGAAAAAAAATTCCCTGCCCTCATGGGGTTTATTCCAGCTTGGGATGGGGGGTGGAATTGTGAGGGGTGCGATGGACCAATAAACAGTACACATGAGCCATATCGGTTTTAACTGTCTGATGGCCACCCATGCCCTTTTCTGTCTCTGCCTCTTTGAATTTGTTTTTTTATCTATATAGAATGCTAATGAATTCATGCTTGGTAAAGTAGAGGATCAGCCAAAGAGAGGAAGACCCTCCATGTGATGGACTGACACAGTGGCTGCAACGATGGGCTCAAAATAACAATTGTGAGAATGGTTCAGGTCCAGGCAGTGTTTCTTCTGTTGTACATAGGATCGTTATGAACCAATTTGATGGCATCTAACAACAGCAACAACAATGCTTCCTTTATCATCCTGTGAGACCCGGGTCAACTCTCACCTCCCCTGTGAAGCCTGTGCTTGCTCTCTTCGGGGCCTCATGGAGCTTTATGCATAGCTCTTTCATGGAATTTCTCAGATTGTCTTCTACTTGACATGTGTCTGTCTCCCCCACAGGAGCCCTGGTGGCAGAGTGGTTAGGTGCTTGGCTGCTAGCTGAAAGGCTGGCAGCTCAAACCCAGCAGCAGTCCCATAGGAGAAAAGACCTGGTGATCTGTTCCCCTAAAATTACAGCCTAGGAAGCCCTATGAGGCAGTTCTATTCTGTCACATTGGGTCGCTATGAGTCAGAATCAACTCGACGGCACACAACAGCAACAAAAACAACACTGTATTGTCATGGGGGCTTTGGCGGTTTAGTGGTAGAATTCTCACTTTCCATGCTGGAAAAACTCTTGTTCAGTTCCCAGCCAATGCACCTCATGAGCAGCCACCACCTGTCATTGGAAGCTTGCATGTTACTATGATGCTGAACAGGTTTCAGCAGAGCTTTCAAACTAAGAAGAAAGCCTGGTGATCTACTTCAGAAAATCAGCCAATAAAAATCCTAAGGATGGCAACAGTCCCTTCCAATCAAGGGGATGGTGCTGTACCTGGAAGTGATTCATTCCATTCTTCATGGGGTCCCCATGAGTCGGGGGTCGACTTGATGGTAGCTAACAACAGCAAATTGTATTGCCAGGGCCGTAGAGCACAGAGAGCACACAGAGCATAATAGAGTAGCACTCTCAATAAATGTTTCTTCAGTTCAAGAATGAGTGCAGTTTTATTCTACCATAAAGCAAAGACTAATTGTAAGGTTAGCTGTGATTAGGATGTTTCTTTGCACACCATCCACACCAAAGTCTGAATAATACATACATTTAAGAAAGGTTTTGCTTGAAATAAAAAACAATTTTATGTGAAATATATTAGCATTGTTTTACTGAAAGCTGATTCAGCAAGCGTGGTAATTCAAAAGCTAACTTTTAATTAGTTGGTGCAAATAGCCTTAATAGAAATACTAATTTTATGACTTGATTATCTTTTAAAATGCTTAATTTCATCTGTTCTATCATCATTTGGATAACTTGAGGAGTATAGTTAAGATGCTTATTTTCTTTAACCACTTAATTATCACAAGAAAATTAAATTACTGTTACTCTGAGAATGTTAGCCATCTGACTAACTTACTATGATCAGCACAACAGAGCTTGCTTTGGGGGAGCTGTGATTTAAGAGGGAATATTCCAAGAGTGAAAGCATGTGCAGCCTTTAGCCAGTGCCTAGACTCCACTCCAGGATTAGCTCTGTGGTTCTTAGTACATTATCTGTCAGATTAGCTGTCTGTTTCTTTGCCAGTGACCTCCAGTCTTGGAACTTCAGTCTGCCTTCAGCTGGGAGAACCTTGCCTTTGTTGATTCAACTATGCAGTGAAAGAGGAAGCTATGTTTCTGACAGAGAGGAAGGTCTTAGGAGCAAGCTAACATCCCTTCCTGTAATTTTAGATTTTCTACCAAGCTTATAGCCTGAGCCATCTGCTCTCAACCAGCTTATAAAACTTCAAGTAATAAGTAGCTTTTTCTCCCCAAAAAATATATTTTGCATGACTTTCCAACGAAATAATCTCAGGGAAAGAGCTGATTCTCCTGCCCCATACTTGAGGCAAATACACTCCCTTTTTTTGCACCCCCCGATACCTAGCTTCATGCTGAGTGTAGCAAATATGTGATGATTGATAGATGATACTGACTTATAAGTGTATGCTCTGCTTCACCAGGCTGTATGCAATTCCTTTAAATAGCATAGGAAGGAAGAAATAATGTAATTCTTCAAATATAATATACAATTTTCCCCCATCAAAGTAGGCTTACAGGCATTTCACCCATACTGCTTGTGCTATGGCTAGAGTCTCAAGAGGAGAAGAATGTTCACAGCAAAGAAAAAACAAAAAGAATACATTGTAAGTCTTGAGTGTTTATATTCCATCTAAATAAATTATTTGTTAATTGAAGTGAGTTTGTCTGATGTCTGTACCTATTAGTCAATATCAATAAAATATAATGTATTTGAATTTTTGTGAGTATTCATATTTCCTGGTTTTTATTTTCATTGCAGGAACCTGATCTCAGGCACATTTTTCTCATTCTGCTTGGGTAATTAAAGCAAAGGGTCTTCCTTCAGCTAAAAAAAAAAAAAATCATCCTTTACAACAGAACTACACACAGAGTTGTAGCTAATGGTTGTCAAAATTAGCTCTTGCACAGTTTGAACATTAGCTTCTGTTCAATGTTTAAAAAAACAACAACAAAAAACTACTGCCATCAAGTCGATTCTGACTCATAGTGACCCTACAGGACAGAGTAGAACTGCCCCACAGAGGTTCCAAGGAGCAGCTGGTGGATTTGAACTGCCAACCTTTTGGTCGGCAGCATAACTCTTAACCACTGTGCCACCAGGGCTCCATTCAATGTTCAGCAATTTGACAAATACCCTCTGTCAGGCTCTATGGGTTTTCTATCTATCGATTTCAAAGAATAAACAAGTATTTGCTGGTTTCTGGCAATGTTTACGAATCTATTACTTAGCTTCTGATATGACTGGCAAGTAGCAAAAACAGTCTAGGTGAAGCCCATAATTCCACATACTAAATATACTGAACACAGGTATGCCCTGCTTTAAGGAATCATGTAGTACAAATTAGATACATATAAGACAACATGTAGGCTTAGAGGCTACATAAATAAATTTGGAAACAAACAGATTTGGAAATAATTTTACTATAAAAATAATTCTGCTCTTTACTGAGGGATTTCCCCTAGGGTTTCCTGAAAGTTTAACTCCCCTAGTACACTTAAGTGATTGGTTACATATAATTAATTGATGTGGGTATAACTGAAAATGAAGAGCTCAATTTTATTCTCTTACCTGAATTCACTGTTAGTTGTTGTTCAGTTGAAAAATATATATATAGGTAGAGTAACTTTAAAAAATATGTAAGTCAAATGAGCTCAACTGGAAAAATAAAAGATAAATTTATACTTAACTCTCAAGGAGCTGTACAAAAAAGAGACAAATCTTTATCAGGTAGAGGGGCTTACAAGGAGAGTCTAGGCAGGTTTCCAAGCTGTTAGCAGTTGAACTTCTAAAAAAATGTTACCACTTGTAATTCAACAGTTCCATTGTGATGCGCCATTTTGATGGCTGCAAGTTGCCATATAAGAGTTGACTGAGCCACTGGGTCACTGCAAGGATTACAGACAAATGCAAATAGATTCTTGTGGGCTTAGCAGCACTTGCTTATTTTCTTCCTAAAATGGAATACAACACTACTTTCTAAAGTAAATAGCCCTCTTTCCTTCCACAGAAAATGTCTAACCAGTCTCTGCCTCCACATATTGGCTTATGTCTGCCTTTTCAGTTTGTCTCTTGCTAAGCAATTATCTCTCTTCTTATGATTTGGAGCCACAATAGTTCTTCCCCAAAATGAACCATGGTATGCTATGAGGTCCTCTTCTGATTTTTTGTCTAGTAATCCATCAAAATTCTAGTTAGGGGTCACTTCCTTTACTCTGGAGCCCTGGTGGCGCAGTGGTTAAGAGCTCAGGCTGCTAACCAAAAGTTCAGCAGTTTGAATTCACCAGCCTCTCCTTGGAAACCCTATGGGGCAGTTCTAATCTGTCCTATAGGGTCACTATGAGTCGGAATCAACTTGACGGCAGTGGGTTGGTTTTTTGTTTTTGTTTCCCTTACCTGGTGGTACAGTGGTTAAACACTCAGCTGCTAACCCAAAGGTCGGCAGCTCAAACCCACCGGTCACTGCATGGGAGAAAGATGTGGCAGTCTGCTTCCATAAAGATTACAGCCTTGAAAATCCTAGGGGGCAGTTCTCCTCTGTCCTAAAGGATTGCTATGAGTTACAATCGACTCAGTGGCAACAGGTTTGGTTTTTGGGTTTTTCCTTTATTTTTCAGTTGGATATAGACGTACCCACGTTCTCCAAGTAGAGCTGCACACAAATCTATCATTGTTTTAAAACACTGATTTATAATCATTGATTTATTTGTGGGTTTACCATATCTAGGAGTCCCTGCGACCAGTTAGGTTGGTAGTGTGAACCCACCAGAAGTGCCTCAGATGACAGGCCTGGCTATCAGTTACCAAAAGGTCACAGCCTTAAAAACCCTACGCAGCACAGTTCTACTCTGCCACATACGCGGTCACCATTTGGAATCGACTTGACGGTAACTGGTACATTTTTTTAACCCTATCTGACGGTTACACAACTTTGGACACCAGAAGCCTAACACATCATGTGGTATATAGTAAGTGCTTAAGAAATGTATATTGGAAAGATGAATGAATCAACCTTTTCAATGGGTAAGTGCAATTTTTAAAAAGTTGATTTGAACAGCATATATTACTAAGAAGATCCTCTGGATTTTCAGTAAAGTGTTAGCCTGCTTATAAATAATGTGAAGTTGAGGAGACAGGGAGTAAGAGGAGAATATTTGTTGAGTTAATTCCTTGGACCAAGCATGATGCTAACTGCTTGTCTGTCTCATATAAACACCACATTCAGCCACATGATATCAATATTAATTTTCATATTTCATTCTTAATATGAACTTGCAATTTACTAAATGCTTCATATGTGCCAAGAACTGTTAGGTGTTTCATATTTTGTCACTTAATCTTCACAAGATTCCAGGGAAAGCATGATAACCTCATTTCCAAACAAGAAAACTGTGGTTCAGATCTGCCCAAGCTCACGGTGATGGAGCTGGGATTTTCAACCTTGTAGATCTGGTTCTCTAAGCAGTGTTTGTTTCACTGAAACAACATCACCTGGACCATATCCTTTTCTAAAAATTCATGATGACATTAGTTGCATATCAACACTCTAAAAACCATCAAGAAATATACTTAACTGTTTAATCAAGTGTTTCCTAGTTTTAAGGAAGTACCTCCATTTTTTTCTTCACAGAACACAAATGTTGCACCCCATGATATTGCCCTCATTTGAAGTTATATTAAAACGGAAATTTGTTTTTGATCCAATTACTCAAAATTCCCTATTGAATTCCACATTTGGTTGGAGTGGTAAGCATTCTAATTCCTTTTCCTTTCATGTACACTACATTTTCAACTGATGCTAGAAAAAAAAATTTTAATCAGGAACAATTGTAATCTGGTTTATGAGGATTATTTATACTCCAAATTAAGAGTAAAATTACTTTGCTTTTCTGATTTACTCATGAACACCACTCAAAAGTATTTATTGAATTAACCATCTGAAGCACTGTGCTAGGCACTGTGCAAAAAAAGTATGCCCGCCATGGCCTCTGGCCTCTAGGACCTTGGCATTCAGAGCAGTTCAAAAGTTAAATCATCCCCAAACAATGTGTCCACATTTAAAATGCACACTCATGTCTCTGTGTATATATATACATATATATACACACACCCATAATTTTATGTTTTTTAGTGTATTAACCCTCCAAATAAAAATAAAGTTAATAGACAACAGAAGTATTTTAGACAGTGCAAATTATTTTAAATTTCTCCCATAGCTCTAAAAAAAACAAGGTTAAAAAATACTGATCAACTATTCAATTCCCGCATAAAAATATAAATCTGGGAAAAGTTAAAATATATATTTGGGACTACTTAAAATATTTACAGTTAGTAACTGCTCATTACCTTATATATATTTTAAGAGTCTATTAGAGAAACACTTCTCAAAGATACTCTTATTTTAAACTTCAAGCAGAAAAAAAAAAGAATATCATTCACAAATTTTATCCTGGCCTGAGGAAACAATTTATTCTTAAAGAAAAATGCCACTCAATTCCCTATCTATGCTAATAATTAAAAAAAACAGTAATGTAAAAAAATTTTAATATATGAATATGCTAAAAATATTTTTCCTAAAAATCATATCTCTTTACAAGGCTTAACATTTTCCCCAAGACTTTTTGTTCACTTTTAACTTCTTGATACTCAGTGATTTTAAATATGAAACCATCTCCCAGCTCTATTCTGGAACTGTCAGATAAAGTGTGCTGTTCATAGCATCACCAACACCTACCATATCCACGAATGTCGCCGAGGGGGAGGCGTATCGCTCACACGCAACATCCTGAAGAGCTGGTACACTATCAATAACCCAGCACTCAGAAACTTAGTACATTTTCATTAATTGCAAATCTCTCTCTGTGTTCTTGCTGCCACATAGTTATTACTTAGATCTTTGTCCTTTCATTTTTCTTTCTGATAGCATGTCACTTCCCATTGCTGAGTAGATATCATTTTGATACGAATAGAAATGACTTCGCAATCGACATGTAAGCGTTCAGCTGGAACATCATCAGGAGTCTCCTTTACATATCAAATGAGAAGATTGATCTGCAGCCAAGTCTAAACCATAGGTTCCCATAGTATATGTGGTATTTCTTCCAATTTACCTCAGAAGAGGAAAGAATTTGAGTTTCCAAAATTATAGGAAAATCTCCCTTTAAACAGTATTCTCTGTTTTCTCTCTCATTTTGCATTTCCTTCTCCATGCTGGGTGATATGTCGGCATGTTTTTGGGTTTTCTTTTACCCGAAGTTCACGGAGATCAGATTAATCAAATAAAACACTCTTTCCTTCTACCTTTTGCATTGCGTTTGGAGCTATCAAACCTCCTGTCTGACTCGTTCTGCATTGTTCAGCCCATTCCGTGCACGATGAAAGAACACCCAACACACGGGGTCAGATTTCCAGAATGACATATGTTAGACCACAACAAAGGAGAAAACCCTGGAGAGATTATAAATTCTTTTCATTGCAGGAGATTACAGAGCAAAGAAAATGTCTATGTTACACAAAGAAATAACAGTGCGACTGGAATAAGGAATTCAACTTTACCCAGATTTGGGACCAACTCCCCTGGCTGCTGTAAGCAAGCTGGTGTGTATTAAACTTCCACCTCTGATCCAGGAAGACTGGCCTCCAAGCAAACATAATATCGCTTGAAGGTCGCTGGAATCACCATTAGCACAGCACAGCAGTAATAGGTTCAAAGACTCTAAGACCCCTGAAAAACTAAAGGTATCTCCCAGAGTGACCAATTATACTCCAAAGACATTAGGTCGCAAAGAAAGGACAAGCGTCCCAGCATTTTGCATCTGAGTACAATATGATCATTGCTTATGGCTCATACTGACAACCACTGATTTACAATCATATAAGAAGGGATGCCTGAATGGCCTCCCCTTTGTCTCTTCTTTTAGGCCTTACTCTCATTTATCCTCCTTCTGGATCTTGATAATCCGCTTTCTTAATTGTATCTGTGCTCCTGGAATGGAAGCCCTGGTTTCTTTATTTCAGATTTTCCCCTACATCTCAGTTCCCCAACTCTCACAATGTCTCAGAGAAGCGGACTTTAGGACAGTGCTCATTTTATGCAGTGGTCGCCACGGGTATAAAAAGTACAGATTCACAAGCAATCAAAACTTAGACATAAATATCTAGAATAGGCAAATGTATAGAGACAAAAGTTTATTAGTGGTTACCTGGCGTGGGAGGGAGGGGGCAACGAGGAGTCTTTGTTTAGGAAATACTGAGTGTCTGTTACTAGTGATGGAAAATTTGGTAATGGATATTAGTGACGGTGCATAACATGATGAATGTAGTCAATGTAAAAAATAATAAAAGACTTTTAAAAACCCTTAGACATGAAAATCGGTTTCTAACTGAATTTGCTCTGGTGCCTTTGTCTCCCTACAGTCTATTTTCAGAATAGCAGCCAGGGTAATTCTTTAAAAATTTAAGTCAGTTCACATCATTCATTGACTGAACATCTTCCAGTTGGTCCCATTTCATTCAGAGTGAGATCCAAAGTTCTTACAGTGGCCTATGAGGCCCTAGATGTGGTCCCCATTAACTTGCCAACTCCACTGCTCCATAAACCAAAAAAGAAAAAAAACCGTTGCCGTCGAGTTGATTCTGACTTATAGCGACCCTATAGGACAGAGTAGAGCTGCCCCACAGGATTTCCAAGGAGCACCTGGTGGATTTGAACTGCTGACCTTTTGGTTAGCAGCCGTAGCTCTTATCCACTGTGCCACCAGGGTTTCCCCATTGCTCCACAGGCTCCTCCTTTCTCACTTTGCTTGAGCTGCAGTGATCCTTTGCTATTTCTAGAACATGCCAGAAACTTTTCACTGGCTATTCTCTCTGCCTGAAATACTCTCCCTCAGCTCATTCCATGGCTCCCTCCTACACTTCCTCAAGCCACTGCTCAAATATCACCTTCTTATTTATTGCCTACACTGACCATCCCTATGCCAGCACTCTCTTTCCTTTGCTTTATTATTTTTGCACAGTATTTATCATTTTCTAACATGCTGCCCCAGTAACTGAAAGGTTGGCGGCTCAAATGCACCCAGAGATGCCTCGGAAGTAAGGCCTGGAGATCTGCTTCTGAAAGGTCACAGCCTTGAAAACCCTATGGAATGCAGTTCTACTCTGTGCACATGGGGTTGCCATGTGTTGGAATCGATTCTACTGAAACTAACAACAAAAGCATACCAAATAATTTGCTAATTATTTTTATCATTTGTATCCTCCCACTAGAGGGTTACTCCAAAAGAAACAAGATTTTTGCATTTTTTTCACTACTTGATAGTCAGTGCCTACTATAGTATCTAGCACAAAGTAGGTGATCAATAAATTTTACTGAAAAATCAGTTACTTAATAAATGAATAAAAGTGAGTGCAGGTCTTTATGCTTACAGCTTACAAGAAAGAAGATAGTTGGCCTCATTCATAAATAAATAGAAATGGCTTTTATGAGAAAATAATATTTCGGGTCAGGGTAATTGTTCACGATAGCTCTTTTATAGTAAAAGACTTTATATTCTCTATTGGTTTGGGGAGCAATATAACTATTGAGAATGCCTGAACAGACAAGAGAGAAGCATTGGTGAATGTGGTTCATTTAATACAATCAAGCAGGATGATGACTATTGAGAATGCTACTAAAGGATATGTTTTAGATGATGAAGGAAATATAACATTAGCAAAGGCTACCTGGGAAAACTTGATAAGGAAATTTTAAAGATGACATATTGATAATAAACTACCACAAGCAAAGCAAGAGGCTATACTTTTAAGAACAGAAAAAAAAGTTATCTTATTTTCTTTTTCCATTTCTTAGGATCATCAAAAAGCTTAAGTTCCTTTTCATCTAATAATAGTGAATTGAGATATAATTTACATACCGTAAAATGAACCCTTATAAATTGTCCAATGGCTAATAGTGTATTCACAAAGTCGGGCAATTACCACCACTATCTACTTTTAGAACATTTTTATTTCCCATGAGAGAAACCCTATCTTGATTTACCACCCCAACTCCCCAGCATCTGGCGGCAACTGATTTACGTTCTGCCTCTACAAATCTACCAGTTCTGGACATTTCATATAAATTGAATTGTGCAATATGTGGCTTCTTTCACTTAGTATGTTTTTTAAGGTTCATTCACCTTGTAGCATATACCTGTATTTCACTTCTTTTTATTGCTAAATAATATCCCATTGTATGGATATACCATATTTATCCATTCCTTGGCTGATTGATATTCGGGCTATTTTCACTTTTTGCATACTATGTACTCATCTGTCAGTTTGTCATACTGTGGTAGCTTGCGTGCTGTTGTGATGCTGAAAGCTTTGTCTCCGATATTTGAAATACCAGCAAGGTCACCTATGGTGGACAGGTTTCAGCAGACCTTCCAGACTACGACAGACTCAGAAGAAGGACCTGGTGATCCGCTTCTAAGAAAAACTGATGAGTGAAAACCTATGGATAGCAGTGGAACATTGTCTAATATAGTACTGGAAGGTGAGCCCTTCAGGTTGGAAGACAGTCAAAATACAACTGGGAAAGAGCTTTACCTCCTCAAAGTAGAGTTGACCTTAATGACATGGTGGAGTAAAGCTTTCAGGACCTTCATCTGCTGATGTGGCACAACTCAAAATGAGAAGAAACAGCTACAAACATCCACTAATAATTGGAATGCGGAAGTATGAACTAAGGAAAATTGGAAGTTGTCAAAAATGAAATGGAACACTTGAATATCAATATGCTAGGCACTAGTGAGATGAAATGGACTGGTACTGCCCAACTTTAATCAGACAGTCATATGGTCTACTATGCTGGGAATGACAAATTGAAGAGAAATGGCATCACATTCATCTTCAAAAAGAATATTTAAAAATATATCCTGAAGTACAATGCTGTCACTGATAGGATAATATCCATACACCTACAAGGAAGGCTAGTCATGTACAACTATTATTCAAAATTTATGCACCAAGCACTAATGCCAAAGATGAAGAAATTGAATTTTTTTTTTACCAATGTCTACAGTCTAAAGTTGATCAAACACGCAATCAAGATTCATTGCTCATTACTGATGATTGGAATGCAAAAGCTGGAAACAAAGAAGGATCAGTAGTTGGAAAATATGGCCTTGGTGATAGGAAAAACACAGGCGATCATATGATAGAATTTAGCAATACCAATGACTTAGTCACTAAAAATATCCTTTTTCAACAACATAAATGATGACTATACACGTGGACTTCACCAGATAGAATACATAGGACTCAAATTGACTACCTCTGTGGAAAGAGAAAATGGAGAAGCTCAATACTATCAGTCAGAACAAGGCCAGGGGCCAACTGCGAAATAGACCATCAATTGTTCCTAAGCAAGTTCAAGTTGAAGCTGAAGAAAATTAAAACAAGTCCGCAAGAGCCAAAGTAAGACCTTGAGTATATTCCACCTGAATTTAGAGACCCTCTCAAGAATAGATTTGATGCACTGAACACTAATGACTGAAGGCCAGACCAGTTGTGGGATGACATCAACGAAATCATACAGGAAGAAAGCAAAAAAGTCACTAAGAAGACACAAAAGAAATAAAAGACTAAAACAGATGTCAGACGAGACTCTTAAAATTCCTCTTAAGTGTAATGTAGCTAAAAGTGAAAGGAAGAAATGATGAAGTAAAAGAGTCGAACAGAAGATTTCAAAGGGCAGCTCAAGAAGACAAAGTAAAGTATTATAATGACATGACATGACACTTGGCATTTCCCAAGCTAAAAGAACTGAAGAAAAAGTTCAAGCCTCAAGTTGCAATATTGAAGGATTCTATGGGCAAAAAATTGAACAACATTAGAAACATCAAAAGAAGATGGATAGAATACACAGAGTCACCATACCAAAAAGAACTGGTAGATGTTCAACTATGTTAGGAAGCAGTATGATCAAGAACCGATGGTGCTGAAGGAAGAAGTCCAAGCTAAACTGAAGGCATTGGCAAAAAAAACAAAGCTCCAGGAATTGATGGAATATCAACTGAGATGTTTCAACAAACAGATGCAACACTGGAAGCACTCACTTGTCTATGCCAAGAAATTTGGAAGACAGCTACCTGGCCAATGAACTGGACGAGATCCATATTCGTGCCCATTCCAAAGAAAGGTGATCCAACGAAATGCAGAAATTAATGAACAATATTATTAATATCACACGTAAGTTAAATTATGCTGAAGATAATTCAAAAACAGTTGCAGCAGTACATCCACAGGTAAGTGCCAGAAAATTAAGCCGGATTCAGAAGAGGATATGGAACAAGGGATATCACTGCTGATGTCAGATGGATCCTGGCTGAAAGCAGAGAATACCAGAAAGATGTTTCCCTGTGTTATTGACTACTCAAAGGCATTTGACTTCGTGAATCATAACAAATTATGGGTAACATTGCAAAGAACGTAAATTCCAGAACTCTTAATTGTGCTCATGAAGAACCTGTACATAGACAAAGAGGCAGTTGCTGGAACAGAACCAGGGGGTATGATGTGGTTTAAATCAGGAAAAGGGTGCATCAGGGTTTATCCTTTCACCATTCTTAATCAATCTGTATGCTGAGCAAGTAATCCGAGAAGTCGAACTATACGAAGAATGATTAGAGGAAAACTCATTAACAACCTGTGATATGCACAAGACACAAATTGCTTGCTGAAAATGAAGAGGACTTGAAGCACTTACTGAAGAAGATCTAAGACCACAGCCTTCAGTATGGATTGCACAAAAATCCTCACAACTGGACCAATAAACAACATCATGATAAATGGAGAAAAGATTAAAGTTGTCAAGGATTTCATATTACTTGGATCCACAATCAACATCCATTGAAGCAGCAGTCAAGAAATCAAACGACATATTGTACTGAGCAAATCTCCTACAAAAAAACCTCTTTAAAGTGTTAAAAAGCAAAGAAGTCACCTTAAGGACTAAAGTGCACCTGACTGAGGCCATGGCATTTTTCAATTGCCTCATAAGCATGCAAAAGCTGGACAATAAATAAGGAAGACTGAAGAAGAACTGATGCCTTTGAATTACGGTCTTGACAAAGAATACTGAATATATCATGGACTGCCAGAAGAATGAACAAATCTGTCTTGAAGAAGTATAGCCAGAATGCTCCTTAGAAAAAAGGATGGCGAGACTATGTCTACATATTTTGGACATGTTATCAGGAAGGACCAGTCCCTGGAGAAGGACGTCATGCTTGGTAAAGTAGAGGGTCAGCAAAAAAGAGAAAGACCCTCATCAAGATAAAATGGCACAGTGGCTGCAACAATTGGCTCAAAAGTAACAACCATTATGTGGATGGCACAGGACTGGGCAGTGTTTCACTCTGTTGTACGTAGGGTTGTTATAAGTTGGAACCATCTCATAGGCACCTAACAATAACAACAATGAATAATGGTGCTAGGAACATTTGTGTACCAGTTTTTGTGTACATATGCTTTCATTTTTCCTGGGTATTTACCCAGGAGTGAAATTGCTGAATAATATGGTAACTCTATGTTGAACCTTTTGAGTAATTGTGAAACTGACTTCCAAAGTGGCTGCTCAATTTTATAATCCAACCACATAAGTATCAGTGTTCCAATTTCTCTACATTCTCTCCAACACTTGTTTTGCCTGTCTTTTTGACTACAGCTATCCTAGTGGTGGCGCAGTGTGTAAGAGCCCAGCTGCTAACTAAAAGTTTTGGTGGTTCAAATCCACCAGCTCCTCCTTGGAAACTCTATGGGGCAGTTTTACTCTCTCCTATAGGGTTGCTATGAGTTGGAATCGACTCCACGGCAAGGGGTAGTGGGTGTGAAGTGGTATCTCATTGTGGTTTTGATTTGCATTTTCCTATGACTTATGATTTTGAGCATATTTTCATGTGCTTAATGCCTATTCGTCTAACTTCTTTGGAGAAATGTTTATTCAAAGCCTTTGCCCATTTTTAAATTGGATTGTTTTTTAATGTTGAGTTATAAAGAGTTCTTTACATGTTTTGGAAACAAATGGCTTATCAGAGAAATGATTTACATATTTTTTTCTTCCTTTCAGTGGGTGTTTTTTTCTCTTTTTGATGGTGTCCTTGGAAGCACAAAAGTTGTTGTTTTTCTTAATTTTAATTTAGTCCAATTCATCTATTTTTAATTTTGTCTCTTATGCTCTGGAGTCATATCTAAGAAATCATTGACTAACTCAAGGTCATAAATATTCACCTATATCTTTAAAGACTTGATAATCTTAGCTTTTACATTTAGGTTTATGATTAATTTTGTCTATGGTGTGAGGTAGTGCTCCAACTTCATTTTTTTGCACGTGGATATCTAATTGTCTCAGCACTATTTGTTGAAAAGACTTTTCTCGCTATTGAATTGTCTTGGCACTCTTTTCAAAAATAGCTCTACCTTAAGTATATAGTCTCTCAATTCTACACTACTTATCTGTATGTCTACCTTATGTGAGTACCACACTGTCTTTGCAGTAATTTTTGAAATCAGCACCACCTCATCCACACACTATGACCAGAAGCCAGTACAGACCTGGTAGCAAGCTATGTGGTCATGGCATGGAGAGAAGCTGGCTAACTTCCCAGATATCCAATGTACTCTCTAAGATAGTTTATCATTTCTGTCAGATATCAACCCCAGATGACAGCACCAGGGTAGTATGAAGCAACATTTTTCTTTGGCCTGGAAGCCACACACTTCTAGATTCTATGTGAATATGTGATTAAAGGGTCAAAAGAGTAGCAGAGGAGCCCTGGTAGTGCAGTGGTTAAGTGATACGGATGCTAACCAAAATGTCAGCAGTTCAAATCCACCAGCGGCTCCTTGGAAACCCTATGGGACAGTTCTACTCTGTCGTCTAGGGTCACGATGGGTCAGAATCGACTCCATGGCAATGAGTTTGGAGAGTCTGAGAGTAGCAGAATGGAGACTGGGTGGTGCAGTGATTGATCGCTCAGCTGCTAACCGAAAGATTGGCAGTTCAAACCTACCAGCTGCTTCTTGGTAATCTGCTTCTGAAAAGATTATAGCCTTAGAAAACTTATGGGACAGTTCTACTCTATCCTATAGGGTCACTATGAGTCGGAATCAACTCGACAGCAGTGGGTGGGGGGTTAAAGTACCAGAAAGTAACATAGGCAAGTCCATGAACCTTACCACCAAAGAGCCCTGTGGAATCCCAGAGCTTGTCCCCGTGGATTAATTTTCAATTAGGGATAAAGTAGAGAGGTAGTAAATCCCTGGAGTCTCGAGACACTTCGGCACTGACCACTTCATACTATATAAGTTTCACTGAACATTTGGACCTTCCACAGACCCTCCTATATCAATACTGAATAGATTTAACTGGGATTTTTTTTTCTTTTTGTTACAGTCAACTACACTTGGATGACTAGCGTCAAACTTAGAACTAGAACCATTTGATGAGTACTATATATCTGTTGCCATCGAGCTGATTCTGGCTCATATGCTAAGTGCTTTGTATGGTTTCTCATTTAACATTCACAACAAGCTTATAATTTTGATATCATTAGCACTAGTTTAAGGAGCCCTGGTGGTGCCACGGTTAAAGTGTCTGGCTGCTAACCGAAAGGTCAGCGTTTTGAACCCACCAGCCGCTCTCGAGGAGAAAGACATGGCAGTCTGCTTCCATAAAGATTTACAGCCTTGGAAACCCTATGGGGCAGTTCTACTACTCTGTCCTATAGGATCGCTATGAGTTGGAATCGACTTGATGGTGGTTTTTTTTTGTTTGTTTGTTTAGCATTAGTTTACAGGTAAGGGAAGCAAGGATCCAATAGATTAAGCCACCATCTCAAAGTCATAAATTTAATGGGTGAATTTGGAATTCCAACCTAAATAATGTTTGGCTCTAAAGGCCCTGCTCTTTGCGCTATCCGAAACCTATGTAAAGTATCAACCTTATCCCTCAGCAGCTATGTGACCCAGGATAAGTCATTTGTCTGTGCCTCATTTTCTTCATCTTTAAATGCAGATAGTTATGGAGCTGCTATGATGTTGAAGAAGCCTAGTGGCTCAGTGGTTAAGAGCTCGGCTGCTAACCAAAAGGTTGGCAATTCAAACCTACCAGCCACTCCTTGGAAACCCTATGAGGCAGTTCTACTCTGTTCTATAGGGTTGCTATGAGTCGGAATCAACTTCACAACAATGGGTGTGGTTTTTTGGGTTTTTAGGATGTTGAATTATTAAAAGGAGCCCTGGTGACACAATGGTTAAGCACTCGGCTTGTAATTGATAAGCTGGCAGTTTGAACCCACCAGATGCTTCTCTTCGGAAACCCTGTGGGGTAGTTCCACTCTGTTTTATAAGGTCGCTATGAGTTAGGATTGACTCGACAGCATACAACTACAACATGATGTTGAAAGGCAAATCGAAAAAACATAAATAATACTACTACCTACCTCAGAGGTTTGGTAGTTAAGTTACATGGATAATTTGCATTAAAACACTTGGCTAGCAATAAAACACCACATAAATATGAATAAAAAATAATTAGAGCTTCTGGGGAAAAGAAATCATTAAAATCTTAAAAGAACCACCTCTTATAAAAGTTATTTAGAAAATTGAGTGTTAAACCAGAAAAACATTCAGGGTAAGATTATCCTGATACTTTAGACTTGGGCAGGTATCAAGAGGCTTCCACAGGGTACAATTTCCAAGCACACAATCCTAAGAATACATTCCAACAAAAACAAAAAGGCCATTCTGTGTGTATGTGTGTGTGTTTCTGTTCAGATTTGCATGCCTGTGTCCGTTGGCGCATGTTGGTGCTGAAACAAACGTCTCTGTGCCTGTTTACCACTTTATGTGGTCATCTATCTACAGAGCTCCAGATGTTCTGCAGGAGTTGTTAGGCTCCCGACTTGAATGCCAAAGAAAGGTGCTTATCACAACCATTACAAAATAATGTGTATCCAAGATTTGGGAGTGTATACTATAATTTTCATGGAAAAAAAATGACAATTGCCTTTTGATCTTCCAGAAGATTGGTTGTTTCTGGATATTTTTTAATTCTTTCCTGGCAGTGCACTCACGTCCTTTAGGATAGTGCTCTGATCTGGAAATAATATAATAACATATTGATGTTCTGACAGCGCTACTCTAGACTTATTGCTGGAGGGCTGGAAGCCAACTTGGCTCATAACCTTGAAGTCTGATGGAAGCACCTCCTCTCGATGGCTCTATGTTTTCATATTTAGATAAATTCTAAAGACACAGTCAGTATAAGTAGATTTTCAGAGGCACTAAAAATCAATTTGAATAGAAAACTTTCCATGCAAAAAAAGATTTCAGAGGACATTGAGTCCAACTTGGTCATTTTACAAATAAGGAAACTCAAGCACAGAGTGTGAAAGGAACTTTTGTGAGGCCACTTGGGCAGTAAGAATTTTTTTCTGTAACTACATTATGTGCTTATCTCTAAAAAAAAAAAAATCAAATCTAAGTAGATTGTGTCACATTTTTAACTGCTTTCTGAGTGTGAACTTCTTTAACCAGTTGTCATCAAGTCGATTCCAACTCATGACAATCCCATGTGTGTCAGAGTAGAACTATGTTCCATAGGGTTTCCAATGGGTGATTTTCAGAAGTGGATCACCAGGCCTTTCTTCTGAGGTACCTCTGGGTGTACCTGAACCTCCAAGCTTTTGGTTAGCAACCGAGCGTGTTAACGTTTGTACCACCCAGGGACTCCGCTAACTCCTTTAGAAGGAAAAAAAGGAGGAGTCATAGGGCACTGTGGACAGAGCAAGGGGTTTAGAAGCCCACAGACCTGAATTCGAATCTCATTTAACCACTTAACAGGTAATCAGTAATTTAATTTTCTGTGACTTGTGATTTACATCTATAAAATGGAGATAATCTACTAAACTAATTAGGACAGTTACAACTGCCACATATCCAATTTAAATGGACATAAGCAAAAAAGGGGTAATTATTGGTTCATATCACTTAGCTATCGAGAGGATTGAAATCGTAGACTGTCCCAACCTCAAGAAGACTTAATAAAGAGATCCAAACACCTTTGGGTCTCTCTGCCTCTGTCTATGTTCTTCTCTGTATGTCAAGTGAATTTGTTTAGTCCAGCTCATCCACACAGTATGCATGCTCACAGGCCACTCCTTACAACTTCGTGACCAGAGAGAAGATCATGTTTTTATCTTCTAGCACCCACTATAAAAATCCTGCTATGAGTGATATAATTGATGTCACTGAACTGTACACCTGAAAGATGTTGAATTGTCAAATATTTATATTTTTACAACAGTTAAAAAAAACCCTGCATGAAGACTCTAATTGGCTCATCTTGGGTCTTATTATGACTCCTCTGGCCAGCAGGTGAGGAGCTATATGCAAAGCCCCTGTTAAGCCAGGGTTTGGATGAAGGAGAACCATTTTCTAACAAAAGGAAGGAGGCTATTCTGGGTAGACAACACTACAAATGACTAACTCAGGAATTTAAAAATTAAATAAGATAATACTTAAAATTCTGAGCACATACTAGGTACATAATAAATGGCAGCTGCCCTATCTCATGGTAAATCTTTGTGAAATAATTTTAATAAGTCTCCCTGGAAAATGTGAGGAATACTGAATTCATGGGCAATGAAAACAGGGAATGTGAGAGTTTTTAAGGTGATTACTACATGGGGGAATAAACAGGACACTGCCACAGCATGCCAGGGCCTGGAACAACAAGACTGGGCCCTCAATATTATGCAAGTCTATGCCCAAGATTGTACTATCTATGGCATTTTACAAGGAGATTGTTTGAAGTGGCTTCAATAAACTCATGTTTCCTCCTCTGCTGTTTTAGCTTCACTGGGTCAAAATTTAAAATCCATAAATTCTTATTCTTTTAGGGGGTTCTCCTGCCAACCACGGCACAGTACCTAAATCTACACAGTGCAGCGTAAGTGTGAAAGGGACTCTGAGCCAATGCGATAATGCTGATGTCTCTATCACAGACCCTCAGCCCACCAAACCAAATCACAGTGACATAACTGCTCTATGATAAATTTTCATTGATCTAGAAAATCTGAAATCAAGGTCATCAAAATAATTTTCAGAAAATCTGAAGATATCAAAAAAGATGGAAAGATGATCACTTTTTATATGACCTTTGGGTGATGGAAAGAACACTCAAGTTCTAGTTAAGAGATTTATATTCAAGTCTCATTATCTCATTTAACAAATAATTTGTTGAGCTTCTACAATAATACAACACTGTTCTCAATGCTAGAAATATAGGAGGGGACAAGGTAAACAAACCCCTGCCTCTTGGATTTATAATTCTAGGGACCATAAACAATTAAACAAATATATAATATATTGATAGATAAGAGAATTAGGAAAAATAAAGTGCATTAAGGAACAACATCATGATAAATGGAGAAGAAACTGAAGTTGTCAGTGATTTCATTCTACTTGGTTCATCAATCAACGCCCATGGAAGCAGCAGTCAAGAAATCAAATGACATATTGCATTGGGCTAAGACCTCTTTAACGTTCTAAGAAGCAAAGATTTCACTTTGATGACGACTAACATGCATCTAACCTAAGTTATGGTCTTTTCAATCATTTTCTATGCATGTGAAAGTTGGATAATGAAAAAAAAAAAAGACAGAATAAGAATTAATGCATTTGAACTGTGGTATTGGCAAAGAATATTGAATATACTGTGACTGCCAAAAGAATAAACAAATCAGTCTTAAAAACAATACAACAAGAATGTCCTTAGAAATGAGGATGGTGAGACTTTAGCTTGCTTACTTTGGACACATTATCAGGAAAGACAATTGCTAGAAAAGGACATTATGTTTGGTAAAGTAGAGGCCCAATGAAAACAAGGGAAACTTCAATGAGATGGACTGACACAACAGCCGCAACAATGGACTCAAATATACCAAGGATCACGAAGATGGTGCAGGATTGAGCAACATTTCATTTTGTTATAATAAGGTCCTCACACGTGGGAGCTGACTCACTGGGAACTAACAGCAATAACAAGGGGAAAAAAGTAACAGGATGGTGGGGTAAGGGTAACGTTTGAGTAGAATCTTAAGGAATTGAAGGAGTGAATTATGGGAAGAACTGGGAGAAGAGCATTCCAGAGAAATATCAGTAAGTGCAAACGCTCTAAGGTAGAAATACACTTGAACAGAGAGGCAGGAGGTAGATCATGTAGGCCTTACAGGCTCTGAGAAAGTCTGAGTTTTATGCAATCAGAATGTGAAGGGAATCCCACTGCATGGTGTTACATTTAAAAGAAGCACTTTGGCTGCTCTGTGGAGAAATGACAACAAACCAAAACTAAACCCGTTGCCACTGAGTAGATTCTGACTCATAGCGACCCTACAGCACAGAATAAGAACTGCCCCATAGAGTTTCCAAGAAGCGCCTGGTGGATTCGAACTGCCGACCCTTTGGTTAGCAGCCGTAGCTCTTAACCACTACTCCACCAGGGTTTCCATAACAACAAAAGTAGTAACGAAAAAAGTAAAGAACTCAGTTAAGAAACTATTTTAGAAGTGTAGGCTGGTGATAAAAGCTTTTTGCCTAGCTTGGTAGTGGTAGAGATCACAATACATAGATTCCAGGCATATGTGGAGGGAAAGCCAATAGGACTTGCTGATTGAGGAAATGCAGGGCCTGAGGAAAGAGAGGCATTAAGGATGATGACGTCTAGGTTTTTGGCTACAGCACCTCAGTGAATTTAGTACCACTTCCTGAGAGGGGGAACACTGGCATCAGAGCAGGGATTTGCCGAGCTCTGTTTTAGGGACGTAAGCTTGAGATGCCTATCTAGAAAGAGTTAAGAAGGCCACTGGAACACAGGTTGAGAGTGACAGAGAGAGAACTGGGTTGAAGATGTAAATGTGGGATACATCAGTTTGCAGGTAATATTGAAAACCAGGGTCTGGCTGAGATCACCTTGCCAGTGAATGTCGATAAAGACAAGATGAGAGACAAAAATTGAGCACTGGGAGACTTAGAATTCTGGAGGAGGAGTAGCCCGTGAGGTAGCTGGGAAACCAGTAGAGTATACTGTGCCTGAAGCCAAGTGAAGAAGTGTTTCAAGGAGGAGGGAGTGAATAGACAAAATGGAGGTTTTTAGTGACCTTGACAAAAGCAATCTCAATGGATTTGTGGGGATGAAAACCAGATCTTAGTTGACTGAAGAAAGAACAACCAATTGCCATCCAGTCAATTCCAACTCATGGCAACCCCATGAGTGTCAGAGTAGAACTGTGCTCCAGAGTTTTCAATGGCTGATTTTGGAAGTAGATTGCCAGGCCTTTCTTTCGAGGTGCCTCTGGGTGTTCTCAAACCTCTAGCCTTTCAGTTAGCAGCTGAGTACATTAACCATTTACACCACGCAGGAACTCCTGAAGAATGGGAGGTGAGAAAGTAGACAGTGAATACAGGCAGCTCTTGGTCTTTGCTATAAAAGTGAGGAGACACATAGAGTTTGTTTCTGGTGGAAAACATGGGATCTAGAGAGGAAATTTTAAAGATGGGAAATGTTACAGAATGCACACTGAAAGAATGACACAGTGGAGATTGAGAAACTGAAGTTTAAATAAGATTATGAATGTAAGTGTGCTTTGTAAATTAGAAAAGGCTACACAAGTGTCAGATGTTATAATTACTTGATCTAAATGAACATTCAATTCATAGTCTAACCTTTCATAACCCACATCTCACAAATCATTGTATCATGTCCCTTTTACAAATATTTATGGTGACATCATAAACACTCTCCTGACTACTTCTTGTTTGTGTTACACTCATAAGAGTTGCTTTGTTAGTCACAATGATAGCTATTGAGTTTGAAAAAGGATGAAATTGTTCATGTACCAATGAACTCACCCTTTTAGGTTCCTTTGACTCACTCATTCTTACTAGACCTGAAGCCAAATAAAAACACAAATACCACTTTTTAATCCAATTTAACAAGAATATATCACATGCTTACTATGTATACGGCAAAGGTAGGTTTTGTGAGAATTTACACATTAGTTAGGGTAATATCATTTATACTTTAAATTCTATCAACCCATCTCTTAAATTTATCTTCACTCTGTCTCATCCTTTCCATTTCTACAGATTCTGCCATAGACATAGACAAGGATGTAACAGCATAACTTATTTCAGGAATGACAATGGCTTTGTAGAAGCATTAAGTACAAGAAGTTGGGCAGGGGCAGGAAAAAAAGCTGGAGAGGTACGCAATAAACATCCTTATGCTAATTTGTATAATAAATATTACTAGCGATTTTAAGCAGGGAATATCATTATTTGATTTCAGTTTTGAAAAGATTACTCTTTTGAAGGTGGATTAGAAGAAGGTAACAAGTAGGCGGATCAGTTAGGAGCCTCATTTAGCCATTTATTCAATGTATCAATTATCTACAGGATGCCAGGAATGTGGTATGTTCTGAGGATAACACCATGAGGGAGATACAGCTCTGCCCTAAAGAATTTTATAATTTAGTGGTAATAACTGACAGGCAACCATAATATATAATCAACTTAGTTACGTGAGGGCAAATAAATTAGTGGATTAACCCTGCTAAAAATTAATTTAAAAATAATGCATTTGTGTCCGAGGGACTAATTGTCCACAGCTACCAAGGCCTCCACCAGACTGAGTCCAGTACAGCTAGATGGTGCCCGGCTACCACCACTGACTGCTCTGACCA
>NW_004443939.1:12762649-12835160 GCF_000243295.1 Trichechus manatus latirostris | reverse complement strand
TGTACTACTGTTTCATGAGAAACTATTTGTTCTGTAAGCCTTCACCTGAAGTACAATTAAAAAAAAAAAGTTGCCATCAAGTAGGTTCTGACTCACAGTGACCTTACATGTTTCAGAATAAAATTGCACTCTGTGAGGTTAAAAAAAAAAAAATGCATTTGTGGAAAAAGCACAATTGGTATGAACCAGAAGGTATGTACTTATTTAGAGGCATATATTTTTGAAGCTAAAAAGTCATGAGGTAGCGGAGTCTGGGGCAGTCATGATGGGTCATGGGAAGTTATGAGGGAGAAGAAATTACGGGTAAGCAGAAGATATGAGGAAAGAGAAAAGACATGCAGAGCAGGAGGAGTAAGAGGAAAATGAAGCAACTCTGCGGAGAGAAGACACATCGTGAGAAAGACGGAGTTCATTCAGCTAAGCAGAGAAAAACGGATAATGGCAGACACCAACAGGGTCTTGGTTTTCAGTTCTGATTTCAGCTCCAATCTAGATGTACCTTTAAAACAACCCAGCCTAACCTGTGTGGGTCTGTGTTTCTTACGAATACAAGCAATTTGGGGAAAAAGAAAAGAAAAACATTTTTTCACTGCCTTTACTAGCTTATTCTTTGAGCAAAGGGGAAGAGGTGGGGGATGGGTGAGACAGGCATGAGAAGAGGTTTGGGCTCTCAGAGAGCACAGTTCATGCAGAGATAAAAGACATTTTGAAAGCATTTTGCTTTCATAAATGAAGCATGGGTAGCCACCTTTACACTTGATAAAATGCTGCCAGAAAAACTCCTGCCAGCCAACAGTCCTTCAGATTGTGTATTGTAGAACAAAAGAAAAAAGCATGTTTAATTCACAAGACACTTTATCCATGAGTAAAACCAAAAAGTGAACAATAGCAGAAAGTAGGATCAAGAATGACCCCTAACACAAAGGTGGCTTCACAGAGGTCCATTTTCTTGCTCCTCTTCTCTCTCAGCCCTTCATGTCCTTTTCATCATGCCTGTCCCCTAGATATGCTCAGGATTCCTTCTAACAAAGAGAAAGGCAACCACCTGTCCATTCCATGTTCCCTTACAGAACAGCCCACTGTGTATTTGGCCCTGTGCTAGATACTGGGGTTATAAAGATGAAAAACATTTTCTTTCCTTAAGAGTTCGGTATACTGGGTAAATCAGGCAAATACACAGATAAGCAACAGAGGATGGAAAATCTATGTTGTGGCAGGCACAGAGTGCTATGGGCACCTAAAGGAGATGCCCCTAAAACCATTGGGTTATGGGAGTCTTCCAGGGAGGGCAATTTAGCTACATCTTAAAAGAGGAGAGAAGACAGGTAAAAAAAGAAAGGGAATGAATTTGAAAGAGATTATGAGCATAGCTATCTGTTTAGTAATTCAGGTGCATTTGGAGTACATTTGGCGAGAGGATAATTCTGTACCCAAATGAATGACTTATTAATGGTGGCATATCAGGCATTATGGCATCTAAGCAACAGAGATGATTTTGGATTAGTTGACCTCCTTGGCGCCCCTCAGAACACACCACATACATTATCTGCTCATGTAGGTCTTACGAGGACAGAGCTTTCTAGCCCACTGCAAGCCCACTGTCTACTCTGGGTATTGTCTCTATGTTGGAGCATTGAGGTGAGGAGATGCTGAGGGTAAAGGGTCTACACTTCCAGGGCAGGAAGTAATTCAGTTCAAGAATACAAATGGACACCTACAGTTTACTTATCCGCCTCCCACATTGGACTGTGACCTCTCACAGTGTTGGAAGCTCATCTAATTGATCTTTGTATTCCTCAGCAGCTAGCAGAGGACCTGGCACAGAGTAAATATAAGGATTGTTGCATGAATGAAAGCTCTATAGCCTGTTGGAAACAGAAATTAAACAAAACAAAATAAAAAGCCTGAGATCTTTGACCCCCTGAGGTCACAGGAGGGGGGATGATTGCCATGAATACATTTAAGAATAATGCAAAGCAGAGCAAAGTGAATGGATTGCCAGGAACTCTGCTGGGGGATCTAGAAAGGGAGAGATGACATCTACACAGGAAAGCAGCCAAAGTTTGGGAAGGCAAGTGGCATTTGCACAGGGTCTAAGGGGAAAGAGTAGGGATTTGAGAGCTGGGATAAAAGAGGAGATGAGAGTCCCAAGCAGGAATGGAGGAGTCAGCAAAGGCACCAAAAGGCAGGAACCGTGCTTCTCATGGGAAGATGCAAGGTGGGTAAGGGAGACAGGCGCCAGATGACAAAGAAACTCCAATTGCCACCATGAGAAGCACCGACCTTGCTTGCCTGGCATTGGTATGCTGGGGCCACTACCGTCAATGCAGCCACTCCTTTGTCTGCTCTCCTTTGTCTTGACTAAGACAAAGAGTAGGTAGGAAACACTAACTCTGCTCCCTTCTTTGGGGACCCAACAGTCTACTCAGTTTCCCATATCCTAAGGTGTTTAAATAAGCAGCACTGGGAATTGCTTCCAGATACAGAAAACAAAGGTGTCATTGAAAAATGTTTAAAATGGATTTCCCCTCCCCTAGTATGAACCCTGGTGGTACAGTGGTTAAGAGCTATGGCTGCTAACCAAAAGTTGGCAGTTCGAATCCACCAGCCATTCCTTAGAAGCCTTATGGGGTAGTTCTACTCTGTTCTGTAGAGTCGCTTTGAGTCAGAATCGACTCAAAGGCAATGGGTTTAGTATCAAGCAGGAGCACTGGTGGCACAATGGTTAAGAGTTCTGCTGCTAATCCAAAGGTCAAAAGTTTGAATCTACCAGCCGCTCCTTGGAAATCCTATGGGCCATCTCCACTCTGTCCTATAGTGTCGCTATGATTAGGAATCAGCTCAACGGCAGCGGGTTTGTTTTTTTGGTTTGGTACCAAGCAGGAGCACTGGTGGTGCCATGGTTAAGAGCTCAGCTGCTAACCAAAATGTTGGCAGTTTGAACCCACCATCAGCTCCAGAGGAGAAAGATGTGGCAGTCTGCTTCCTTAAAGATTTACAGCCTTGGAAACCCTATGGGGAAGTTCTACTCTGTCCTTTAAGATTGTTATGAGTCAGAATCGACTTGACAGCAATGGGTTTGGTTTTTTTTTTGTTTTTGGTTTACTATCAAGCAGTGTTTTTATTATGATCATTAGAATTCCCAAACAGAGCTCTGTTACACCAAAAATCTTCAAGTGTAATTATGTATCAAAACACAAGAGAAATGTTTTTGTATTTTCAAAAAAAGATGTCATCCAAACGGATTTTTATCATTTCTATTTTTTACAAATACGTTAAGGCTTTTTTGATGCCTTTTTTACTGACGGATTCAAAATGTGCTACTGACACTATAATATTAATTTGTCATTCAGTTGAATTAACTTTAGTGAGCATTTATCTGTGTTGCACCAGGCGCTATGAGAAGTATAAAGAAGTACAATTCCATCTCAGCTATCCAAAAAGCTGTGGAAACTCATTTTGGGTAGCCAGATTTACCCATTAATCCAACAAATACTTATTGAGGGTGTAGCATGTGTCAGATACTCCGCTAGACTGGAGATAAAGAAATGAGTTAAACATGGTTTCAGCCATAAAAGGATTTATAATCTAAGAGAGAAACAGATTAACACAAAATATCCTGATGTGTTAGATGTTCTTCACTGATATTTTATTTAAGAACATAAAAAAGTGTTTACTGTGAAAGGGATACTTGAGGTGAGTCTGCAACATTGAGTAGGTATTTGCCAAATACAAAGGGCAGAGGCAGGAAGGGAGTGGGAAGGAATAAAGGCATAGTTCATTCTGGGAAATGGAAGTTTCATGGATCATACTCATGAAGGGAGGGGGGACTTTATTTCTGGGAAACTGGATATAATGGTTAATTAGGTTTGTGTAATGAATTTAACACAGTGCCTGGAAGAGAGTAACTATTATTATCATTGGTTCAACATGGATGACACTAACAGTGTGAATGACAAAGCGACAAGAAATGAATGAAGCTGGAGAAGTTAAGCAAGTTCCACATTAGAAAGAGCCATGTACAACAGGCTAAGGAGTTTACATTTTAGCGTGAGGCAGTGGAGAGTCACTTCAGCTTTGGCTTTGCTTGGCTTTCTGACTGTTCCTTGAGCAATCAAACTCCATTACATCTTATTGTCTCTGCTTGTAATTCCCTTGTCCCACAAAAAAGCTTGCCCTCATCCCCGTTCTCTTTAACTTGCAATTATTACCTAGCCTTTAGATCCCAGTTTAAATAACATATTTTAGTAGGAGCTTTCTTTGACTCCTTCAACCAAGGAACTCCTTTTATACACTCTCATATCATTCTGTGATTTGGCTTCATAAAATTAATCATAATTATTATTAACTAAAAATTATTGTTCAATATTCATCTTGAAAAAACACAAATGCCATAAGGGTCATAAGTTAAAATCTTGTGCTTAAATGTCTATATTAAAAAAGAAGATATCAAATACTTCCACCATAAGAAACTAGAAAAAGCAAACTAAATCCAAAGCAAGTGGAGGGGGGCGGAGGGGATGAATAAAGATTAAAGTGGAAATTAATCAAATAGAGAATAGAGGAAAAAATAGACAAAAATCAATGAAACCAAAAGTTGGTTCTTTGAAAATATCAATAAAATTTACAAATCTTTGGCTAGACTGGCCAAGAAAAACAGACAGAAGATTAAATTACTAAAATCAGATATATAACAGGGGATATTACTATTGGCCTTACAGGAAAAAAAATGATTATAAAAGAATGCCATGAGCAACAGTATGTCAACAAATTAGATAACTTGGATGAAATGGATAAATTCTTAGAAATACACACACTACTGAAACTGACTCAAGAAGAATTAGAAAATCTGAATACACCTGTAACAAGTAAACAGATTGAATTAATAATTTTAAAACTTTCTAGCCCCCCCCCAAAAAAATCCCAGGTACAGAAGGATTCAAAGGTGAATTCCATCAAACATTTAAAGAAGAATTAACACCAATTATTCGCAGACTCTTGCAAAAAAATAAAAGAAGAGGGAATACTTCCCAACTCATTAAATGAGGCCAGTGCACCCTGATTTCAAAACCAGGCAGAGAGATCATAAAAAGAGAGAAATACAGGCCAATACCCCTTATGGATAAAGATTCAAAAATCTTCAACAAAATACTAGAAAAATGAATCAAGCAACACACACACACAAAGCATTAGACACCATGAACAAGTGATATTTAACATAGGAATCCAAGGTTAACTTAACATACAAAAATCAATTAATGTGATACACCATATTAACAGAATAAAGGATAAATAAGACATGATCATTTCAGTAGATAAAGAAAAAGTATTTGACAAATTCCAACACCCTTTCAAGATTAAAAAAAAAAAAAATTAAGCAAACTAGGAATAGAAGGGAACTTCTTCAACCTGATAAAGAACGTCCTTTAAAAACCTACAGCTAACACCATATTTAATAGTAAGACTGAACGTTTCCCCCCAATATCTAGAACAAGACAAGGATGTCAACTCTCCCTACTTCTATCCAACATTGTACTGGAGGTGCTAGCCAGTGCAATTAGGCAAGAAAATGAAATAAAAGGCACCTGATTGGAAAGGAAGAAGTAAAACTATATCTATTTGGAGAGGACATGACCCTGTAAATAGAAAATCCTAAGGAGTGCACAAGAAAACTATTAGAGCTAATAAACAATGTCATCAAGTTTTCAGGATACAAGATCAATACAGAAAAATCAAATGTAATTCTATACACAAACACAATGAACAACTCAAAAATGAAATTAAGAAAATAATTTCATCTACAATTGTATTAAAAAGAATAAAATACTTAGGAATAAATTTAACCAAGGAAGTACAAGATGTGTACAGTGAAAACTACAAAACACTGTCAAAATAAATACTTACTGAGAATCTCTTTTGGACTATGGCAATAGGAATACAGAGAATTTAAAGACAATCTTTGTCCTGAAGAAGCTCACAGTCTAGTGTGAAAGAATTTTCTAAAGTATAATAAATTAAACAAATATAAGATGTTATTCTTGCTTTCCTTCCACACGAATTATTCTTAACACATAAATTGGCTCATTGGGCTTCAAAGACTGTCTACTTGTTTTAAGGCTCTTGGTTGGTACCTTAAAGTAGCCATATGCAAACCCTTGAGAGCATGGACCGACAAATCAAAACAGATCAGCTTGAATTTCCAGACCCTGGAGTTTCATTCAACTCCTCACCAGAGAAGCCACCCTTTGTGTTAAATCATCATCTTTGGGTGTGTGTGTGTGCGCGTGCCAGTGGGTACAAGCAAGTACAGTAGTTTAAAAATAGTAAGTTTTCCTGGTGCATTAACTTTACCCTATGGTAAGCAATTTAAAACATGATTCATACCTTGAAATAAACAGAAAAAGAATAGTCCTAGGTAAAATTTACATGCAATTTTAAATATAACCTTGAGTCTTCAGGGACAGCAGGCAGACTCTCAAAGTAGATGGTGCTAAGGTTAGGAATGTTTCAAGTATCTTAACTCAGAACTGTGAGGTTTGGCTACATAGACTGTTCATTGCACAATGTCAGGGAGCACCATTCACATAGACTCTGATGTGAACAGTGTCCCCGGAAATTGTGCAATAGTGGCAGCTCTGTTTAGCTGCTCATCTAAGGAACAAATCTTGCTAGATAAAAGTCCATTATGCTTCCCAGGATGTGGCCCTCTACTACGGGAAGTGGTTAAGATGTATTTTTATCTTATGCTCTGGGCAGTTTTAAATAGAAGGATAAGAATGTCAAACAACAAGTGTTACTTCCAGAGACGAGGGGAGGACTGGTTGACCTGTCAAAAGTCTTTCTATCCTCACTGACGTTCATGAGGAAAGCAAATGTTGCTGTCATATAGCAGACAATTTTCAAAATACACACAAAAATTCTTAATAATAGCAGGAGTCATCACTCAATATCAGACAGCTGATATTATCACTCTGAAGAAGTAATTAGGAGAAAACCAATACTCAGTAACTGTTCAGAAAAGCACAACAATCCACTGTGGGAAGCAAAGTAACAATGAGTTTGCTGGAAAGGCATCTTTCTTCATTTTTATCTCAACCCACATTTCTTAAAGAGCAGGCAATAAAAAGGCATAAAAGCTTTTGTGGAAATCAGTTACCATCATCTGAAGACCACAGGATTGTTACTTAAATAAAAGGCTTGGAAATGACTTCCAAATGTCGCTGAGACCCAAGGCCTCAAAACACATTGTACGCATTATAAAAAGACGGGCGATGGGGTGTTCTTCTCCCCATCAAAGACCCAAGTTTTGACTTTTACAGTACGTAAGAACTAACAACACCTCAGGGTACAGTTATACACCTGGGAGCTCTTGTCCACCTCTTTGTAGTAAGGGCCAAAAATCAGGGCAGAGAAATCATAGCCTTGTCCATTGTTGCAATGTGATCATTAGCACTGCTTGGGTTATACTGTCTACAAGGCTCTCTTGAACTCTGATCCCATCAAATCTGCTTGGTTTTCTACTAATTAACCATTCATGTATCTTCTGTAACTCTCTTAGGGGCTTGCTCAGGAGCCTGTTACCTGTCTGCTTCTTTTTGCCTGCACAGGTCCCAGGGGCCTGGGGGCAAACACCATGTCAACTCTACTTCATTTTCTCATCTTCTAGCATAGTGTCTGACACATAGAAGGCAATCAATAATGTTTGCTGAATGTCTGAAAAAGAATGGATTTACTGCTCAAATCATATGTTTATTTTAGGAGCTAGCAGTCAAGTTTGTTGATTGCTACTCATGGCCACCACAGCTTTACCAGGGTATAAAGAGGTTATACACACCAGCCCATTCTACTATCTTAAGAAGTTAGAAGTTTTATTGGGTGCATTGATTTTTAAAGTGGAAATGGGAGCCTCTGGAAGTCTATCAAGGCAGAGTGGACAACCATAATTGTCCACTGGTTGCATTTACATGTCTCCCAAGATGTTCTGTCTTCAAATACATAATTCATTTTCCTTTAGAGAGAAATTAATTTTGTGTTCTCTTAATTTATAATCACTGGTGATAAAGAACCATGGCCCCTTTTCTTCTGCTGTGCTAAGGTATCAATAACTAATTTCACTCCAAATTGTTGGTGCATCTGGAAGGGCATAATTTATTCTCTATTAGAGTTTCAGAAATTTTAAAAATCACATTTTTCCAATGCAAATTATTTATGATTAACGATGACATGCTTGTTTCCATTGGATTGTGTGCTTCCTGAAGGGCCACGTCATATACTATTTTGTATCTCCAGCATCCAGCACAATTCCTGGAACATAGTAGCTGCACAAATAATATTTATTTGATTGATGAATGTTCTAAGAATGCACAGAGTTTCAATTAAAAAAAAGAACTGGGAACTTGGAGAGAACTGGAAAGCTTTTCTTTCTTCTTCCTCACAATTCTTGGGATTTGTAACTTGCAGTTAGAGTCATTTTTCTTTTTCTGGTCAAATTATATTTGCTTTCCCCACAAGATATCTGTATCAATCAGGATGAAATTTAGCTCTATTAGTAGACATCTGCTACAGCGGCTTAAACAAATAAGAAGTTTATTTTTCTTTCAAAACAACAAGTCTTGGGTAGTCAGCCCAGAGCTATTACAGCAGCTTGAAGAACCAGGCTCCTTCTCTCGTCCTTGATGCAAGACTTTTCCCATTCCTACTTATAAGATGGCTGCCCATATCTGAAAATTAAGTACAAAGAATGGCATAGTGCAATATGAAGAAAGTAGAGTCAGCTGTGTCCATCTCCTTTTAAAGAGATTTCTAGAATCCTCTCTCAGCAACTTCCGCTAATATCTCAATGGCTCAAACAGAGTTACAGGGCCATCCCTGGCTGCAAGAGAGTGAAGAGATAAGTAATTTTATGCAGACACTTTGTCTCCCAAATTAGAATTAGGTCCCTCTTAGTAAGGAAGAAAAGGAGGCTGGATATGATGTGGACATCTGGCAGTGTCTGCTACACCACCATCAGGCATCATGGATAGAGCTTTATATTCCTTTTGAAGAGTCAGGGTCATATTCCGATTTAATGACACTGTATAATGCCGGTGTGTTCACTCTGTCATTGACGTCTATCCATGTGTGGTATTTTTATGTGTATGTAGCCTTCAATCCAGAATGGAGCCAGAAGGAAAGAACATTTGAGGGTTGTCTGGCATCACCACCCCGCTAGAGGAACAATAGCGTCGAGAGCTTTAGTGTCAAGAGCCTTCAGACTGCACTGCCCTCCCTACTCTTACTCACCAGAGTCATGTTGGTCTCATTTACCTACCTTATTCCTCGATCCTTTGATGACAATCAGATTGCTGCTCTGGTTTCCAGATCTAATGCCTGATTTTGACCTACTGTCCTCACCTTCTCTACCTGTTGATATTCTCCCTAATTGTCAAGGCCCCATTTAAATGTTACCCACTCAATGAAGTCTCACAACATCTCCTGGTCAAGATTAATCAGCATTTTGGTGTACAAAGGGCTAATAATATAGCCAGTTGTAGACAGATCTGTTTCCCACAATAGAAGGCAAACTCTTGAAGGCAACGTCTTGCCTTTTATTGTAGCTCAGAGTCTGACAAAGGTAGGTCCTCAATAAGTATCTTTTGCACTAATATGATGTTCTTCTGATCCTTTAAGCACTTTCTGTGCATCATATTCTAATCCACTGACTGGCTCTGAACCTTATTCTGCTGTGTCGAAGTCCTCACAGTGTATCTAGAGAATTTTATCACTGCCTGTTATGATACAGATGCAAAGTACTGGCATGAGCTGATTTGGTTTGTCTAAATTTATTCTCCATCTTGTTCACCCATCACTCACTCTCTGATTATGGAAAAACAGTTTGTCTTTAAAGACCTTTCCTCGTGGCTGACGTGCGAGTTGAGGACAACCCTCAAATGTTCTTGCCTTCTGGCTCCATTCTGGATTGAACGCTACATACACATAAAAATATCACATATGGATAGATATCAACAAAGGAGTGAATATACAGGCATTATTACAATGTCATTAGATCAGAATATGACCCTGACACTTCAAAAGGAATATAAAGCTCTGTCTATGATGCAAACGTTATATGTATAACTAATAGCAACCTGAAGAATTGATTGTATCTTCTATTTGTTTATGGATTTTTCCATTAAAAAAAAAAAAAAAAAAAAAACCCTAGTCCAGAAACTGTTTCCTCTTAACAACAGTAGTATTTTTAAAGCAGGTATTCTTGTAAACGAACTCTATTATGCTTGCTTTCTAATGTTCTTTCCTATTTAAAAATAAATAAAACACTTTTTCAGTGTGTTGGCATACTGCAACAAAATTCAAGTTCCTCTTATGGTTTTCCTTATTAGAAAATATTTGCATACTCAATTCTTGGCAAAGGATAGAAGCTTTTCTAATTTTAGAGACAGCCAAGAAAAGCAACATGAAAACTGCCAGAAGTGACTTCAAACCTTTTAGCACCACTGTTGACTGACTTTATTAGAGGTTATACGGAATTAGTTCTACTCCCTTGCTGTTTTCATAATACCTCAGGTGTATAATACACTGTGTTGCTTTCCTAGTTTGAGCACACGGACCTACAAGGGAAGTCCATGTGGCTACACGCAGCTCTGCCCAGGACTGGCCCTAAAGGCAACTGTTCTAAGACGTCCTTCAGGCCCTGCCTCTCATATACCAGAGAGGATATGTTCCACTGTGCCTTCTCACAGAGGCAGGGAGATGGTCCCCACTCCCCGCTCCTAAGAGACACAGAGCAGGGAAACTGTCACCTGAAATGGAAGTTATAACCTGGGGCAAATTCTGGAGGCAATCTGAGATGGCTCCTCACTCTCTCTTCTTCTCTAACTCATGTTCCTTTCCCTCACATCCCAGTTTCCACCAAACGGGGAAGTCATCCAAACTGAAAAGATGCTAAAAATATCAGAAACCTGAACAAACAAATTACGTCTAAAAACTTGTTCACCACAGTAAAGTCATCTCAAGGAAATCTTCCCCAGTTCTTTCTGCCCTAGTTTAGAATAGATTTCTCTCCTATGTATTCCCAAAGCTCTCTAAGTGCACTGCTGGCTGCTATCACGGCATTTACCACACTCTCTTGTTCTAAATTTGTCTCTACCAGTATTCTGATTGCTCTCTGAGAACAGGTCCTGTGTCTTTATTACCTTAGTGTTCCCACTGTTCAGGTCACTGCATAGACCTTACTACTGAATGGTAAGTGCTCAATAAATATTTAATAAATGGAAGAAAAGTAAAATACCTAGTTTATAGCATATATGCACACTGTTATGGATTGAATTATGTCCTCCCCAAAATATGTATTGAAATCCTAGCATCTATACCTGTGGATATAATGTAATATGGTAATGTAATCACCTCCATAATGCAATATAATATAATACAATCAATCAGTTGAGGTCATACCAGTGCAGGGTCACACTAAACCTAACCAATTCTGAGTTATATAAAGAGCAACATAGACACAGAGATGAGAGCACACACACTGGGGAAGACAGATGCCGTGTGTGGATTGCCAAGAACTAAGGAATGCCCAGAGCTACCAACAAGGAAAAGGAGCCCTGGTGGGGCAGTGGTTAAGCACTTGGCTGCTAACCATGGAGCTGGTAGTTCAGACCCACCAGCCTCTCCGTGGGTGATCTGCTCCTGTAAAGATTACAGCCTCAGAAACCCTATGGGAAGCTCTACTCTGTCAAACAGGGTTGCTATGAGTCAGAATCAACTCGACAGCCGACAACAACAACCGGCAAGGAAGGAATCAGCACAGCTGAGACCCTAATTTGGACTTTTAGCCTCCAGAACTCTGACAAAACAAATGTCTGTTCTTTAAAGCCACCCACGTGTGATGTTGGTGTTACAGCAGCGCTAGGTAACGAAGACACATATAAATACATATGTATATACTTATATACGTATACATGGAGGCATATACTTAGCTTTGATTAGATTGATATCTTTGACAACCAGAAACTAGTAAAATTCTGCATCTGCCAAAGAACAGCATATGTGAAATTGCTGTATCCAGACAGAGACTTAAAACGTTAATATGATGTTTTTAAATATATCTCACAGGATTCAAAACAGAGATCTAAAATGTAAGTGGGTGGCAGAAGTAGGGAAACCAACTGCCACAAAGCTAATTTTCAAGAGAGCAAAAATGTATGTGAAATCATATTCCAAGTAGTAGAGGAATCTGCAACACGCCTACTGCTGCCAATGGAAATGCATTCTTCGTATATAAGACTTTACTGTGGCCTTCATAGGCACGCCTATCTCATTTAAACACTGTCATGAGTTAAATAATTCCCTCTTGTACTCAAATACAGCCATAGTCACTGAGAATTACAAAAGAACTTTCAAAAGATGAGTATTTTTAAAGTTGTGCAAAATATACATAAGAATTCCTACAAACAGTAGAAAAACACGACTGATTATTTTTGCATGATAAAACAATGCCATTTGTACTTTTTAAAACTTTTTTTGCATGGTACAAATTGAGACATTTAACACATTTTGCAAGTTTTTACATGCTTAGAGAATCCTCCGTTCTTTTGACATTTAAATTGTATTTTATGCTGCTTATGTAATGATGTGTCATTCTTTGCATTTAATTTGTAGTTGTAAAAGTTGCATTGAGTCCTTTGTTTCTTGGCTCTCTCTATTTTTAAAGCAGAGAGGCTTTGCTGACCTTTTCTCAGTTCCTGGTCTTCTCTGAGGCAGTTTCATCAAGTGTCTGACCTTCCTGGGTTTGCAAAACTGTCGTTGCACTGGGGGTGAGCGGCAGTTGGGTAAATTGCATGTTAACAAACTGTGTGCTTTCAATCCTGCGCATTATTTTTATCTGGGAGAAGACAGTCTAAAATGAGCTTCAAGAGCAGCCATCAAGAGGAAAAAGAAGTACCTCTTCCATCTTGTGTTTATCTGTATGCCTGTCTATTTTCCTAAGACAGAGGCTGGCTGTGTTTGATTTGCTTTGAATCTGTAACTACCATAATGCCTCATGTCAAATTTAGTAGATATCACTGCCATCTTCACCATCACAACAGCTACCATTCACGGACAGCCTCACATACAGGTCAGGAATGATCCAACACGCAGTATATACACAATGGAATGCCTGAAGGAAAGACAAATTTTTTTTCTTCAGATTGTGTTCACCTCTTCTCCAACTAAAACTGTGACAGCAGATATCTGACTCTGGAGCAGATGTGTATTCTTATAGGGAGAATCACATCAGTAGCTGTTCTGAGTATTTCCCCATTGTCCCCGGAAGGAGGGTATAGTAGGCAGAAGGACCTTCGAAGATGGCGATGCCCTAATCCCTCTGAACCTGTGAATATTTTACATTAAATGACAAAAGAGACTTTGCAGATGTAATTAAGGTTATAGACCTTAAGCTAGGAAGAGGAGCTTCCATTATCTAGGTGGGCCCAATCTAATCTCATGAGCCCTTAAACATAAAGAGCATTCTCCGAGTGGAGGTAGAAGAGAGGGACAGCAGCAGGGGAAGTCAGACTTTAATTACATCTACAAAATCTCTTTTGTAGATTTGAAATCTGAGGGCATGCCTCTGCCAGTTTACAGATGGAGGGGGAAATGTATCAAGGAATCTGAGTGGCCTTAAGGAGCTGAGAGATACTCAGTAAGGAAATAGGGGCATTCGGTAAAGAAATAGGGGCCTCAGCCCTGTAACCACAAGGAATGGAATTCTGCCAATAACCTGCATGAACTTAGAAACAGATTCATCCCCAGGCCTCCAGAAAGGAAGGCAGCCATGCAGACACCTTGATTTTGGCTTGTGAGACTCTAAGTAGAGGACCCAGCTGAACCATGCTATACTCAGACTCAAATTTCTAACCTATAGAACTGTGAGTACTACATGAGTGTTGTTCTAAAACACTTAATTTGCAGTAATTTGTTATATCAGTGATAGATGTGTTGTGGATTGATTGTGGCCCCCAAAAAATATGTATTGAAGTGCCTGTGATTGTGATTCTGTTTGGAAATAAGGTTTTTCTTTGTTATGTTAATGGAGTCATATTAGAGTAGAGTGAGTCCTAAACCTAATCACTTTGAGTTATAAAAAGAGCAGAATAGACACAGAGACACACACAGGAATAAGACACCATATGAAGACAGATACATATGGCAGATGCATCTACAAGGCCTGGAACACCAAGGATTGTCAATAGTTACAGAAGCTGAAATAGACAAATAAGGACCTCCTCCTAGAGCCATACCCTGAATTCAGACTTCAACCCTCCTGAACTGTGAGAAAATAAATGTCTGTTCTTTAAAGCCACCTACTTATGGTATTTTTTGTTACGGTAATACTAGCTAAGACATGGCATAACTAGATCCTTTAGGGTTCAGTAAAAGTTGTCCCTCCCAGTACACCTTTGATATATGGGTAAATTAGGAAGAAAACCAGTAAATTTTCATGACGGTCAAAGATCTTCACCTATTTTCTTTTTGGGGGTTCAATGTTATTAGAACCTCTTGGAAAGGGCTGGGAAATTTCTAACTTACCGTCACTGGCAGTAAAGATCCTAAGGTCCTAAGCAGACATTCACTCTGAGAAAAGGGTAAGTCTTGCCTGATGATTTGGGTCTAATGTCAAAATTTAAAGAGTTTATATAAATGCACATAGATGACAAGTCTACCTGGACCAACTGACTATTCAACAAATTCAACACACACTGTTCACCCTGAGTATCAGTAAAATGTGTGCCAATGCTGTTGGCAAAACAGGTGAGTAAGGCATGGCCTCTGATAGCTCCAAAATGGAACATATTGTTTGGTAGACATTCAATATCTATTTACTGGATGGTTGGATGCATGAATGGATAAGTATGAATCCTCTGCTTTGTCTAAAACCTAGCTCTTGCTTTGTTCATTAACATCAGGATGGAGGTTTCTCCTGACTCACATAGCTGCAGGGGCTGATGAACCCAAGATTGGCAGGTCGGATGGCAGGCCACTGGCCCATATGCTGCAGAGGTCAACGAATCGCAAGATCAGCAGGCAAGCTGCTAGCTCAAGTCCCAAGAACTGGAGGTCAGATGATGACGGGCCAGATGCAGGATCCAGAGCAAGAGCCTTGCTGGAACATACATTTATATGCTGGAGGCAGGCCACACCCCCAAGGAAAATCCCTTTCACTGATTGGCTGCTTATAGAAGATCTCATCATAGAGTTGATTACATCATTACAAAACTGCCAAATTACATCATAACTGCCAAACCACTGAGAATCATGGCCCAGCCAAGTTGACACACAACTATAACCATCAGAGTTTACCCCTTGTCAAGTTGGCACCTGTATACATCTCCTTCAACCATTCATAATATCTAAATAAAGACAATTATAAAGTCATACTTGCACATAAAATGATACAACTAACACACATACAACTGAAAACTCACTAGCCCATTTATAGCTTATATTTTATAAGTGAAGAAAACAAAAATATATGATGTACAAATACAAGGAAGAAATACTCATAACAATTACAGTCCTCATTTTTGCAACTGGTCACATGGTTGTAATTGGTATTTAGAGCTACCTTCTTCCACAAACCATTCCATATTTCCTTTACTCTCAGTAAGCACCTCAGCTAGTCGTGGTTCTTTGCCAGGTGTGGTGACCCAAACCTTCTTCCCTGAAGGGTCTAGGCCATTAGTAGTCATGTTAGAATTGAGTTGCTGTAGTTTTCCATTGACTTTAATCATGGGACGTGATAGTACGAAGAGATGCCCTAAGGGATCTCCTGTACTCCAGACATACTGTTCTTTACCTCCATTATGTAATACCAATCTGATTTCCTCTTGGTAATCAGGATCAATCACAGCAGCAAATATAGTAACTCCCTTTTTGCCTATTGATCCAGAGGCATGAGGAGCCCAAAGTGCCTGAGTGGCATCCTTAACTTCCAGTTCAGTGGAATCAGTGACGTGTATCCAGGTGGGAGCATTCCGCCCTTCAGAACTAAGACCTCTTGACCTGCAGAGCATAAGGTCATGGAGCCAGGAAGCAAAAATCTTGCAAGTGGGTCACTAGGGGTAACAGTGAGTGGTGCCTTTCCCATTTCTACCCCTTGATTCCTGGACCCATGAATCCTGGCTATGGGAGAAACGGCACCATATATTGGATGCTAGTTCACAGCATATACAGCCTCCTGGAGAACACTGTCCCAATTAAACAAGGTACTGCCACCTAGCTGTCACCATAATTGTGTCTTTAGAAGGCTATTCCATCATTTCATCAAGGCAGCTGCTTCAGGATGATGAGGAACATGGTAAGACCAATGAATACCATGAGCATGGGCTCTTTGCCGCACTTTATTTGCTGTGAAGTGGGTCCCTTGATCTGAGGCGATGTTGTGTGGGATAACATGACGGTGGATAAGGCATTCTATAAGTCCACAGATGGTAGTTTGGGCAGAAGCATTGTGTATAGGGAAGGCAAATTTGTATCCAGAGTAAGTGTTTATTGCAGTAAGAAAAAAAACGCTGCCCTCCCTTTCCATGATGGAAGCAGTCCAGTGTAATCAACCTACCATCAGGTTGCTGGCTGCTCACCTTGAGGAATGTGCCGCGTCGGGGACTCAGTGTTGGTCTCTGCTACTGACAGATAAGGCACTCAGCAATGGCTGCAGCCAAGTCAGCCTTGGTGAGTGGAATCCATCCATGCTGCTGAGCCCCTGCATAACCTCCACCCTTGCCACCAAGGCCACTTTGTTCATGAGCCCATTGGGCAATGACAGGAGTGGCTGGGGAAAGAGGATGGCGGGTTTTCCCCAAACATCCTATACACTTGATTGTTAAAATCCTCCCCAGCTGAGGTCACCTTTGGTGAGCATTCACATGAGACACAAATATTTTCACTTCTTTGGCCTATTCAGAGAGGCATATTCACATAACTTTCCCCCAAACCTCCTTGTCACCAATTTTCCATTCATGTCCCTTCCAAGTCCCTGACCATACAGGCAAACCATTGGGCACAGCCCATGAATCAGTATACAATGGCAGATCTGGCCATTCCTCCTTCCAGGCAAAGTGAACAATCAAGTGTACTGCTCTAAGTTCTGCCTATTGGGAGGATTTCCCTTCACCACTGTCCTTCAGGGAGGTCCAGCAAGGGGCTATAGTGCTGCTGCTGTCCACTTTTGAGTGAAGCCTGCATATCATGCAGAACCATCTATAAACCAGGCACGAGTTTTCTCTTCCTCAGTCAACTGATCATAAGGAACTCCACATGAGGCCATAGGTGCAAACTGGGAAATGGCAGATAACGTGACAGAAGTGGAGACCATGGTCATTTTGGCCACTTCCTCATGAAACTTGTGCCTTCAGGTCCTGCTTGGGCCCAATCTCACGTACACTACTTCCATTTAATGATGGAGTGCTGCTGTGCACGTCCAACTTTATCACTCTGTGGGTCAGACAACACCCAGTTCATGATGGGCAGCTCAGGCTGCATGGTGACTTGGTGGCCCATGGTTCAGTGTTCAGTCTCTAGTAAGGCCCAGTAACAAGCCGAAAGCTGTTTCTCAAAATAAGAGTAGTTATCTGCAGAGATTGGCATGACTTTGCTCCAAAATCCTAAGGGTCTGTGCTATGATTCATCAATAGGGGCCTGCCAAAGACTCCAACCAGCATCTCTATCTGCCACTGACACTTCAAACATCATTGTTTCAGCCAGATCATATGGCACAAGTGGCAGAGCAGCTTGCATGACAGCCTGAACCTGTTGTAGGGCCTTCTTTTGGTCTGGGCGCCACAGAAACTAGCAGCTCTTCGAGTCACTTGATAAATAGGCCAGAGAAGCACACCCAAATGAGGGATATGCTGCCTCCAAAATCCAAAGAGGCCCCCCAGGCATTGTGACTCCTTTTTAGTTGTAGGAGGGGCCAGATGCAACAACTTATTCTTCACGTTAGAAGGAGTATCTTGACATGCCCCACACCCCTAAACCCCTAGAAATTTCACTGAGGTGGAAGGAGCCTAAATTTTTGTCAGGTTAATTTCCTACCCTCTAGCATGCAAATGTTTTACCAGTAAGTCTAGAGTCATTGATATTTCTTTCTTACTAGGTCCAATCAGCATAATGTCATCAATGTAATGGACCAATGTGACATCTTGCGGAAGGGAAAGGTGATCAAGATCTCTAGGGACTAAATTATGACACAGAGCTAGAGAGTTGATATACCTCTGCAGTAGGACAGCAAAGGTGTATTGCTGGCCTTGCAAGCTGAAGGCAATCTGCCTCTGCTGGTCCTTCAAGACAGGTATGGAGAAAAAGGCATTAGCCATATCAGTAGCTGCATACCAGGTACCAGAAGTATTAATATGCTCAAGCAGTGAAACCACATCTGAAACAGCAGTTGCAATTGGAGTCACAACCTGGTTAAGTTTTTGATAATCCACTGTCATTCTCCAAGACCCATCTGTTTTTTGCACAGGCTGAAAAGGTGAGATGAATGAGGATGTGGTGGGAATTACCACCCCTGCATCCTTCAAGTCCTTGATGGTGGCATTAATCTCTGCAAACCCTCCAGGAATGCAGTGTTGCTTTTCGTTTACTATTTTCCATGTAGGGGCCGTTCTAATGACTTCCCCTCAGCCTTTCCAATCATAACAGCCCTTACTCCACATGTCAGGGATCCAGTGTGGGGGTTCTGCCAGTTGCTGAATATATCTATTCCAATTATGCATTCTGGAACTGGAGAAATCACTACAAGATGGGTTTGGGGACCTGCTGGACTCACTGTGAGATGGACATGAGCTAAGCCTCCATTAATAACTTGACATCTATATGCCCCACTCTGACTAGCGGGCCACACTGACAATTTGGGTCTCCTGGAATTAGTGTCAGTCTAGGGCCAGTGTCCTACAATCCCTGAAAAGTCTGATTATTTCCTTTTCCCCAATGAACAGTCACTCTCATAAAAGGTTGTAGATCACTTTGGGAAGGGTGGGGAAAAAGATTAACAGTGTAAGTTTTTGGCAGTATATTGGAGTCTTTCCTCAAGGGGACTTGGCCTCCCCTTCATTCAAGGGGTTGTGGGTCTGTAAATTGGCTCAAGTCTGAGAACTGATTGAGGGACCATGACTATTCTGGCAATTCAAGTTAGATTGCTGTTCACTTGACCTATAATTCTGCTTGTACAGATGAAGTATATATTTAGTAGATTTCCTACCTATTTCACTCCTAGGGACACCATGACTAAGCAGCCAATGCCATAAATCCACATAAGTCAGACTATTGTGATTACTTCTTTGACTCCACTGTCCATTATGGTAACCTCGCCTACCTTGTTGTTTTTCATTGAGTGCCGCCACTTGGCCCCTACCACCTTGGGGTCCAATCACTTCCATTGTAGTTAAAAACCAATCCAAACCCACTGCCATCAAGTTGATTTGGACTCACAGAGACCCTATAGTACCAAGTAGAACTGCCTGCTCCATAAAGTTTCCAAGGCTGCAATCTTTACAGAAGCAGACTGCCACATCTGAGAGCAGCTGGTGGATTCGAACTGCCAACCTTTCGGTTAGCAGCCGAGAACTTTATCCACTGCAACACTAGAGCGCCTTCTATTGCAGTTAGGTGTCTTAATTCAGTTAGGGCTGTTCCCACAGTCAAATCTGAGTTAAATAGAATAGCAATCACAGAAGTCTTTAACAATGCTAGGGCTCCCTTTATAAATTTGTTCCTCACTGTCATAGCAAAAGGTGTGTCCTCTGGGCACTCCATGTGTGAGTCTGTGTGTCTAACCTGATAAATCCACTGTAACATGCCAATTTCCCTAAGCCTTTCAATACTTTCTTCTACAGTATACCAAGACAGGTCTGATACTTCAGTTTGATTTAGCATAGGCCACTGCATAATCCATACTTCAGCGAAACAACCAAATAAACTATTAGATCATTTTCTGACCTCTCAAGTTGAAACACTGAATGAAGACTCCATGCTTAATGGGTCCATATCAATAAACTCAGACTAATCTAACTTTATGTTCCTTGCACCATTATCTCACACCCTTAATAGCCATTCACAGACATATTCCCCAGGTTTCTGTTTGTACATATTGAAAAGACAAGCAGTTCTTTTGGAGTGTAGTGTACCTCCCCCTGCATCACACTTTGTACTTCACCTTTTGGGGCTCACTGGGACTTAAATCTAGTTGTAGGTCTAGAAGCAGAAACGGTTGGTGGGGATGTCTTCTGAGAATATTCAGCAATGTCTTGTAAGGCATCTCCCTCAGGCAGTGCCCCAGGCAAGGACTCAGACATCTCTCCAGGAGATGAGTCAGACAAAGGTTCTTCAGGCACAGCTGGTTTAATCTCATCACATCAAGGTGAAGGAGCTAATGGTTTCACTGGGGAGGGTGGTTTAGCAGACAAAGATGGAGCAATCTCTTCAGATGGGAATGAGAGTGCTGCTTCTATTATCAGGAATGATTCAAAAGAGGTTAGGGGCTCAACGTCCCCAGCTTCCTGATTATCTGCCCATATGTCCCCATCCCAAGTTTTAGGATCACATGTCTTCCCAATCAATACCCTCACTTTAACTTCAGACACCATTCAAGGTTTGGAATTCATCTGACATTGTAATTCAGACACTTATGATAAGACTCTGGGTTTGGTTTTTGGCAATATCAGCTCTGTTACTACAAGAAATAAGACTTTCTTTCAGGGCATGAGTGGCAATTTTGAGGTTGTTTATGCAGCACTTGAGCTGTGACTTTGGAGCCCTGAGCTCATCTTTTCTTTCACTTGTCTAGTTAAAGTAGGACCAACCAACCAGCTTCCTTATACTTCTCATTCCAACAAAACTGTAGAAAAGTATCAAATATGCGATCACTCAGAGCCTCACCTCTCACCAATACTTGATCTATTGGTGGTGATTTTTGTGTATTTCTATTGCCACCTCATGTCATAGATTAGCAGTGCCCGCTACTACTGGAAGCAGAGTCATCAACATCTTTAAATACTAACCAGACTTGAAAACCAATTTAGAAAACTCATTCTTATAATTTTGTTTCTCTAGAACCACTCTTGGTTCCAAATGTCTTAGGCTGGGTTTTCTAGAGGTGCAAAACCAGTGAAGCATGTATACATACATACATATGTGAGATATATGTATGTATATGTATATATATATAAAGAGAGAGAGACAGAGAGAGAGAGAGAGATGTATATACATATACATATAATTCTAAGAGCTTCAGACTGACAGTCTGGGACTGAGAAATTAAACTGACCAGGTAGGTTTTTATTTCCACTGCTGTTATCTTATTTCTAATTGCTAGGCTTTTACAACATGCATTAGATGAAGAGAAAGCATCCTGACTCCACTGCATATTGGCTGTCTGGGCTTAAGTGAAATACTAAAAGTGAAATACATATATCTCCCTCTATATATGTATGTGTGTGTGTGTATATATATATATATGGAGAGAGATTTATCTCCAGGAAATGTCTCACACTGTTGTAGAGGCTGGCACGTCCCAAGTCTGTGGGCTGGGGTAAGGTTGGAGGCTTCTCCTGACTCACATAGCTGCAGGGGCTGATGAACTCAAGAATAGCAGGTAAGACAGCAGGCCACTGGCTCACAGACTGCAGAGGCTGGTGTATCCCAAGATCAGCAGGTAAGCTGCTAGCTCAGGTCCCAAGAACCAGAGATGAGATGATTGTCATGGATTGAACTGTGTCCCCCAAAAATATCTGTCAACTTGGCAGAGTCATGATTCCCAGTATTGTATGATTGTGTACCATTTTGTAATCTGTTGTGATTTCCTTATGTGTTGTAAACTCTATCACTATGACATAGTAAGATGGACTAGCAGCAGTTATACTGATGAGGTCTACAAGATTAGATAGTGTCTTAAGTCGATCTCTTTTGAGATATAAAAGAGAGAAGCAAGCAGAGACACATGGGAATCTCATACCACCAAGAGTAAGAGCGCATCCTTTGGACCTGAGGTTCCTGTGCAGAGAAGCTCCAAGACCAAGGGAAGATTGATGACATGGACTTTCCTCCAGAGTCGACAGAGAAGGTGTTCCCCTGGAGCTGATGCCCTGAATTTGGACTTGTAGCCTACTGGGCTGTGAGATAATAAACTTCTCTTTATTTAAGCCATCCATTTGTGGTATTTCTGTTACAGCAGCACTAAATAACTAAGATAATGACGATTAGCCAGATGCAGGATCCATGGTAATAGCCTTGCTGAAACATTCTTTTATATACTGGAGGAAGGCTCCACACACCCAAGGAAAATCCCTTTCAACTGACTGGCTGCTCATAGCAGATCCCATCACGGAGTTGATTACATCATTATATAACTGCCAAACCACTGAGAATCATGGCCTAGCCAAGTTGACACACAACTTTAACCATCACAGTAAGATAATATGAGGAGGGGCTACAGCTCTCATTCATTGTCCTATCCCTATTGCTTAGAACAGTGTCTGGTACACAGTAGTTGCTCAATAAATGTTTATTGATTTGATTGATTTGTTATTAGTAGAAAAATTCAAAATGCTAAATATATAGTATTCACACAATATTATGTTTAATAATAGTATTAAATCTGCCACTTTCAAAGGCAACATATAAATATTTTTCAATATAAATGATAATTTTCTGTCTCTGGACAGTGCTTCATTTCATTATGTCGTTACTAGTCAAAATTGACTCAACAGCACCTAACAATAACAATTTTCTCTCACATACATAGCTCTTCTATCAGAACCTGTTTTCTATGTCACTAATAGGTGTTTTTTTAAAACATGATTTCCCATAAACATTTTATGTTGTTTATAGGTCATTAATTTGTTCAATTTTTTTGTTATATATTGAAAATAACAAGGTTAAATAAGTATGTGATAAGTGGAACTGCCTTATTAACAAGGTCTCAGTAAAACAAATGGACTAAATGTTCTGCTTCCAGTTGGCAAAAATTAGGCCAGGTTTCATCTTTTCCAAGCTCCTGTCCTCCTTCTGGTACAGGTGACACTTAGACAGATCCACCCTGCTTGCATATTGAGCTCTAGTCAACACTTCTGAGCAATTCTAAGAGCTTCAGACTGACAGTCTGGGACTGAGACATTAAACTGACCGGGTAGGTGCTTATTTCCAGCCCTGTATCCTATTTCTAATTGCTAGGCTTTTACATGTATTAGATGAAGAGAAAGCATCCTGATCCCACCACGTTTCGGCGGTCTGGGCTTCAGTGAAAAAATAAAATTCTCCTAACCTCAGATTCCTCAGCTGTTAAATGGGTCTCCAGGAACCAGATTCTGCATCTTTAAGATTTCTGTGCAGGAGGTTTACTGGCCAGTGCTTGTGTAAAAAGCACCTACGAATGGAAAGAGAAACAGGACTGGGCAGAGGGAGACATTAACCCCCACTACAGAGGCTCTGGAACTGGAATGGCCCTTCAGCGATGTCCTGAATCGAGACTCAGTGCCGAGACTTTATACCCCACATCAATCAGTCATTGGATGCAACCTGCCCAAGGGGGGAGTTTGACCTTGGGCAAGGTGATTGTTTTGGATGAGAGAAATTCCTGGATAAGGAGGCAGCCAAAAGCCTTCAACTGTCAGCACTCAGCTGGGGGACAGCAGCTGGGGGAGTAAGTGGCTAAGTCCTTAAGGGGGGTCCGGGGGGTCCAGGTGGCATCTATCAACACTCACTATTGTTGTTAGTGTCCTCAAGTGGCCCCCCAACTCATGGCAACCCTGTGCACAACAGAATGAAAGACTGCCCCGTCCTTAGTCATACTCATGATCAATTGTGGATCAGATCATTGTGACGCTAAGGTTTTCATGAAGCTAATAGTATTTCTTTGCCAAATTTCTTGTGATCTTAAATGAGATTACGTATGTGAAAGCATCTAGCTTAGTCCCTGGCACTTAGATGGCACCCAATAAATCACTGTCACATGAATGAATGAAAGAATAAAGAACAAACCATTGCCACTGAGTCAATTCCGACTCATAGCGACCCTATAGGACAAAGTAGAACTGCCCCATAGGGTTTCCAAGGAGCAGTTGGTGGATTTGAACTGCCAGTCTTTTGGTTAGCAGCCTAACACTTAACCACTGCACTACCAGGGCTCCAAAAAAGAATAAATAAGTAAATGTTTTACTGACGCCACACCTTGCTGTCAGTATTTGCTATTTCCTGTGTGCTACTGTCTGTCACATGTGTCTCTATTTCACAAAGTATGTAATTATAAAGATTAAACTTTTTAGAGAGGATCTACTGGTCTACCATGAAGGGCCTGTCCCCATTTCACAAATAGATTCATTTTCCTATCTGCTTTGATTGAAACCTATACTTTACATCATTAAAGGTTTAGACTAAGTGGGCTGAATTAGACAGTTCCATGTTAGACCTCTTAAGACAGAATTTTGGGGATTTGTGGTATCAGAATTTGGCTAAAAGTGGTCCAGTCTTCCACAGAATTAAATATATATATATATATATTTCTATATCTTAGCTTATAGGGCTAGCTTCACAAAGTAATGTTTTAAATTACTTCACATTAGTTGGGCCATCTTTACATGAGCTTTGCAGTAGAAACTAGACATATGGTATACATCTCCCGAATTAAGAGAAAGTCATATTATGTAGTTATTTCTTTTGTGAAGTAAGAATTCACACTTCTCTTTATGGATTAGTTCTCGTATTTTAAAGAAATTTCTCTTCAATAAATGTGGGTTTTATATATATTATCTTAATTAACAATTTTATGAGGTAGCTATTTCTTTCCCTATTTTGCAGAGAGGTTTAAGTTACTTTCTGAGTCCCAGAATTAGTAAGGGGCAAAGCTATGACTTCTCATTCTGAATAGTATGCCGCTTCTCTCGCTCAGAATACCACAGTTTTCTAATTCAAAACTTTGTCTTCTTACTGTATAATTAATTCTTTCATTCCACTATCAAACATTTTTGAACCACCTGCCAGGTCCAGGCTGCCAGATGGATACACACTGTCCCTAAACACAAACACTCACATAGGCAAGACCACTTACTCCAACAAGGGATATGTCAGAACAAAGCCTCAAACCTTTTGGAGCTGAAACTCCTTTCCTCGGTTTCCTTATTTGCTATTCAACCACAAGAGCATGCAAAGCTAGGCTATTTATACGAGTTTCAAATTTTCCTTTAAGGAGAGCAGTCACTTCCAACTTCAAATAAATACTGATAAAGGCTGAAGTTCTTTTTCGGCCCTCAGGGTGACAAATATCATCCTTAGAACAGGCTGTTTCTTCTCAAGTGAACATCCTGAATATATGCTATGCTACTTAGACACCAATATAAGCATAACCTAACAGTCAGAGGAAAATCAATCACATCACCCTGGAATTGTACATTTTATGACTCCAACAAGGTGATGACAATGGTTCTGCTGTTAATTTTTTTGAAATTCAACACAGTGACTATTACACAAATACAGGATGATTTCGGGGGGAACAAATATAAAGTGTTCCTTTGGAAAAAATCTCCAGTGAGAGCTATCTTATGACACAGTATCTCCCTGGAGACTAGTTATGGAATTTTCTTGCAGAAAACATTTTATGCAATGAAAATTGAATGCTTTTGTTTCCTTGGAAACAAACCCTTTCACCTTCCTTGCACAGAATTTTAAGCGAAGAAAATTTAGCCCAGAATTAGTCCCAGAATCTACCTATTTTAAACTAGTGGAATTTTCAAACACATGCTATTATTAGAAATAATATGCTATAAACTCACTTAGCTCAGTTGAGGTCAAACAAATAAGCCTTTGCATGAAGTATAGACGTCTGGTATTCCAAACACGGAACTAGAATTACCTAAGAACTCTTATGCTGAATAGCTTAGAAAATTCTCAATTGTAGTCATCAACTGACTAAAATAATCTTCTCAGTCATAAAGAAAAAAACTAAGAACAGCAATGAGTAATAAAAATATTAGTTATTAGAAAATTTCAGAATGAGAAAGTCAAAACTCTGATGCCAGTGGTCTCAAGCCAATCCATCTCCTGGGGATAGAAAATGTTTTCTGTAGGAAACAAAATTTGTTTTCTTTGCAAAGAAGAAGCCTTAAGCGACTACATTTTTTTTTTTTTTTACATCCTAGAATAAACTTCTTGGATATACTTAAGAAGGCACACACTTTTTTTTTTTTTTTTTTTGGTATTGTATACTATTCGCAGTGTAAATATCTAAACACAGGTGAGGCAGGAGACGCAGTTTAATACTAATCCTAACATCTTTCCAACTCAAGGTGATTGTTTCAGTAAAAGATCCTATACTGTTTAAATTCTAGAATGAAGTTCTTACAGAAATGCATCCATTTTTTTTCTGTTTTAAAATTTTCATTAATGAAACAATTTGAATCAACTCTGAACATCACAGACTTGTCTTCAAATGCCAAATCACTTAGAAGCATCCCTAATACGCAAAGACATTTTTTTTTTTTTTTTTGAAACAGTTTTAGACCGCACAAGAGTTGCAAAAAGAGAACAGAGAGTTGCCATGTATCCTTCACCCTTCATCCGGTTCTCCTAAAGCTAGCATGTTGCATAACTCTAACACAATTATCAAAACTAAGCAATAAACATGGTACAATACTATCAAACAGACTGCGGTCTTTCTTCAGATTTTACCAGTTTTTCCACTAATGTTCTTTTTTGATTCTACAATCGAATTCATTATTCTACTTTGCATTTAATTTTAAAATCCCTTCGTCATCTCCAACCTGTGACAGTCCTCAATCTATCTTTCATGACCTTGACACTTTTGAAGAGTTGTTGTTCAGTCCATTCCAGCTCCTAGAGATCCCATGTGTGCAGAGTACAGCAGCTCCATAGGGTTTTCAAGGTTGTGACGTTTCAGAAGCGGATCACCAGGGCCTTATTTCCAAGGCACCTCTGGGTGGGTTTGAACTGCTAACCTTTTGGCTAATAGTTAAGCACTTAACCATTTGTGCCACCCAAGGACTGCTTTTTGAAAAGTACTGGTCAGATACTTTGTAGAATGTCCCTTAGAAGTGATGTACCCTTTTAAGCATATCATGTTAGGAAGTGCATGAAGTCAATACATCTTATTACTATTGATATTAAACTTGATCACCTGGTGAATGTGGTATCTGCTGGGCTTCTCCACAGTAAAGTAGTATCTTTCACTTTGTAATTAATAAATATCTTGGGGTAGATACTTTGAGACTACAAATATACTTGTTTCCTCTCAAACTTCAAGCAAATAATTTTAGCATCCCTTGGCGGGTCTTGCCTGCAACTATTATTATTGCAGTGTTTTAGTGATGATTTTCTGTTTTTCTCATTCTGTTTACATTTACTAAGTAGTCCTGGTGGCACACTGGTTAAAGCAACCAACTGCTAACCGAAACGTCAGCGGTTTGAAATCACCAGCTGCTCCGCAGGAGAAAGATGTGGCAGTCTGCTTCTGTAGAGATTTACAGCCTTGGAAATCTTATGAGTCAGAATCAACTCAATGGCAGTGGGGCTGGTTTAACATTTAGTAACTGGAAATCTTCTGTAAGGAAAAGCTGCAAGGATAGTTATCTTTTAGTCTGAAAACAAATGATCATTTTACTGCTTTGTCCTAGTTCTTCTGAAACATATATAAGCTTTAGAAAATCAAAGCTACCATCTTAAGGCAGGGCTGGGATGAAGAAATGTCGTGCTCAGCAAAAAAAGTTAATTAATTTATTTTTTTACAAAGAGTCCACAGAGCAAATACTATAGGGGAAATTTTTCACTGAAACAATTTATGTATATTTAATAGTAACATCAGAGACTGATTGAAAAGTCACTAAGTCTTGATCATTGAAATACTCATGTAATGAATTGCCAACACCTTGCTAGCTGAGGAACTGACTTTTTTTCATGATGCAACTCAAGCATCTCTTCTCAAAACACTTCTCTGACTTACTCTGTAGAGGTAATTATTCCCTCCTTTTTTATGGTCCCTTAGTGTGTGTCTCTGGAGTCCCTTGGTGGCACAAACGGTTAAGCGCTCAACCACTGACTGAAAGATTGGCAGTTCAAACCCAACCAGAGATGCCTCAGGAGACAGACCTGGCAATCTGCTTCAGAAAGGTCACAGCCTTGAGAACCCTGTGGAGCAGTTTACTGTGCACATATCAAGTCGAGACTGACTTGATGGCAACTAACAACAACAGTGTGTGTCTCTAATATTTACTACATTTATTACACCGTATTTCAATTACTGACACTTCTCTCAGCCTCTTAGCAGACCACAAGCTTGTTGAGATCAGCTGCCTCATCTCATTTACCCTTGTATCTGCATCATTTAGTACAACACTAGTACATAGAAGGCTTTAAAGTTTAATGAATTCTTGACAGATGGATGGATGGATGAATGGATAGATGGACGGGCGGATGGTGAATGGATGGATGAATGGTTGGATGGATATTGATGAGTCACAATCCCTGACCTCAGAGAGCTCAATTTAGTGAGTATTTGACAACTGTAGGTAAAATATGGGGGGAAGTATAAAGAAATAATCTGTCTCAGTCATTAAAAGCCACGTGGCCATAGTGAAAACATTTTGCCCTTCCATGTTTCGGTTTCCTGTAAAAATAACTGAGTAGATAATCCCTAAAGTTACTTTCACCAATAACACATTCCATCATTCTACTATGTACTTGAATGCTGCAGAAATATGAACACTGTATGCTCTTTTCAAAGTGACCAATTAGATATGTGTGTTCTTTCTAACACCAGAACTTTTATATTTTATCTAAATTGTTATCAATGCAAAATTACATCCTGTTTTATATTACTGACAATCTGTTAGCTCTTCAAAACTCACCAAAGGGGATGATCATTTTCCATTTCAACCTATGACAAAAGTAAGCACAATTTTTTGGTTTGTTGCCAACATGCCTGGAATTACATTTATGCATTATGCCAGCCCTGCTTCACACGTGCTGATGTTGTTAAGCACATCACCTTCATGAGACAAATCTGTAATTTGAGAAATAAAATTAAATGCTCCATGCCATCAAAAGTAATTATTTCAGTGTAGAAGTTTTCTTTAAGTTTGCTAATAAAAGTAATGCTTTGCATTAGCTTTGCCATTTTATACTTTCAAAGTGCTTTCATATTCATCACCTTGTATGTAGGAATATTTTGAAAGCTTTTATGATCTGAACAAAAGTTATGTATTATTATTATCATTATTATAATATAAGATCTCAAGACAATCTAGTGAGGTATACAAGGAGGGCAAGAATTGTTATCCTAGTGTATAAATAAAATAACAAAGCCACAGATAGGCTAAGAGATTTCTCAGGATCACGTGTACTGTGAGTAAAACTGTTCTAGGTATTTTGAAGGGCATGCTGTTTCCGGCCTAAAGACACTCAGGATTTAATAGGTGGTATATAAGCACAATTAACTTGTTTTCATTTGATGAACTGAGGGCAAGAAGGAGAGCAGAAACATCTGTAGTGAGTATTTAATGGCAATATTTATCAGTTTAAAAGAAGCAGAAAGATAGTAAGGCTTTCATAATAAAGAAAAAAGGAAGGACGGGAGAGAGGGAGGAAGAAGAGAAGTGGGGGGAGGGAGAAGGAAACATGGAGATGGAGAAAGAGAGAACGAGGAAGGGAAGGGTTGAGAGAGAAGGAGGAACAGTGGAACGGAGGGAGGGAGGGAAAGGAGAAGGAGGAAGAAAAAATGGGGAAGGGAGGGGAGGGAGAAAGAAAAGAGGGGGAGAGAGAGAGAAGTAGGAACAGAGGGAGGGAGGAAGGAAGGAAGGAAGAAAGACTTTAATTTCATTCATCTCCCACAACTTCACTTGAGAAATTATAATTTAACAATCTGAAGATGCTTGCTGATGAACATAAACATTCTAAGAAGCAACTTGGACAGATATACAAAGTTATTTTGGAGGGATAATCTTAAAATGGTGTCAAGAATGTTACATTTTTACGATTACTTGTCAAAACTATTAGGATATCAGTTACCATACCTGTTGAACTCAAGGTTACCAGAACCGGCTTAGGTAGTGCTATTTTCTCTTGTTAAAATCACTGTCCTAACAAAAAGGGATCAGAATTTTATTGTTCAACCTATTTCAAGTAGAATATACTTACTAGTGTGTGGAAAAATACTGACTTTTCAAATGTCAGGATACGATAGGCTGGATGTTCCTAATAACGGAGAAAAGAAATAAGAAAGAGCTAAGTGGTCAAAACATAGAGCTCCTGAAAAATCCCAAAGAAACTCAAGAGCTCCTAATGCCTTACACATAAAATATGTCATATCACAGCTAAGTTCCTCTATCTCAACCAGTGAATAAAAGAAGGGATTGACAATACAGATACAGTGTCCTAAAAGTGATCTTACGGTTATATTTGTAAAATTAACCCACTTGCCAATCATCCACCACTAGTGTATTTTATTAGTTATACAGAACTATAGAGTCACTGAGTCAGAATCAACTTGATGGCAATGGGTTTTGGTTTTGGTAGGTTGTATATTCTATATGTAACAGATAAAGAGGAATTTTGCCCCTGGATGGAATATGCCTAAAATATCACCCATATTTGATTTAGATGGCTCAGAAGATGAGATTTTGGACTTGGAGTTGATTTAACACTTTTGCGATCCTGTAATGGGTGAATGTGTTTTACATGTGGCAAGGACATGAATTTGCGGGGGGGAAACGATGGAATGTTATGGATTGAACTGTGTCGCCCCCAAATACATGTTTTAAATCCTAGCCTCTATGCCTGTGGTTATAATCCCGTCTGGGATGGGTCGTGTTTGTTAGGTTAAAGAGGTAGGATTAGTGTAAGGTGTATCTTGAGTCAATCTCTTTCAAGATATAAAGAGATTAAACAAGCCAGCTAGAAGCAGTGATGGAGAAGGAGAGATGCCAAGCCTCATGAAGATCGCCAGGAGCAGAAGCTCAGAAGAGACAAGGACCTTCCTCCAGAGCTGACAGAGAGAAAAAGACTTCCTTAGAGCCAGTACCCTGCATTCGGACTTCTAGCCCCCTAAAATGTGAGAAAATAAATTTCTGTTTGTCAAAGTCACCCACTTGTGGTATTTCTGTCATAGTAGCACTGGATAACTGAGATAGGCAGCTAACTACAACAATAAATGGTGTGGCAGGACACAGATAGCCTCAAGCTAGTGAAACCCTAGGGGCTGCAGCAGAAAAGGAAGCCAGAATGAGTCCCAGGCTGAAAAATAGGGAAAATAGTCAAAAATCTTTTCATAGACCTCTAGATGTTTATACTCCCACTTAAGTCCCCAAGCAAAAAACTAGAACAGTTTCTCTAAAGAGCTTGACTGTATTTCTGAGCACTAGAGCACTGATGCCTCCCAGGATGTGTGTGTGGCGGTGGCGGGCAGAAAAGTACCCAGCTTAATGTTCTGTCTACTCACTCTGCCTGATTACCCTAAAGCTAAACCTACCCTTGCACACAGAGCTGCAAATCATCTTTTTTGATTGACTCATTCCTAAATATGAACGGACAATCAAGAATCATCAGACATTTGAGGAAAGCCTAAAACATGAGAGAGACCCAGATAAAGCAACAGGAAATAGAGATAATTTGACAGGTTTTTCAAAATCTGGGTATGCCCATGGGAGTGTGGGATGCAAGGGAACATCACCCTTGATGAATGTCTCAGCAGAAAAGTAGGTTAAGAACTAACTGCTTTTCTAATGTTTGTTCTATCCTGCCAAGCTTCCTATCTTCCACACATTTGATGAGCATTCTATAGTCTAGGCTTCAGGAACCCCAGAAGTCTTGACTAATATAATCAAGGAAGCACAATAGAGATAGAAGGTTGCCAATGTTAAAAACTATAAAATAAAGTGTTATAGCTAAAGAAAGAATGTATCAGTGGAAGGGGGTTAAGTATGAAACCATAGAAAAACAGGAGTCAAAGAAATGTTTATGTAAAATACCCAGGGGACCTTGAATCTATAGGACACCAGAATTCAGACAAAAGAGCATTGTCATTTGTTTTGGAGGCAGGGACCTTTCAACAGGATTTCCTATACCTGAAATTAAGCAAAATATCCTAGGACTATAGCTTCTCTCTGCCCAGAGTCCGGTCTCCCACAGCAATGATCTGATAATAAATTTGGCTGTCCAGATAACTAAAAAAGAAGAAAAGGTTTACAGATAATGGATATTCCTATGAAAAGTACCCATAGTTTAAAAAACCATTGTTGTCGAGTCGATTCCAACTAACAGCAGCCCTATAGGACAGAGTAGAACTGCCCCACAGGGTTTCCGAGAAGCAGCTGATGGATTTGAACTGCCAACCTTCTGGATAGCAGCTGAGCTCTTAACCACTGTGCCACCAGGGCTCCCTCCATAGTTTACGCATTCTCTTTTCTATATCAGACAATTTTAAGTTTGGTTAACATGTTATCAGTTTCCTAGGTTCTGATTAACTCCTATGAAGGGTTAGATTCAGGTTTTGGACCATCAAAGATTGATGAATTCATAAAAACAATGCCACCCAGGATGATCCTGCCTGAGAAGCTAGCTAGCTCCTTGCCTGGCAATAACCATATTTAGTGTGCATTTCTCTGTAACAGTGGTTCTCAAACTTGACTGCACATTAGGATTATCTGGGGAGTTTTTTTTTTTTTCAAAATTCTGATGCCCAAACTCACCGGAGCCCAGAGGTTTAGATTCACTTGCTCTGTGGTGGGACCTATGCGTAGGTGTGTTTTAAGTACTCCCCAGGTGATCCAAAGGTAAGCAAAAGAGGAAAACCACTGCTATGAGGTAAATGTAGTCCAGGAGCTTAAACTCATACTGGGCTGCTGATAGTTCATTTTGAATTGCTTCATCCATTTTTAATATCAATATTATCCTATCAATGTTGATTTTACTCATTAATGCTCCATGATCGGACAATTTCGACAGGGGGAAATTATGGGGAAAAAGACTGTAACTTAACAGATAAAAGATGTTTTTGATACTTTTAGACTTCACAAGAACAGATTGTATTGCAAACTCCTTATTCACGGAAGACTTTAAGACCAGATAAAATTCGATTCAACATTTTCTGTGGGCTACTATATGCAAGAAGGTCTCAAAATTGAGCCCTGGTGGTGCAATGATTAAGCACTCGGCTGCTAACCAAAAGGTTGGCAGTTTGAACCCACCCAGAGGCTCCACAAGAGAAAGGCTTGGTGATCTGCTCCCATAAAGATTACACCCTAGAAAATCCTGTGGGGCAGTTTTACTCTGTCACGTGGGATCCCTATGAGTCCAAATCAACTCGAAGGCACCGAACAACAATAACATTGTATGCGAGGAGACAGAAAATGAGTAAGGCAATAGTCTCTGCTATTGTTTTAATCTATGATTTCTTCTCATTCTGATCTTTTATAATTTGCAAATCAATTATTTTATTTTTATCAGACTAATAATACAATTCAGAACCAATATTAGTACCTTCTGCCTTTTCCTGACTTAAAAAAAATCTATTATTTTATGCTTTCTCTACCTGTTACTGGCTAGGGAATCTTAGGAACTTAACCACTCAAAATTTTAATTTCTTCATCTTTAAAGAAAGAGTTCAAAATAGTTGCAAGTGCCTATTCTCAAAAGATTCTTGTGAGCATTAAATGATCTATGCATTTAATGTGCTTAGCACAGCATCTAGCACATAGTAAGCACTTAATAAATGTTATTATCTGTTAATTTTTAAAACAATACATTCAGTGCACACTTTATAATATCTTCTTTGTGCTATTATTATGGTTTAAAGAAACGGAGCTATTTCTAATAATTCCTCTAACGCACTGACAAGAATTCTATTAATAGCATATGTAGTGAGTACATTTTTGTATTTCTTTAGAGATGTGAAAAGAAACAACTTACATAAGGTTCACTGTTAATCTAGTTACAAGTGCTACTTAGAGGGCAGATGCACATTTTATAATCAGCTGTTTCATTTCCTTATTCATGTTTGTGCTCTTCGTTCTCTTAGAGCAGTTGTATAATTTAATGATTAGAATTATCTTATTATGGACTAGCACAGTGAATGTAAAACGTATGTATGAAAATAACAGGATCTTGTATTAGGAAATGATTACAACACAGAGCAGCAACAGCAATTTTGTACTCACTTGTCTTGATGAAATCCATTTTTATTTTATAAATCATTAGATATTTTCCAACTCTGCAGAATAATGTAAATTGATGTTTTCCTTCACAAAATCCTAGTTAAATTTTGATGGCAATTATAATTGTAAATTGATCGCAAGCTTTGAAATATCAAATGCAAATAAAGCAGCTCAAAGCATAGGACATCTGGAACAGCACAGCAATGCAACTCCTCATTTTTTTCTACAGTGCAAAATGTTCTACTTGGGTAAACAGATTAACCTTTCTGGATGCTATTCACTCATTTGATTCAAATCTATGGGGAAAATCACCTTGCAGCGCTTGAGCATTCTAAACGCTAATCCTAATTTTGTCTCAAAAATTTAGCACTAAGGGAGAAGAGGAAAAAAAAGGAAACTCAGCCACTTCACAACGAGTCACTATCACTGCAGACAGCCACAGTACAGTTCCACTGTCTGGGACAGCACTAGATTTAGAATTGGAGGTCCCAGGTTTAAGTTCTGTTCCGCTATTTACTTGCTGTGTTATGTTGGGAAAGTCACCATATTTCTCCGAGTCTCGGTTTCCTCTTTCATAAAGTGGGGAGAATATTATCTCCTCCAACAGAGCTGCTATGAGGATTAGTTGGTTCATGGATGTGAAACCCTCTGCAAACTGAGATTCACTTCAAAATCACTAAATATGATAAGGTGTAGATACAATGATGCCAGATACACAGGAGGAAACACAAATGCCAGCAGAGACAAAGGGAGACAGAATCCGCATAATTAGCAGGCAGCATGAGTGGTAGAGGCATTGTGCAATTAGGTGTGACCTCGCCTTCCTGTTTATAATTTTCATCTTGGCTATGCTGCTGAAATGATAACCTATGTAAAGCATCTGGCTCACAATAGACATTCAGTAAGTGTTTGCTTATCTACTTTCAAGTAGTAACACTTTGTGTGTGTGTGTGTCTGTGTGGTGAAAATATATACAACAAAACATTTGCCAATCCAACAATTTCTACATGTATAATTTAATGACAATGATTATATTCTTCAAGTAGTGCTACCATTCTCACTATCCTTTGCCAAACTATTCCGCCACCATTAACATAAACTCAATCACCACTAGCAAAAACTTGTCCTCTCTCCCTCCCACTCCTAATAATCCTTGATTTCTATATATTTGCTTATTTCATATAAGTGGGATCAAACAGTATTTGTCCTTTTGTGAACTGACTTATATCAGTTAGCATAATGTTTTCAAGGTTCATCCATGTTGTGGCTATATCAAGACTTCATCTCTTTTTACGGTCGAGTAACATTCCATTACATGTATATACCACATTTTGTTTATCCATTCATCTCTTGATAGACAAGTCAGTTGTTTCCATGTTTTAACCATTGTGAAAAGTGCTTTAATGAACATTGGAGTACAGGTTTCTGTTTGTGTTCCTGCCGTTACTCCTTCTGGGTATATACCTAGGATTGGAATTACTGGGTCATTTGGCAGTTCTGTGTTCAACTTTTTGAGGAACCACCAAACTGTTTTCCACAGTGGCTATACCATTTTACATTCCCACCAGCAATGGATGAGGGTGACTTATTTTTGATATCTGTATTTATGTGATGTTTAGTTCATTTAACAGACATTTACCAATGCTCTAGTCACACTGGTAGAAAAAATTATATAATTCCACCTATGTCAGGGATGACATAGACAAAGATATTAAACAAATAATTCTCCCAAATTTATAATTACAGTGATAAATGCTATGAAAAGCACTGAAAGGAAGTAACACAAGAACACTCAACTTTGAAGCATTAAAGACAATTTCTGTCCTTTTAATAATATTTTTTGTTTTCATGCATTTATCTACAAATAAATTTAAGCTCCTAAATATGACTCAGTAGTTACTAGTTCTTTGTAATCCTCCCAGCAACTCACACAATTCTTTGCCTTTACTAAGTGCTCAATAAACATAGTTAATCAATTTGTTTCACATACTACTCTTTAGTCATTTTGCTTGTCTTAGGTTCATATTGGATAAAATGCAGAGGTCTTAAAATGGCAGAGTTCTAGAGTCATTTAGACTAATAAATTTTGGATTTCCAATATAAAAGTTTGAGCCCTGCTCAATATGCGGAGACCATTCAGTTGCTTCATTATCAAGAAGGGGTAATTTTAGTGAACTGTGGAACTGTTCTCTTTTGGGTACGGTACCATAACCAGACAATACAAAATACCCCATCAGAGGAAGTCTGAGCCCTTCTAAAGAACTACAAATCAGGCCAAACCGGACGGATCTTAATGAACATGTCATTCGCTGATCCATGAACAGGTCACTTGCTGAAACCAAGTACAGGTCAGTGCTCTTCTTCTCTAAGCCTCCTTCTAAGTGCAATCACACCTGCAAAGATTTGTGGGACATAAACAAGGCCCCAGACTATAATGAGTGTGACTAATCAACATCTGTTATACACCAGCAATTACAGTCACTTGGGTCTGAACAGGCAAAGAAACATGATTTTAGATCATGTTTGAGACACCATAATGACAACAGGGAAAAAATAGCTATAATAAAAATAAAAACCTCACTATAATAGATTTTTCCAGCAGCTGCTTCTTACATTTGCTAGTTGTATTGTGCTGGATATCCTCTGTTTGCTCCCTCCACATGCTGTCTCCACCCTTCCCCCCTCTGCTTTATGCTACAAAAGGCTGACCTACCTGACTTGCTTACAGGACACGGCTCTGTTCCCCAGCTTCTGTTCACATTCAGCCAATGGAGAGTGAAGGAAGGATGGGAGAGGGAGAGATGAGAGTGGAGTTGGGGTATTTATTCTCCAGGCCTCCTTTCTAAGGGGCCATCATGGACCAACTGAAGGGCTCATCTCTTGTCAGAGGGGCCGTTCCACTCAACCTTGTATATAACTGCTTCCTCCCCTTGCCTCCTGCTTACGGATTACGGTAACAGTATCATCGTTTCTAACCTGCGCAACAGAACTAACTCTTTGCAACTTCCTTTTATGCCTTTCTAAATAAAGTGCTTTATAAATCTTCTCAAAGTATCCTAATTTGTGAGTGCCATCTATTTCCTATTAGGAATTTCAGATTAGAGGATATTTTACCCATATCACTGCACCCTACTCAGTTTACAGGTGAAGAGAGGGAGAGTTGCTTGCTCAGAGGGACAAAGATAGTGGCAAAATCAGTACGAGAGGATTATTATTATTATTTTTTTAATCAACTAAAACAGGTGCTATAAGGCAGTGGTTCTCAAAGTGTGGTCCCTGGATCAGCAGCAACAGCATCACCTAAAAAGTTATTCAAAATGAAAATTCTCTGGCCCTACTATACACCTACTAAATAGAAACCCTGAGTGCAGCGCAACGGGTTTCTGTTTACATATGGCCTTTCTGATCCTGGGTTTGTAATTCTGCTAAGATGATTTGCTAGGCCAATATCTTGCAAAGGGATTGGTTAGTCTACTATGCAAATAAGGTTCATAATATCATAGCAGGGATTGGTCGATTACTATGCAAATTTGGTGACTGTGGCCTACCAAAGAGATTGGTTAGTTCATGGTCTTGGTGGGAAGAGTAGGCTTATAAAAGGGCCAATTCCACAGAGGTTTAGGGGAACCTCATTACTATCAAGAAGAAAAGCCTGGAGCAGAATGCATCCTTTGGACCCAGGGTCCCTGCACTGAGAACCTCCTAGACACAGGAGAGAAAGAGCTGTAATGCTGGAGACAGTACAAGAGAGTACAGGAAGGCAGCAGCAGTAGTATGAGTGGTGGGAACCAGGAGACCTGCATGAGATAGCTGCGGTGGTCTTCCCAGCCCATGCAGCAAGGGGGCTGCAGAGGGCGTGCTGATTCATGGAGCGAGAGAGCTGAGCACCTTTAGGCAGGAAGGTTGCTGGCAGAGTGCCTCCAAACACTTGTCAGCAGAGCTAAAGAGCTGTAACACTTGCCTGACCAGGGCAGAGGCAGTAGGCCGGAGTGAAGGGTCTGCCTGTGGGCACAGCTCAGAAAGAGCTGTGAGTTGTCTTGTTTGGAAGCCATCCTGACTGAAGAACTGCATTCTGTCTCCTGAGTTGTATCCTGTTACTTCCAGGTTGGTCCTGATCCTGAGTTGTAGCCTGTTACTTCTCTGATAAATCACATAATCCTAAGTATGGTCTGTGAGTTCTATGTGGCCATTGCAATGAATTATCACAGAGAAATAAAGAGTGCTGAGGGAGGACGGCTTGTGTCAGAATTGGTAAAAAAGTTGGAAAATGAAGGTATGTCTGATCTCCACCTCACAGGAATCAGCTTTGGGCTGATGGTGATTCTCATCCCCCCTCCTGAAAGTAGATGAGGCCTGATGTCACTAGATTACACTGGGGGAAGGCCCAGAAATCTGCGTTTAACAAGCCTCTACGTAAGTGATTCTGATGTATGCTGAAGTTTGATAACCACTGTTTTAAGGTACTACTATAATATCAAACATATGAGATACAGGAAAAGCTTACTAATTTACATAATTAGAGGAGAAAGTTCATCGTAATGGGAAGTCTAAGTTAAATCAAAGTCTTTTAAACGAAACAAATGTCAACTCTTTTTGAACACACAAGGTAATGTCAACTCTTTTTGAACACACAAGGTAACTGTTTCAAAGTTTATATCCTATAAGGCTTTTCTTAATGAATCTTGGGGCTTTGGTCTTTTCATGTTGGTAAGAGTTGTGTGGGTATTAATCTATGATTAACCAGCATCATTTCATCGTTTATTTATAATTAGCTTTCTAAGTTATAGAAAATGCCTTGTTTTATCAGATAGTTAATATTCATGATAACTTGTTTGTATATACTTGCTTCAAACCTAACCTGACCTGTTGCCGTCGAGCCAATTCCAACTCATAGCAACCCTGTAGGACAGAGTATAACTTCCCTGTAGGGTTTCCAAGGAACAGCTGGTGGATTTGAACTGCTGACCTTTTGGTTAGCAGCCAAACGCTTAACCACTGCACCCCCAGGGACCCAGCTTCAGCACTGCCCAAATTGGTCATATTAGTCAGCTCTTAACTTATCCAACCCCGCTTATTCAAAGCCTCTACAAGTTACCAGTGACTTCCTAAAAAGAGAGTCAGAATAACAACAATTGCAGTAGTAGTGGTGGTAGTAGAAGTTAGTTTAGTTGTAATAGTAATAGTTGATGTTTAAATTGGATATTTACTAATACTTAACATTCTTTTAATTGCTTTGTATGTATTAACTCATTTATTTTCCTAACAACTATATGAGGTAGATACTATTATTATCTTGTAAGCCTCAGAGAAGTTAAATAACATCCCCAAGTTTACCCAGCTGGTATTGTGGGGGAAAAAAGAAAACACAGATGGTTAGAACTCAGAGTCTATGCTTTTAACCATTAAGCATTGCTGTACTACCTCCCTTAGCAATATCTACCATGTATTTAGCATTCATTATGTTCTAGGGTCGCTATGAGTTGGAATCGACTCGACAGCAATGGGTATGTTTAAGGAACCATGCTATGGGCTTCTTCATACATCATTTCACACAATTATACTGAAGAGTCAGCTTAATGGCAGACACAATTTGTGAAGTCTGTTCATCGCATACCCTCTCCCACATTCTCAAAGGTGGGCACCGGCAGTCAGGTATGTACCTTGGAATCCTGGCAATCTAGTTGATGTTGGTTCTGTCCGGTTGATTTTGACTCATAGCTACCCCATGTGACAGAACAGAACTGCCCCAAAAGGTTTTTCTAGGCTGTAATCTTTATGGAAGCAGATTCCCAGGTCTTTTTTGCCTTGGAGTTGCTGGGTGGGTTCAAACTGCCAATCTAGTTAAAGCTGACTAAATTACAGGCAGAGAAGAGCTCCCAGCTCCTCCAAACACCTCTATTTCCCATTTCCGTACTTAGAAATATGATAGAAGTTGCTATTTTGATTGTGTCCCTTGGTTATTACTATCTCAAACTTTCAGCAATTTCTGCTCACTATTGAAACCGAGCTTTAAATCCCGATTTAAAAATCAGGATCCTCTTCACCAGCATTGTTCTGCATTTATGAACACTTTCAAATTTTTGCTAGAACAGTTGGGTTTATATGGTGCCTGGATCCAGTTTCGTGTTTGAAATTTATATTAAGCTAACTTTCAGCTGAAAAGTATATTGACAGTGAATTACTTCATCTTTCTGTAAGCAGTCAAATCAAAAAACCTCTTGTCCCAGGGTCCTGCACAAATATGAACTAAATTACCTGTATACTGTTTTGAGAAATCCCACAGGTTTGACACCTGATATCCTAACAAAAAATACCTACTGCAAAAATCCTGGCAGTATTATTATGGCCTTTTAACTTTCACCTACAGAACTATTGTTATGCTCACTCGAAGAACTACCATCAATGGCATTCACTCAAAGAACTATCTTATTACCAGTTATATGTGTAATCTCACACGTAATTTGGCAAAGCAGCTCTAAGAAACAAAGAATATATTAAGAAGTGTCCCAAGACATCTGTTCATCTCTTTTAGATATATCTCCACCAGAATGTTCTAAAACAGAGTGTTGCAGGCACTGTGTCCTAATTACAATGTTAATTACCTTATAGGAGTAGCCCTGGTGGTGCAGTGGTTAAGCACTTGGCTGTTAACTAAAAGATCTGCAGTTCGAACCCATCAGCAGCTCCGTGGGAGAAAGATGTGGCAATCTGCTTCTGTAAAGATTTACAGCCTTGGAAACCCTATGGGGCAGTTCTACTCTGTCCTATAGGATGGCTATGAGTCAGAATTGACTCAACAGCAACAGGCTTTGGGTTTTGTTTGTTTAATTACCTTATCTCTTAACAATCAGGTACAATGATTAGTAAGGGATTTTAGAACAGCTTGGTTGTTTCAGCCATGAGGGAATTCATTTCTCCATCCGCCATCAGCACTGCAGTCAAGACATGAGGTATTGTTGATGAAGAAAATAACGGAATGAGGCCAATGGTAACAGAAACTTTCTATTTGACCAATGAATGGCATGAGTCAGAATAGATGCGAAAGCAATAGGTTTTTTGTTTGTTTTTTCTGACTTAGTCAAATTCAGTCAAAAATGAGCAAATTAGGCGAGCTAATTTCTTCGCAAAATGAAATTAAAATTATTTGTTCTACTTGATGAGTCAGTTGAATCAAAATAATTTAAAACAGCTCTATAAGTCGAAACTGAGTATTTTGGATACTATAACTGCTCAATAAACACTGACAAATATATTGGCAGCATAGTATCATTAATAAAAGACATCCAATGAATGTGTATCTTTTTTTAAAAAGTCAATGAAATGTTTTAACTATATGTTCACCATGATAAGTGTTGAGATTTGTTGTTGTTGCTGTTTTTTTATTGAATTTTACAGCACTAAATGCTGCAAAACAGCTTTTATTGTTTTATTGGGTTTAGTCTTAGACAACTGAGCTTGATGGTATTCACCTGGTAGCTTAGAATAGTTCGAATTCTACAGTGCCTAATTTGTCTTCAGAAAGACTTCCTTTACCTGCCTCATAAAAGGTTTAGAATCACAAAAGCTCTTAAAAGTGAAAAACACTAGCACGTAACTTAGTGCTCTGCCTGGAAATGAATCCATCTACATGACGATATTTCATCTCCTTCAGCAAGGTCTCTTAACAAATAATAATTCTTTTTGATTGTCACGCTGGACTTGCCATGAAAAGTCTCATGTAAAGGCAAGTATACATTTGGCTGTTTTCTAAATGATAGGAAGAGCTTTTTTTTTAAGTGCAAAGATCAAAATGTTTCTCAAGCCCATGGTACATCATTATTTCTAATAAAAGTGAAAATGGGTTGGGATTAACAACTCAAGTTCATTATCAACGTATATGGAAAAATATTTAAGTTCACTAAAAGAGAAACTCTAAGGCCACTTTTCATTGGCAGACATGCTGGCCTCATTTCAGATGTTTAAGACACACAATAGGAAGCAAGGTAAGATCAGGAAATCTGATGAAAGAAAATGGACAAAGCCTTTTAAAGTTCCAATCCGTTAGAGAAGTATCTTCAGCATCAGCATTATCTCAGGGCCTTGAGCTTCCCACAGGTATAGAGAAGAATAAAGCAGTCTGAAGAAGCTTATACAAGGCAGCATTTCTCTTACTCTGTAATGCTCAATAATATCAACAAACTCATTTTCACCTTTCTGTGAAAAGTCATGGTGATTCTTTAGGAGCAGATGCCAGTTTTTAACAAAATCAACAGTTTATAAATATGTTTACCATGCACCCCTACAACTAAGCTAAATAGTCCATGGGAGGCAAAATGATTTTACTCTACTACTAGTAACAAGCCTCAATTTATTAGTTTTATAAAATATTATTTTCATAAGGAACCGTAAGAATCCTTCCTTTTATGTAATTAATTCCCAAAAAATTAGACAGTGGCTTACTCTCTAGCATATCTACCTCTAAGAGAAATATTACACTCTAAAGCAATTGCTTAAGGACTGGTACATAAGGAATTTAACCTGTATTTTATCGACTATGCAAAGGCATTTGACTGCGTGGATAGTAACAAATTACGAATAACATTGCAAAGAATGGAAATTCTAGAACACTTAATTGTGCTCATGAGGAAGCTGTAAATAGAGAAAAAGGCAGTCATTCAAACAGAACAAGGGGATACCAAGTGGTTTAAAGTCAGGAAAGATGTGCATCAGGGTTGTATCCTTTCCCCATACGTATTCAATCTGTATGCTGAGCAAATAATCCAAGAAGTTGGACTATATGAAGAACTGGGCAGACTCATTAACATCCTGTGAGATGCAGATGACACAACTTCGCTTGCTGAAATTGAAGAAGACTTGAAGTACTTACTGGTGAAGATCAAAGACCACAGCCTTCAGTATGGATTACATCTCAACATAAAGAAAATAAAAATCCTCACAACTGCGCCAATAAGCAACATCATGATAAGTGGAGATAAGATTGAAGTTGTTAAGGCTTTCATTTTCCTTGGATCCACAATCAATGCTCATGGAAGCAGCAGTCAAGAAATCAAAGCATATATTGCATTGGGCAAATCTGCTGCAAAAGACCTCTTTAAAGTGCTAAAAAGCAAAGATGTCACTTTAAAAGGACTAAGGTGTACCTGACCCAAGCCATGGTGTTTTCAATCGCCTCACATGCATGTGAAAGCTGGACAATGAATAAGGAAGACCAAAGAAGAATTGATGCCTTTGAATTATGATGTTGGTGAAGAATATTGAATATACCATGGACTGCCAGAAGAATGAGCAAATCTGTCTTGGAAGAAGTACAGACAGACTGCTCCTTAGAAGCAAGGATGGCAAGACTTTGTCTCACATACTTTGGACATGTTATCAGCAGGGATCAGTCCCTGGAGAAGGATATCATGCTTGGTAAAGCAGAGGATCTTCAAAAGAAAGGAAGACTCTCAAGGAGATGGATTGACACACTGGCTGCAACAATGAGCTCAAGCATAACAACGACCTTGAGGATGGTGTAGAATCGGGCAGTGTTTCATTCTGTTGTATTTGGGGTCGCTATGAGTCTGAATCAACTCGAGGGCACCTGACAACAACACCAACACATAAAGAATTTGGAGACCAAAGAAGTGTATTAGTAAACTGGACAAGAGGTTTCAAATTTATCATCCTGGCAGTCTTTAATTTCATGTCTTAGGAAAATCATGTTCTGATTCAGGAAAATGGGGCTTGGTTTTTTCATTTGTAGATTGAGGAGGTGGATTTAAATTATCTTGCAGGTCTTTTCTCGTTCTGTTTTTCTGTCTAATAGAAATAATCGTTTGTTTTATTTTATTCACTAATAATAAATAAATATGTAAGTCATATCAAAATATAGAAAAAGATATCTACTTCACAGGAATTTTACCAGAAGCCATCTGTAAGGATTTTAGAATAACCCCAGAGATTTTCCCGTATGTTCAAAATGCACAATTAAAAGGCCTTAATAGCAACCTTCCCAAGTATCAAAGACTCTAAATGTAACACTACCTCTTGTTTCACCAGCTAAATTCACAGCAAAATTTAACTCCAATATTTCTCACATGCTGATACAACGATAATTTCTGATTTACATAATTTAATCTGTCTGGGATTCGCCACATTTTCATAACATTCAAAATTAAAAAAACCATGATGATGTAATCCTGGATTCATAGCAGAGTACTGAAATGCAGAAAACTTCTTATTTAAAACAAACAAATAAACAAAACTCAGAAATATCTAAGTGTATAAAACTATCATGGTCCATACAAGTTAATTTTTAAAATTAAAAGATAAAAGCTCAAAAGCTTAGAGCTTTATTTAGTCAAAAATAGATAATAACAAAGGTTTTAGGCATCCTGACTCAGCACAAATGCTTTCTCTAGAGGTGTGCAATTAAACTCTACATATAGAATACCCTCACAAATCACAGTAGGTTTGGGAACTGTATTCTCTGTGAGTTCCAATACAATCAGCTATCAGTGGAAAATTCTACCCTGTTCACAACATAAAGAAACGCTGCCTGGTCCTATGCAATTCTCATCATTGTTGCTATGTTTGAGCCCACTGTTGTAGCTACTGTGTAAATCTATCATGTTGAGGGCCCTCCTCTTTTTTGCTGACCTTCTACCAAGCATGATGTCCTTCTTCAGGGACTAGTCCCTCCTGAAAATACCTGAGTTGAAGTTTGCCATCTTTGCTTCTAAGGACCATTCTGGCTGGACTTCTTCCAAGACAGAATTGTTTGTTCTTCTAGCAGTCCACGGTATATTTAATATTCTTCGCCAACACCATAATTCAAATGTATGAATTCTTCTTTGGTCTTCTTTATTCATTGTCCAGCTTTCACATGCATATGAGTCGACTGAAAATACAATGGCTTGGGTCAGGCACACCTTAGTCCTAAAAGTAACATCTTTGCTTTTTAACACTTTAAAGAGGTCTTTTGCAGCAGCTTTAACCAATGCAATACATCCTTTGATTTCTTGACTGCTGCTTCCATGGGTGTTGATTTTGGATCCAAGTAAAATAAAATCCTTGACAACTTCAATCTTTTCTCCATTTATCATAATGTTGTTTACTGATCCAGTTGTGAGGATTTTTGTTTTCTTTATGTTGAGGTGTAATCCATACTGAAGGCTATATGGTCTTTTCATCTTCATCAAGAAGTGCTTCAAGTCCTCTTTGCTTTCTGCAAGCAAGGTTGTATCATCTGCATCTCAGAGGTTGTTAATTAGTCTTCCTCCAATCTTTTTTTTTCTTCATTGTATTTATTTGTGCTTTAGTTGAAAGTTTACAGCTCAAATTAATTTCTTATTCAAAAATTTATACACATATTGTTTTGTGACATTGGTTGTGATCCTCACAATGTGACAGCACAGTCCACCTTTCCACCCAGGGTTCCCTATGTCCATTTATCCAGTTTCTGTCCCTTCCTGCCTTCTCATCCTGCTTTTGGACAGAGGCTGTCCATTTGGTCGTATATATTTGACTGAACTAAGAAGCATGTTCCTCACATGTATTAATTTTTTGTTTTATAGGCCTATCTAATCTTTGTCTGAAAAGTGGGCTTCAGGAATGGTTTCAGTTCTGGGTTAGCAAAGTGTCTAGGGACCATAGCTTCAGGGGTTCCTCCAGACTCCGTCAGACCATTAAGTCTGGTCTTTTTACGTGAACTTGAATTTTGTTCTACGTTTCTCTCCTGGTCTGTCTGGGACTGTTGTGTTCCTTGTCAGGGCGGTCATTGGTGGTAGCTGGGCACCATCTAGTTCTTTTGGTCACAGGCTGGTGGAGTCTCTGATTCGTATGGTCCTTTAGTTCTTTGGGCTAGTATTTTCCTTGTGTCTTTGGTTTTCTTCATTCTCCTGTACTCCAGGTGTGAGGGGACAAACAGACATATCTTAGATGGCCACTCGCAAGCTTTTAAGATCCCAGATGCTACTTACCAAAGTAGGATGTAGAACATTTTCTTTTTTATAAACTATGTGATGCCAATTGACCTAGATGTCCCCTGAGACTATGGTCCCCAGGTCCCAGCCCCAGTTACTCGGTCCCTCAAAGTGTATGGATGTGTCTAGGAAATGTCTATGCTTTTGCTTTGGTCCAGCTGTGCTGACTTCCCCTGTATTATGTGTTGTTCTTCCCTTCACCAAAGTTGACACTTGTCTACTATCTAGTTAGTGATTTCCCCTCTTCACCTCCCTACCTTCGTAACCACCAAAGAATGCTTTTCTCTGTGTGTAAAGCTTTTCTTGAGGGGTCTCATACAATATTTGCCTTTTTGTGACTGACTTATTTCACTCAGCATAATGCCCTCCAGATTCATCCATGTAGTGAGATGCTTCGCAGATTTATCATTGTTCTTTATCGTTGCATAGTATTCCATTGTGTGTATGTACCATAATTTGTTTATCCATTCATCTGTTGATGGGCATTTAGGTTGTTTCCATCTTTTTGCTATTGTGAATAGAGCTGCAATGAACATGAGTATGCATATGGCTATTTGTGTGACGGCTCCTATATCACTGCTCTTTTATCTCTAGGATATATACCTAAGAGTGGGATTGCTGGATCATAGGTATTTCTCTTTCTTTTTGAGGAAGCGTCACACTATTTTCCATAGTGTTTGTATCATTTTACAATTCCACCAGCAATGTATAAGAGATCCAATCCCCCCACAACCTTGTCAGCATTTGTTGTTTTCTGGTTTTTTTTTTTGATCATTGCCATTTTTGCAGAGGTGAGATGGTGTCTCTTTGTAGTTTTGATTTTTATCTCCAAAACCCCGCTGGTGTGGTGGTTAAGAGTTCAGCTGCTAACCAAAAGGTTGGCAGTTCAAATCCATCAGGCGCCCCTTGGAAACTCTATGAAGCAGTTCTACTCCGTCCTATAGGGTTGCTTTGAGTCACAACAGACTCAGTGGCAGCGGGTAATGGCTAATGATCGTGAGCATCTTTTCATGTATTTGTTGGCTGCCTGAATGTACTCTTTGGTGAAGTGTCTGTTCACGTCCTTTGCCCATTTTTTGACCAGATTGTTTGATTTGATTGTCTTTTTGTTGTTGAGTTGTTGAAATTTTCTATATATTTTAGAGATTGGACCCTTATCAGACATGATTTTTTCCCAGTCTGTAGGTTCTCTTTTTACTCGCTTGGTAAAGTTTTTTGATGAGCGTTAAGTATTTAGTTTTCAGGAGGTCCCAGTTATCTAATTTATCTTTTGTCATTCGTGGATTTTTGGTTTTGTTTGATAGGCTATTTACACTGAAAGTTAGGTCCCCTAGTTTTGACCCTATTTTACTTTCCAGGAACTTTATAGTTTTAATAAAATTATTATTGAGATATTTTAATTTTTTCATACCAAACCACTGAAATTCTGTGTGTATTTTATATTTATATCACAGCTCAATTAGGAATAGCTGCACTTCAAGCCAGATATGGCTAGTGGTTACCATTTTGGACAGTACATTTAGACAGTTTCTATATCATGATTGTGGTGGTGATTACACAACTGTGTATATTGTCAACAACAATACATGCCAACCATCATGAAGATGGCATAGAACTGGGCAACATTTCTTTCTGTTATATATAAAGTCGCTATGAGCTGGAGCCAACTTGAGGGCAACTAACGATAATATATTTGTCAAAACTCATCGAATTGTAAGCATAAAGTTACTACAGTGTACTGTATGTAAAGTATACCTTAACAAAGCTAATTAAAAAAAAAGTTAAAGTAGTTGTTTTGTAGATTTACTCACATAAAAGACCTTTCCTCCCATATTTGAAGACAAAACTCAAAGTTACAAAAGAAATACAAAAATGAGAAAAAAACAAACAGATCTTTGTGTGAGAATTTTATAATCTAATTCGGAAAGCAAGAGTGATATATGTTATATCATACAGCAATCCATGGCATTATATATAATACAGAAGTAGCATGATTCAAACTCGAAGTTTGGCAAATTAGTTATAACCAAAACCAAACCCATTGCCATTGAGTCAATTCTGACCCTATAAGACAGAGTAGAACTGCCCCATAGAGTTTCCAAGGAGCTCCTGGTGGATTTGAACTGCTGACCTTTTGGTTAGCAGCTGTAGCTCTTAACTATTATGCCACCAGGGTTTCCAAATTAGTTATAGGAAGTAATATCACAGATTCTGAGCTGGAATACCAAGAGACATACAGAGAAATTGGTTTTATTTTTTTTTCCTATGAATATCGTCATTACTCAGTACTTTGTGTAGTTCATAGCAAAGAACACAGTAATGAGGAAACCTGAATTTGTATTTTGAATATTCCATTACTAGCTATGTGATATAATTCCCCTGACCTTAGTTTCCTCTCCAGAATAATAATAATGGTTGCATTAATCAATTGTCTTGTATGTACTTGGTACTATGTTAGGCACTTTAAATCATTATTTTCTCTCTACAAAGTAACTTGGCAAGTACGGTTATTCAAATTTTATGCAGAAGTAAACTAAGACTCAGAGAAGTTAAGTAACTTGATCTATACTGCAAGCTAGCAAGTGCAGAATAGAATTTAAACAAAGGTTTTTTTCTAGTTCAAACAGCCCTTTACATTCTACTAGGCAGTGTTACCTCCCAAAATAGAGATAGGGCTAGATGTTCTCCAACTACTGATGATACTATGTGACAGATAGTGATTAAAAGCTCAATCCCAGGGTCAGACAAGACAAGGCTGAAGTCCTGCCTTTGCTTCCTAAGAGTATAGTTTTGGGAAATTACTTAACAACTCAGTCTTGGTTTCTTCATCACCTCTAGTATGTAATGGTTAATGCAAAGGCTTTGGAGTCAGACTGCCTAGGTTCACTACTTATTAGCTGTATGAACTTGGAGACATTATTTAACCAACCCCTGCATTCCTCAAATTCCTCATCTTAAAATGTGAGTGATAACAACTTCTACAAAGGTCGTGAGGACAAAATGTATTCGTGTGTTTTAAACATTTAGAATTGCATCTGGCTCTATAAATGTTGGAGTCCCTGGGTAGTGCAAACAATAGTTCACATGTTCGGCTGCTAACTGAAAGATTGGAGGTTCGAGTCCATCCAGAGACACATCGGGAGAAAGGCCTGGTGATCTACTTCTGACAAATCAGCTACTGAAAACCCTATGGAATACACTTCTCTGACACACACGAGGTCAACATGAGTCAGAGTCGACTTGACAGCAACCAGTTTTGGTCTATAAATGTAAGCTGTTATCATTTTGCTTCCAGATAACTTAGGAGATCACTTTAAAGTCTAAAATTTTATGACTCTATAATTTACAAAATATTGTGCAACCAGCATAGAACCATCTTCTTCATCTGAAATTGAGCCAGTTGATGTGTCTACCCTAAATAATTCTAAAATGAGTTTTAAAGTTTGTAAGCAAACAAGTGTTTTATAGTTTAGAAGCCCAAATCCTAGTGCTGAAAAGAAATTGTTTTTAAGACACTTGTCCAAATTAAAAGAACCAGAGTTAAATTTAAATGGTTTAAGATGCAGGGACTCATTAGGTAAGTGACAGATCTCTGAAAGTCTCTTTCTGTTACACAAGGACTGTTAACTCACTTTATTAGCTTGAAAAGTCATTAATTGGTAAGTTTCCATAAAATCTCAAGTGCTTATTGATGTTAAAAATCATACGGTTACTTATATAAATGGTTTTTAAAAAAAGAATCTACTTTCTTTCAATACTTTAGACCCAATTCAAGGAAGAAAAAAGGAAAGAACATTTCAGCCATTATAAGGATCCTGTGAATTTTACTTTGTTTTCTTCCAAGATTTCTCTTCTTTTTCCTTTCATGTTGGTAATGAAAGAGTAATGCTCTATTACACACCTCTATACGCCTCTAGAGGTAACATGCAAAGCTTGCAGAAGACTGCAGGATATCAAGCTTTAAAATGAGAATATAATTGGGTGAGACATTCCTCATTTTGCAGAGCAAAAAGTGGCTTTTCTTTTTTCCTCCTCTCTTCTTCGACAAGTGAAGAAGAGAGAAGTCTTCTTAAATAATTGCACAGATAAACATTCAATAAACCTGAAAACACCTTTAAAATACAGATCCTGCAATGTTTATCCATAGTTTTTGTCTGGGGTGGTTAGAGTTTTAGAATATTGGCAGCATCATTAAATTAGATTTTTACTGCTTGAAGATTTAGAAAAATACAAGTTTTTGCCCAAGTACATATGTTTATATTAAAGTAGTCCATCTGTATAAAAAAAAAATGATATGGTTTTAAGGTTTTTCTTTTCTGTTTGGTCTGTTGTTGTTGCTTTTTCTCGGAGGCTCTGCATGCATGAGAGTGAACAGGAAATCAAACTAAACTGTAGCCCCAGATCTACCACTACCTTTATGTGTAAACTTGGCAAGCCATGTCACTTAAATGGGCTTACAATTCCACCATCACTTCTCTTGTTATCATTCTAGGTAGCTTCCAATTCTACGTAGACTGTGGTCTCAAACTCTGGTCTCTCAATTACTTGACCATCAGTGATCTTGTTCTCTACCTGTCTCTGCCACTTCCTCTGTGGTCAAAATCTACATCTTATTTGTTATTACCAATGACTGCATTCAGACATCCCAGTTCAATCATCACTGCCTCTTTTGCCAGTCTACTCCCTTAGGACATCTGTTCCACAGTTTTTTAAATCACTGGGAAATTACCACATTGACCTGAGGCTTTGTCAGTGCCCATCACCCACTTTATGGTCTCCCTTGTCTCCCTTGCCCCAGGACTGTAGTTTATACTTACGACATAAGAGTTTGCTTTCATTCTGATTGAAAGTTAGTCATCTCTGATTGGTGAGTACCTAGGCCATTCCAACTGTTAAATATTTTTAATATGACCACTGCTTTACCCAGTAAACATCCTCATTGCTCTGACCCTTGTTCCCTCTGTGGCACTCATCTGTCAAATATCTATTGATTAAATCCAGTTGTCTACCTAAATCTCCACCCTACCCCCCCACCCCCGCCACTTACTGTATGGTCAAAATAAAGTATCAATATCTGTTCCTCTCAAAATGTTCCCCATCTGTCTTAGTTACTCAGTGTTGGTATAACAGAAATACCACAAGTGGATGGCTTTAACAAACAGAAATTTATTTTCTCACAGTCTAGAAGGCTACAAGTCTAAATTCAGGACACCAACTCTAGGGGAAGGCTTCCTCTCTCTGTCAGCTCTGGGGGAAGGCCCTTGTCATCAATCTTCCCCTAGTCTGGGACCTTCTCAGCACAGGGACCCCAGGTCCAAAGGATGCACTCTGCTCTTGGCTCTTCTTTCTTGGTAGTATGAAGTCCCTCTCCTCTCTGCTCCCTTCTCTCTTTTATATCTCAAAAGAGGTTGCCTCAAGATACAGCCTAATCCTGTAGATTGTGTCCTGCATCATTATCATAATTGCCTCTAATCTTGCCTCATTAACATCATAGAGGTAGGATTTACAACACATAAGGTAATCACATCAGATCATAAAATGGTGGACAACTACATAATACTGGGGATCACGGCCTACTCAAGTTGATACACATTTTGGGGGGACACAATTCAATCCATAACACCATCTTAGTAAATTGCACGTGAACACTTAAGCATGGTTGGATCAAAATATAAAATCATGTTGACTGGACCCTTAATCTTAAGAGTTCCTCAGCACTGCTCAGAAATTCCATTAAATTTCCCTGAGAAATTCTTTCCCCGCTCTCCTTGACTTCTATTGCATAACTTTTCCTTACCCTTTCAATCTCTAATACACCCTCCTCAATGACTTGCTTATTTCACTGACGAAAGCAACCAAATTCCCACTTCAGTACCCATGTATTCTGTTTTATTCTTGTTATTATGAATGAACTGCCACAATTACCATGTAAAGCCAACCCCTTCACCTATGCAATGCATCCCATTCTGCTCTGCTTCATCATGATACTGCTTCTTTAATTCTCCATTCTTTCTCTTGTATCATCAATTTTTCTCTGGCTAGTAGATAGTTCTCACCGGTATATCAAACCATTCTGATAGTTTACCTCTTTAAACAAACAAACAAATAAAACCCTCCCTTGATCCACACGCTCCTCCAAACCAAAACCATTGCTGTTGAGCTGATTCCAACTCATAGTGACCCCATATGTTACAGAGTAGAACTGAGCTCCGTAGAGTCTTCTTGGCTGTACTCTTTATGGAAGCAGATTATTGGTGCCACTGTGTAGGTCAGAAGCACCAACCTTTTGGTTAGTAGCCCAGAACAGACCATTTGTACCATTCCTTCAGCTACTGCCATATTTCTCAGTTCTCCTTTACAGCAAAAAGTCCTCAAAAGAGTAGTTTGTAATCACTCTCTCAACTTTCTTACCTATCTTTCTTTCTTGAACACATTCGAAATAGGCTTTCTGTCACAACACTACATTAGAAACAATCTTTTCATATACTAGTGATCTTCCATTTGCCAAGGCTTTTCTTATGAAGTTCCTACTCCACATCTCCATTTAGATATTTTAGCAGTGTAGAGAACACAGCATATCCCAAAGAGATTTTTTTTTTAATTTCCTCTAACATTAAACTTGCTTCCCCTACAACGATCCCCAATTTCTCAGTCCAAAATCTTTCAAGCCCACCTTGATGTCACTCTTTCTCTCATACCCTGCATTCCATCCACAAAAAAATCCTTTTTGTTCTACCTTCAAACTATATCCGTAATCTGACCACCTCTCACCACCTTCACCAATAGCACCTCGATGTTCACCTGGATTATTGCAATAATCACAATGGCTGTTTATCTCCTACTCTCACAACCTGCCAGTCTATGCCCCACATAGTGTCCAGACTATTCCTTAGAAAATGTAAATATGATCATGTCACTCCCCAGCTCATCATATCCAAAGACTTCCCAATACACCACAAATAAATGCAAAGTCCTTGCCATGGCCCTCAAGGCTCCACATGGTCTGACCCTGGTTATCTCCTTGACCTCATCTCCTATGCCTTCACTCATGCCTTTCATCCACACTGGCATCCTTGCTTTTCCTCCAACTTACCAAGCATGCTATCTGTTTCAGAGTCTTTGTGCTTTCAGTTCCCTTTGCCTAAAATTCTCTTCCCCCATATAGCACTCCTTTGCTTCCTTTAGGTCTATGATCAAATGTCACTTCCTCAGAAAGTTCTTCCTTGTCCACCTTCTACTGCTCATTTTGTTTTACTTTTTATCATTTATCACTGCCTGACTGTGAATTATAATTCATTGTATTATCTGTGTGTCTTTTTTTCTGTTTATGATGTTAAGGACTTTATTAACTGGAATATCCCCAATACCTAGAACTATGCCTGGCACATAGTAGAAATTCCATTTAAAAAAAAATATTAAATGAATGGATGATCTAAAGTGGTCTTCTGGCCTCTAGTCATTCATTAATTCACTATTTTGTTTCTATCACAAACCATGTTCTATACTAGGCACTGAAGATGCAAGAATGAATAGTGTATACAGCAAAAACTCTACCTTGAATTGTGGTAGCCTCTATTTCTTTCTTCTGTTGACAAATTATGGGTTTAGATATATAACTAGAGAATACAGCTACTGATAATCAAAATCTGCCACCCGATATAGTTCTTTAGAAATTAATATAGAGGGAAAAACAATTAAGCATGTAAAAGTAGTTAATGCTGGTCATTCTGGTACTAGCAATTTATGGTGCAGTATAAATTATCTAATGGATTCCACCAGAAGCCCTTGACATTGTCATCTAAGTCTCTAAAATATGCATTATTGCTAAAAATAGGCACTACTGTCCTATTGTTGAGCAACTATAAATCTGCTGTCTTCATAAATGAACTCTCATGTAATGAAACAAAGTATCTAAATTTCATCCGCTGGACGTGTCTAAAGATAGTGGTAAATTAGAGAAGATTAGAAAAGGATCCAAATTTCAGAAAAAAAAAATTAAGATCAGCAGTTGACAAAGACAATGAAAAAGAATGTATAATCTAGCATACAACTTTACTTTGCAATCTCCAATTATCATTTAATTGTGCTATTAATGCCCATGAGGAGAAACTTCTTCATTACTAACAGAAACACTCAGCAACCAGTAACCTGAATTTTTTGGAACCTCATTCTTTATAAGGAGGGCTTTCTTCTGTGCTTTTAAAGTTGCCCACAAGAGTTATGTCGTTGCTTATAACCAAGGAAACCACAGGAAACTTGGTTGCTAGGAAACCACTGAATTGTCTAGATGAAGATCACCACAGTCGTCTTGGCTTGAATAGAACAGATGCTAGGAAAATAAAATTATGAAGTTACAGTTACTTTTTTTAAAACCTCGGATGCCTCTTTAATTGCCAGTTAAATCTTTTCACCTAGGAGAAAATGTTTGTCATTTCTGAATGGCCATCACAGAGGTGGTACAGGGGCTACAACAGCATGCTGCCAGGGCTGGTGAGAAGGGGCACTGTGATAGTGTGTGAGGCTCAACTCCAATGCACACATCTTCCTTTCCCCAATTAATTTGACTACCTAGGGAAAGGGGTGTGGTGACAGCTACTGTCACCTCAACTGAAGGATAGATATTAGAGAAAATACTTGTAATTGAATATTTTCAGACCTATGACTTTCAACATTGTCTAGTTTCCTTCATGCAGAGTAACAGATGTCTGTGCATTCTTCCTGAAAACTTAAAAATGTTTAATTATGTGTTTCATAATGTCAATATACTTGTATACAATGTATATTAAAATTATTTTGTCAACTAAAGTTTTGGTGAACTTCTGACAATTTGTTCCTCTGAGTAATTGGAATATGATGACACTCATAAGAAGAAACGAATGGCTACATTTGTTCATGGCTCCTGAGCCATCCAACACGGTTTCTCTCTAAGAATACAGGATTACTCCTCTGGTGAATGGTTAAGACAGTACACAATTCTGGGGAAGCCAGCACAACTTGTACAAGACAAGGTTATGGAAGCTCCATAGACACATCCAAACTCCCTGAGGGACCAAATTGCTGGGCTGAGGGCTGTGGGTACCATGCTCTTGGGGAACATCTCGCTCAACTGGCATAACATAGTTTATAAAGAAAATGTTCTACATTCTACTTTGATGAGTAGCGTCTGGGGTCTTAAAAGCTTATGAGTGGCAATCTAAGATCTCACTGATCTCAACCCTTTGGGAGCAAGGGAGAATGAAGAAAACTAAAGATACAAGGGAAAGACTAGTCCAAAGGACTAATGGGTCACAACTACCATGGCCTCCACCAGACTGAGGCCAGCACAACTAGATGGTACCCAGCTACCACCACTGACTGTTCTTACAGTGATCACAATAGAGGGTCCCAGACAGAGCTGGAGAAAAACATAGAACAAAACTCTAACTCACAAAAACCAGATTTACTTGCCTGACAAAGACTGGAGAATCCCCAAGAGTACAGCCCCCGGACACCCTTTTAGCTCAGTAATGAAATCACTCTTGAGGTCAGCCCTTCATCCAAAGATTAGAAAGGCTCATAAAACAAAACGAGACTAAAGGGGCACAGCAGCCCAGGGGCGAGGACTGGAAGGCAGGAGGGGACAGGAGAGCTGGTGGTAAGGAGTCCAGGATCAAGAAGGGAGAGTGTTGACATGTTGTGGTGTCGTTAACCAATGTCACAAAACAATATGTGTACTAACTGTTTAACGAGAAGCTAGTTTGTTCTGTAAACCTTCATCTAAAGTACAATAAAAAGAAAAAAAAAGAATATAGGGTTACTCAAAGTTCCCTTCAGACATCATACACTCACTCCTCACTTATCAACACAGTTAGGTCACAAAGACCAGGTCATTATGCAAAAATTGGCGTTATGCAAAAATGGAGGATGACCACATCAGATCACAACATAGAGGATGACTACATCATTACATAATTGTCAAAGTACATCACTACATAACTGCCAAATTACATCATTACACAACTGCCAAACCAGCCAATCTGACACATCACCTTAACCATCACAGAAAGCATTACCCTCACCTCGCACCTCGGCATTTGTTATTGCCAGATATACATCATTACTATTGTCATAAATGCAAAATATCAGATAATAAGATAGTCGATAAGTGAAGAATAGGTGTATTTATTTTCCTATGACCTGTCCTGCCCTCCATGGTATATTATTGATATATCTATGACTCCATTTAAACCTATTTAGAATCTAATTATATTTCCAGTCTGTACCATCCTGGGAGAAATAGGCTTTATGGGCTGACCATACTATTATAGGAAGTGATACTTCCTTTTATCTGTCCAAAACCTAACTTTCAAGGTAATCCCTACTTTCTACTACTCTAGAACTATATTTACCTTATTTATACTCTTGACTTTCTCCAGCTCTATTCTCTCTATGTTCACTAAGGTCACCTTGTCCCAAAGTTCCCATCTCTTCTATACTACTAACCAAGTTTTGTTTTTCAAAATGAAGTTATGATATGCAATTCCTATCTTCCCTTCCTTTATTTTGTAAGAGCTAAATTTATAATCTACATTAGTCAAGGGTGTAGTGGATGCTTTGCGTAAATAGATTTAGATGTTCAGTTGGTATTTGTATGGATACAATCTTCCAAAAGCTTTATCTTGTGAGCAATGTGAGACCAATGGAGAATTTTAAATAAGTGGGATGTTGTAAATAGATAATCAGATCATGACAGAAAGATAACTCTATGAGGGCAGAGTGACAGAAGTTTTTGTGTAGAATTATACTAGAAGCAAAGATAGTAGTTAACAAACTATTTGTGTACTTTGAGACACACAGAACGATGAGCTTGTTTAAAACAATATAGAAAGAAAGAAAGAAAGAAAAGTTAAATTCCAAGTAAACAGTTCACAAATATTCTAGAAGACTAGCTGGTTTTCTCATATCCAGTTTCAGCAAGGTAACTAGCTTGGTAACTCTTTTATATGTTACTTTTGAAATAAAGCTGTATATCCTCAGGAATGAGATAAAAATTTTGGCGCTGCAGTAAGGTGAATTACCTGTACAACTCTACCTAAAGACAATTCATTAATATATGGAGTATCAATTAGAAGATCTATGTTGGCATGATCACGGTCCTGTCCTTGGCCCTATTTTGTTTCCCTTAGTTTTAGCAACTACTCAGATAAACATGAAGACAATATGTTGAAGAAATCTAAGTACAACACGAACATGACAGTGACTTTAAGGTTGTAGTTGGTAGGTGCCGTCGAGTGGGTTCTGACTGAAAGCAACCCTATGCACAACAGAAGCAAACACTGTCCGGCCCTGGGCCATCCTTATAATCGTTGCTATGCTTGGGCCCATCATTGTAGCTGCTGTGTCAATCCATCTCATTGAGGGTTTTCTCTCTTTCATTGATCCTCTACTTTACCAAGCATGATGCCCTTCTCCAGGGACTAGTCACTCCTGGTAATGTGTCCAAAGTATGTGAAACAAAGTCTCACCATCCTCGCTTCTAAGGAGCGTTCTGGATGTACTTCTTCCAAGACAGGTTTATTCATTCTTCTGTCAGACCATGGTATATTCAATATTCTTTGCCAACACCACAATTCAAAGCATTAATCCTTCTTCAGTCATCCTTATTCATTGTCTAGCTTTCACATGCATATGAGGCAATTGAAAATACCATGGCTTGGCTCAGGCACACCCTAGTCCTAAAAGTGACATCTTTGCTTTTTAACACTTTAAAGAGGTCTTTTGCAGCAGATTTGCCCAATGCAATACATCATTTGATTTCTTGACTGCTGCTTCCATGGGCATTGATTGTGGATCCAAGTTATATGAAATCCTTGACAACTTAAATCTTTTCTCTGCTTATCATGATGTTGCTTATTGGTCCAGTTGTAAGGATTTGTGTTTCCTTTATGTTAAGGTATAATCCATACTGAAGGCTATAGTCTTTGATCTTCATCAATAAGTGCTTCAAGTCTTCTTTGCTTTCTGCAAGCAAGGCTGTTTCATCTGCATTTCACAGGTTGTTAATGAGTCTTCCTCCAATCCTGATGTGGCATTCTTCTTCATATAGTCCAATTTCTCAGATTATTTGCTCAACATATAGATTGAATAAGTAAGGTGAAAGGATACAACGCTGATGCACACCTTTCCTGATTTTAAACCACAAATTATCCCCTTGTTCTGTTTGAACAACTGCCTCTTGGCCTATGTACAAGTTCCTCAAGAGCACAATTAAGTATTCTGGAATTCCCATTCTCTGCAATATTATCCATAATTTGTTATGATCCACAGTTGAATGCCTTTGCATGGTCAATAAAACATAGGTAAACATCTTTCTGGTATTCTCTGCTTTTAACCAAGATCCATGTGACATCAGCAATGATATCCTTCGTTCCACATCCTCTTCTGAATCTGCCTTGAATTTCTCACAGTTCCCTGTCGATGTACTGCTGCAACTGCTTTGTACCACTTGAAGGTACAATGTAGTAATGGCTACCATTTATAAGGTACTTTGTATACTTTATCTCTGATCCTTATAGAGCTCTGTAAATTTCAGTATCGTTATTCCCACTCAAAGATGAAGAAACTAGAGTTCAGAGAAGTTGTGTAACTTGTTTAGTTAGTTAATAAGTGACAGAGTTAGGACTTGAACACAGGTCTGGTTAGACCTGTAACAGTCAGAATGGCTAGTTTATGCTTCAAGAACAACAATAATAATCTCAGTGCCTTACTACAGCAACTGTTATTTCTTGCTTACTCTACGTGTCTAATGTGCATCATATGTGGATCGCTGCTCATCATAGTCACTCAGGAACTCTGGCTGACAGGGGCTCCATCTCCAAGCCTGCAGAGGCCTTGAGAGGGAATGTTGTGAATGAAAACCTAATTCTTAAAGCTTCTGTCTGGGAGTGACATGGCCCATCTACTTACATCTCAAGAGCTAAAGCTAATCCCATAGCTAAGTATAATTTATGCGGGGATGAATGATGCAATCCTGCGTTCCAGGCAGAAGAGTCATTGTGAAAAGCCCCAGTGATTACCAGGATCCAAAATCCAGGTTCTCTCCAAGTCACCTTGTTGACTACTCAATATGATGACATTGAAAAGAGATAAATGGAATACAAGTTCAGGAGAGAATAGATCTGACACCTAGCAGAATATATAAAAATACTTAAGAATTATTAGAGGACAACCTCTGCTATGAGCCATCTATGTAATGACACTGCATAAATAGGTTATATTAATAGTGTTATTACATCATGATTCAGTAATAAGTCCCACACTCCCAAATCCATGTCTCCTGTCCATGTCTTCTTTATTGAACTAATTTCTAGACACTGCCACTTGGATGTCCTGAGGTATATGAAATTTACCATTGAAAAACTGAACTTATTTACTTCTTGTCCTTAAAAGAAAAGAGATAATCTTCACATGTATGCCTTTGTTGACAGCCCAAGCCAACACCCCAAGTTAGAAACTTCAGCCTCACTGTGTTCACTCCTCCTTCTCTTCTCTCCTTCAAAAAGCCAATCACCAAGTTTGGTTGTCTTTGCTCAGCAGTTTCTCTCCATCTCAAGGACCTCAGTGTAAATCGTGGTTCTTCTCAGCTCTTTGCAGAATTATTGCAATAGTCTTTTAACTAATCTCCCTGCTTCCAATATGGCCCACTCCAAATTATTTTGCAACTTCTGCTAGTGCAATCTTTCATATACGATTTTAAAAATATGTAATCCCTACTTAAAAACCAGTGATTGCCCTGCCACTGCCCATAGGATCAACTCCAGACCCAACTGTGTGGAATCTAAGGCACTTCGCAATTTGGTGTCACTGTTTGCTCTTTCACCCCCACTTCAATGCAAGGACTACCAGCTACTCTCTGAATATACCAACATTCCTGTTGTCCATGACTCCCTGCACGTGCAGGTCCTTCTCTCTGGCACGAGTGTCTTTCTCTTCACAGTCTGGTGACTTTCCACTGAATTCTTCAATATCTAACTCAAAATCTCCTTTCTCAAGCATACTTCTCTCTTCAAACACTTCTATCATTATCCTTATCACACTGCATTGGAATTATTTCTTTACAAGTCTGTCTCCTCTACCAGACTGCACGCTGTGGTAGGAATTAATAGTCCTAGAACTTAACATAGGCCCTAAAGTTTTAGAAGAATTAGGATGGAGGTGGAGGAAATGAGCTGGAGGATGAAATCCTAAACAGATGGAACTAATGGTAGAGTTTGAAAACGGCAACATCAAGTTAAAATTTTCAGAAACTGCGAGTTAAATGCTGTGAAAGTTTCATTGCCAAAGAAAAAGTTATAAAAAGACAAGTAAAATGTGGTTATTAACAGTATTAATTAGTACAATGCTATTGGCTTGATAAATAGGAATGTAAATTTGAATTCCCCAGATTAATGATATAAGGAAATTAACTTGAGAGTATGGAATATCAGGAAGGAAGGTAAAGAATGGCTCTGAAAAAAGATTACGGTGAGCTGCTCGCTGGCCCTGGTCAGGTGATACCAAAACTCAGCTGAGCCTTGACTACAGTGCACCTAACTCTCCTTTATTAAAATCTGAGGTAGCAAAGAGACAAAATATCAGCATCACACCTGACTGCACACTCTTTGAGGAATTTTAAATTAGCACAAAGGAAAGTGTTTCCCTTGAGAGCTATTCTGGCATTTTGTACTCACATATTGCAACTGGTATATGAGATCAACACAACATGCTTCTAATAATATAGCCTATAAATGTGGAAGCAGTGTGTTTCATTACCCTGGTGGTAATTCTGCTTTTTTCCCTTCAGAGAAGAAAGGCATTGAACCCCACTGAGCTGATAAAATAGGCTCGACGAATCCCTATAGTGAGGGTAGCACTATCAGTGGGATTGTATGGATTTCCTATTGCAGAAGCCTGGGTAGCATTTCATTATTGAAGATGCCTGATTGTTTTGGTCCAAACCTTTTCCCCAACTACTTTTCTTTCTCTGTTTAAAATCGCTACAACAAACAAATGAAACAATAACACAACAAGCAGCAGCGTGGGCTGAGCTTGTCATCACAACGACAGCTGCACAAACTTACAGTCAAAACACCTATTTTTGAGGTGCACACAAACAGAGCTTGTCATGATTCCCCATAACCTGTCAGGGCCAAGAAAAATGTGCACTGCATGCTGTAACTCTTTGTGCTCGGTGCTGGTAAAACGGATCCAGAAGCCAGGAGAAGACTTCTGGATGCAGCCTGGCCACTCTGATTATTATGACAACCTATCCTTCTGTTTTCTTCTGCTGCCAGGGTATTACATCCCAGCTGCATGTAGGGCCACTCTAGATTTCTCTTCTTCTAACACAAAAATTCTCAGATGCTCTTAGAGCTGCTCTACACGAAGGTAAATGGTAAGATGGGCTGCTAGCTCATATTAAAATGTCCCCTTCATTAAATTTGTACCTTCTTCCATTATTAAGAGGATTTCTAAATTTCCCTGTCTGCACTTCTCTCATAAAAATCCCTATTTTAGTTCAATGACTGCTTCCAAGCCACTTCATCATTCCATGTTTTGTAAAAAATTCAGTAGTATCTAATTCTCTAAGTCCCAATAAAATCTCTCAGTGTCCAATGCCAACTCCACGTCAACCTAAGTGCAGATACTTGATAATAAAACCTATAGGTTCAGCCTCAGCTAGTCCCTGATTCAGTGGCTATCAACTTTTAGTCTCCATTGGAATCACTTGGGGAGTCTGTTAAGCATGCAGCTGCCCAGGACCTATACTAGTGATACTGACTCTGTGGGTCCTGTATGGGGTACAGGGGCCTACATGTCAAGCACCCCTAAGTGCTTCTGTCCCACATACTGAGACTCACTGCAGAGCCAATGAGAACAAAGCCTGGCAGTAGGTATATTTCCAGTCCCATCCTCACTGACCCTAACATTTTGTGTATCCTGCCCTCGCTCTAGGCATATGGTTGGGCATTAGCCTTGCTTTCTTGATCAGTACCCCTGTTTCTGAAGGCAATGGTTCAGTGGTAGAATTCTTGCCTTCCATGCAGTAGACCTGGGTTCAATCCCCGGCCAACGCACCTCATGTGCAGCCACCGCCTGTCTGTCAGTGCAGGTCTGCATGTTGCTAGATGCTGAACAGGTTTCAGCAGAGCTTCCAGATTAAGATGGACTAGGAAGAAAGCCCTGGTGATCTACCTCCAAAAATCAACCAATAAAAGACTTACAGATCACAACGGTTCAATTCACAGGACTGGGAATGGCACAGGACGGGGCAGTGTTTCATTTCGTTGTGTATGGGGTCACCACGAGGAGGGGGTCCACTTGACGACAGCTAACAACCACAACTCCAGTTTCCAGCCAAAGCAAGAACTATGCCTAGAACCTCAGCCCAAAGTGCTGGGACAATGACCCTCTGCCTAGTTCCTATCAGGGAGAATCCCCTTCACTCTAGCCCCAGCCACAGGCTGAATTTCTACAAAAACCCCAGTACAATAACGAGACCACCACTAAAAAAAGGACTGCAAAAACACCAGATCCTCACCTACCATGTCTGTTCCCCCTGGATGGATGTCATCTCCCCCACTTCTATACCTGAGCCCTTTTAATACAGGTTAACCAACCCTTAGAGTACTAATTTGTACCAGCACCTTCTTAGAAGGTCAGCCCCTCAGTCCTTCTACTGGATGATTTTCTTGGGGGTCTAACCCACAAGGTTGCCCTTCTCACCTGAAGAATTGCTTTTACCGTATTTTATATTTTTTGCTATGATATCATTGGCTAGACTAAGGGTCATTATAAGAAAAGATTCCTATGAAACTCTTTATTGTAACCACCATAATGATGTTGGCAAGGATGTTGTTGGCTGTTTTACCCAACAATGGTAAAATTTCCTCTTAATGGGAACACTTGGAGAGAAATTCCAGTCTGGTCTTGATACCAAAAATAGTGTTACTGCTCATGAGCAATTGATCTGCTTTTTATCTCATGGACACTGAATTTTGTGAGAGAAAACTTATGATTTGGCCTTTGCAAGGAAGTGGAGCCTACCTCTGGCATAAAGATATATGTTTTAAGTCAGATTTTCTGCAACATTGCCCCCACTTTTATTTTTCTATTTTCTTTCATCCCAATTTATACTCTCTTTCTATATCTCACATCACACAACTTGTAAACTGTCTTAATTTTTTAAAAATTAAATTAAGGCTTACTCTTGCCTCCTTCCTACTTGGGCTCAAGACAATTTAAATGCTAGGGGTGTCATATTATCCTATTACAAGTATATATTACAAACCCCTCGATGAACAGAAAAAAAATGGCACCAATCTGAGAGATTATGAAGTAATGCAGAGTGCTTATCTTTAACGTACCTGCGAAGTAGTTTAGGAAGCAAGACTACAGAACACCATGCAAGGGTAAAGGAGGAACAAGGTGATACGGATGGTTTGTATTGCAGGAGTTCAATAACGAGGGGATCCGTGAAGCCATGAAGAGTCAGAAGTTTTCCAAGACAGATAAGACTTGAACTAGCACTTAGGTCATGAAGAGATTTGGATTGATTTCGCTCGATTACAATCTGGACTGATAGAATGGGCAAGAAAGACATTCTGGGCCAATGAACAGCTTGGAGTAAAGGCACAATGAAAAGAATGAGAAAAGTTGGGGTGAAACAGACATGGGTTTTCATCCCAGCTGGGTTATAGGCAGATTCCTTAACTTGATTCCTTCACCTCTCAGAATGATTTTCCTCGTTTGTAAATCAAAATAAAAATGTCTAAGAAGAGCCTAGTTTTTGTAAAATTAGAGATGAACTATAAAATAGCTAGCACAATGGCTAACACATTTAAGCACTCAAAAATCAGCCATTTCTATGACAATAGCGATAAGTGAAGGTGGGATTCAGTCTCACTAGAGCAGCTGATATGCCATTAAAGTGGAAAACATGATTACATGGTTAGAGCTGGGGACAAGTGGTGGGTAGTCTTGAATGTTAGGCAGATAACCTGGGACTTGATAGGGGAGGAAGGAGTGAGCTATTTAAAGTTACTGATCAGGGTAGTGACATGATGAAAGCAGTGCTTAAAGAAAATTAATGTGTCTGTGGAGGGAGAGAATGAAGAAGAAAATACTATAGGCATGGACACTAACTAGAGGGCTGTTTGGTAATAGGCACAAAGTGACAAAATACAGGATGAGGGTGGTAGAGGACTGCAGAGGGTGGCTGTGAAATACTTTAAAGGAAGTAGTTCTTTACTTTTTTTTGGAGAGTAGTCTGTGACTGACTGTACAGAGGAGATGAAGGAGTCAAAGGTCAAGTCTAATCATAGCAATTGTCCTACTAATTGCCTGCTGTTTGTATCTCCCACTAAATTCTGAACTCCATAAAAGAAAACACTTTTTCTATCTTGTTCACCAGGGTCTATGTAGTATTTCAAACACAGTAGATAATCAGAGATAGTTTTAAATGAAATTTCATTCATGAATAGTGAATTGAATGGATTTTATTCATGGAAAATAAACTGAACAAATAAATCACATTAATGACTGACACAGATAATAACTGCCCCCACAAAAAAAAAAAAAAACAAACCAAACCCTTTGCCATTGAGTTGATTTGGACTCATAACAACCTTATAGGTCACAGCAGAACCGCCCTATAGGGTTTTCAAGGAGCAGCCGGTAGATTCGAACTGCTGACCTTTTGCTTAGCAGCCAAACACTTAACCACCGTGATGCCAAGGTTCCCAGATAATAACAGTGAACATTTATTGAGCACTTTGTACTGAGCATTTTGTAAAAACTTTACTGAATTATCTTATTTAATTCTCACAAAAATTCTATATGGCACATATTGTTATTATCTCCATTTAATACCGAGAAAGTTGAGGCATAATAAGTTTAGGCAATTTACCCAAGGTTGCACGACTAGAAATGTCAGTCCAAAGTAGATACAAGAGACCAAAGATGCGACTTCCGTCCAGAGGTGAGAAGGGAAGGCAAAGAGAGTTAGGAGCTGGTTCAGTGTTCATGGGGAATCAGGGGCGGAGGGGAGGAGTGTGCTGTCGCAGAATGGAGTGATCGGTTGGGGTCTCATAAAAATGTATGTTAAAAAAAAAATTCTGTATGGGAGACTAACTTGAAATGTAAACTTCATTTAATTACAACAATAAAAAAAAAGAAAATGTCAGTCCAGATTCCAACTTATGCCATCTAATGCCAGAGCATAGTATAGAATTACTATCAATGAAGGACATCGTGCTTGGTAAATTGGAGGGTCAGCGAAAAAGAGGAAGACCCTCAATATGAAATGGATTGACACAGTGGCTGCAACAATGGGCTCAAACACTGGAACGATTGTGAGGATGGTGTAGGACCGGGCACTATTTCGTTCTGTTGTACACAGGGTGGCTATGAGTCAGAACTGACTTGACAGCACCTAACAAGAACAGCATAAACAGAAGTAGGAGAAACTAGCAGCTTTTAGATACCTGGCACTTCATAAACATTTAATCTTCATATAAATTCTACAGGTAGATACTCACTTAGGTTTAAATTGATCTCCTACTGTGGAGAAGTAAGGTGCCCAGAGAGGAAAAAAGTAAGCTCCCTGTTCTCAGAATGCAGCAATTGAGTAGAGGAGAGTAGATGTGAAAAATAAACTAAATGCAAAAAGCAACAGAGAGGCACTTGATTAAGTGTGCAGTGAGGGTGCAGGCTAGTACATGTAAGGATTTGAGGAAGTGAAATGCATGCTATTCCTTTGTTCCAATATTCCTATTTTATTTTCTTATTCCTTTATGCATAAACACTTCCAATTCTACTTCTCTGCTATAATGCTGTATAAAATATATTAGGTCATTTCAGGAATACTTTTTTAAGTCCCCTTTCCAGGCATCCGATGCCACTTTAGAATGAATGACTTGTGGAGTAAGCATATGTCATTTTATCAGGCATAATGGTGTTTTTCCAAATTTGGACTATTTGCAGCTTCACACACACACACACACACACACACACACACAGAGCCCATTTCTTACTCCCATCTAGAATGTTTTCCATGGTAAAGAATTCCAATCGAATTAAAGAATGACTCAGTTACTACATTTGAATTAGTTCCATGAAGCGTTCTAGATAACTCTACCCTGTAAAAATCACAATTCTTGCCTTTAAAGAGCCATCACAGATCAAATGTACACACAGGAAATAATTATAGAAATGACTCTAAGGCAATGAACAAGTGGGAAGCTGAGTGAAAGCCCCAATCCCTCAGATAAAGTCATTTTACAATGACTATATTGTAGGTACTATATGTACCATTTGGTCTTCTGCATCCTTAATGACGGTATACTAAATACATAATTTATCCTTAGATCAGAGATTTTGGATGCACCTTAGAATCAGCAGGAGAGTTTTTAAAGATACCAGTTCCCTTGGCCCCAACCCACATGACTTGAATTAGAATTTCTGGAGGTGGGACAGAGAACATCTGTCTTTCTTTTTTAAACACCCCAGATGATTATAATGTGAAACCAGGATTGAGAACCATTACTTTAGACTATGACTCAGAGACATATTTATGAGTATCAGTTATTTCTGTATTCACTACTCATAGATAGACTAATGGAGAGGAAGCCTTCATGGGTCTCTAGCCTTACGATTTAGCTTGTCCAAACTCTTGATCTCTGAGAGTGAATGGATCTTTACCCCATTGTTACTGAGTTCTTACAATGTGGCAGTTAAATTTCTCCAACGTATACTTCTCCCATATATACTACTTGGTTTCTGCTGCAAGGGATGGGCTTTTTACATATTACCAGTCAGTCAGAGCCTTAGACATACCATCAGGAGAAATCAGTCTTAAAGAAGGACATCATGTTTGGTGAAGAAGAGGGTCAACAAGGGCATGGGGGACCCTCAGTGAGATGGATTGGCACAATAGCCAAAATTAGAAGCTTTACCTCTTGAAGACTAAATGGTAATTTTTATGCAGAAAAATAGTAAGTGATAGATTAAAATTGTATTTCCTCATCTAGAGGAAAAGAACATGAAGAAAAGGCTTTGTAGGACATGCAATTTCAATTAATTAAAAAGACCATGAAATAAACAAAAAAAAAAAAAGGAAGGAAGGTTCAGAAGGACTGCTTCAAGAAGTAAATGTAATATGTGAGACTTGTTTCTCATTTAAACATGTCCAACACTCTGGTAAAGGACAAGAAGCAGAGTAGAGTCTACCTGTAATACACATACTGACCACCTCAGTATTGCCTCTCAGGTGGGCTCTCTCTTTTAGTATCTGAGGGCACTTAGTGTAACCTGCTCCCCACTTTGTTTTCTGTATTTCCTATGATACGTTAGACTTCCTATAATTTTTGTTATGAATTCAGACTATCTCAACAATTATTTCCAAACACCAAACTTTGCCAATGTTTTAAATGATTACATTTCAAATTTTATTTGTGTAATCAAGCCTCTTGTTTTATCTTCTGTCTCAATGTTGTTATCCAAGTTATAAGCAATATCTTCTCAATTGCTAAAAAGATAACTATATTCTTTGACTGTTTGGTTTTGTCAGAGTAATTATGCATGGCCATCTTATTTGTTCAGTTTTCCACAACTAATACTACAGATATGCTCTATTGGTAGTTTCATGGGTGATTTAGGGTGTTTAGTTATTAATACTTTGACTTTGTGACTTTGTGAACTGAAGTATCTTTCTCACTCAGGAAAGGAAAACATAAGAGCATAGAACATGGACATGGAAATGTTGTCAGGCTGGTCAACGACTCGCATTACCCTCAGAACTGTATAAATGAAATAAAATCCTCAACAGTAATTTTTTAAATATTGCCATCCTGGGCCTCTTTTACACTTTTAGAAACCTAAGATTTTGCAGGGCACATATTGTAGAAATATCTGGGGACAGAATGGGCACCTGTTGGGATGACAGGATTGTTCAAATTAAAATGGCAGGTCATTTAAACCATCCAACAAGAATTAAAATTATTTTCTTTAAAGACTTTTTAGTCTGTTTTTCTAGGCTAATTTATATTCCTTCAAAGAAAAGCTTCCACCTTATAATTGGAAATATTATTCTTTAATTCAATAAATTTTATTTTTAAGAGTATTCACATGGACTTCATTTAAACATTCTCAATTCTATCCTATTGCTCGCAATAGTATTTTGTTGTATTATACAAAATATTTTTTCTCCTCAATATTTAGTATGTTCAAACAATATCAAAGAGTCATTAACTCTCCCTTTCGTTTCTGCTCAGTCAAGTTGTGCATAATTAGCTCCTTTAATCTTCTCTGTAAACAACACTCTCTATTCTGTTAATCAGTTTTTGGTGCATTCTCAGAACTTTCTTTAATTTCACTGGCATTTGTTGAGCTGCATTGCATGTGGTGTTACAGGTGTCCTACAAAAACTACATACAATACACTTGATTAACTACACTGCAGAATATCCACGGGGAATTTAGAGCACCAGCAGGTTTATGTGACAAATTTCACATGTATCCTGCAGGCTACTAGGAATATAAAACAGCAGAGATAAAAGGTCAGAATCTTCAAGTTCCCTCAAGTCACCAAAGGGGTGCCTGTGCAACTGTGACTCAATCAGCAGGAGTTTTTAACCAGAAATACTTAACTGCCTGTCCACACTCCACAGTGTACAAAGAAAGCTGTAAGTGGGATAGGGTAGGACAGAGGGAAAAGGCAACAAAGGCAGAGAGACATAAATAACTCAGAGACACGGAGATGGACTGTTCAGGACGCACATATTAATTCTTTTTAAATCAATCAAAATATACTATCTTAGTAAAATGTATAGGCTATTTGGTTGAAAATTTTGTCACATTATTGATCGCCAGGTTTGAACTATCTGATCTAGATATGCCTGAGATTAAGCTCCTTAGAGACATAGTACATGTCTATCATAAATTCCTGATAGATTGATAGACAGATGGATAGATGGACAGATGGATAGATGGACAGATGGACGGATAGATGGATGGACGACAGACAGACAGACAGATAATTAGCAGCTGTTGAGAGGACTGTAACTCAACACAACCTTATTTATGTACAATAGAACAAAATATTGCCAATTCCTTATGACTGCTGGTATATTCAAGACCATCTCACTGAGGGTCTCCCTCTCCCTCACTGGCCCTCTACTTCGCCAAACATGATGTCCTCCTTTAGGGATTGATCTCTGCTAATGATGTGTCCAAAGCAAGCAAGTCGGACAATGTTCTTTTGTGATCCGTAAGATTTGTTTTTTTTCTTAATAAATTTTATCGTGTTTAAGGTGAAAGTTTACACAGCAAATTAGGTTCCCATTTAACAATTTCTACACAAATTATTAAGTGATATTGGTTACATTTTTCACAAGGTGTCATCATCCTCATTCATTTCGTTCCGGTTGTATCATCTCCAGCACTCTAGTTTCCCTGCCCCTTCACCTTCTCATCTTTGCTTTAGAGTAATTTTTGACCATTTGGTCTCCTATAGATGATTTTTTAAAGAAGCTCACTACTCACGGATGGTGTTCTTTATTTTATGAGCCAATCTTTTATTTAGCTAAAAGGTGACCCCAAGGGGTAATTTCGGTTTAAAGAGCATCTCAGGGTGACAGTCTTGTACAGTCCTTTAGTCTCAACAGGTCCAGTACATCTGGAATTTTTTAGAATTTGAGTTCTGTTCCAGTTTTTCTCCCAGTCTATCAGGATCCATCTGTTGTGGCCCTGATCAGAACAGTAGGTAGTATTAGTCGGGCACCATTTGGTTCTTCTGGTCTCAGGGTAGATGAGGCCGTGGTTTGTGTAGACTGTTAGTCCTTTGGCTACTTTCTTCTCTGAGTCTTTGGTTTCCTTCTTTCTGTTTTATTCTGGACAAGTAGAGACCAATAGTTGTATCTTAGATTGCCACTCACAAGCTTTTAAGACCCCAAACACTACTCACCACATTGGGATGTAGAACACACACATTATGAACTATATTATGTCAATTAACTGAGTTGTCCCACAGGACTATGGTCCTAAGCCTTCAAACACAGAAAACCAATCTCTCAGTGTTTAGTTATGTCTAAGAAGTATCCATAACCGTTTCCCTACGTGGTTTATCGTATATATGGATATACATGCATGCACAAATATACCTGTATGTACATATGTATATAGATACTTCTATCAGTGCAAACATATGTACCCACATATGCATACTTATATTCATCTATGCCTATATACATATTTGTGTAAACAAGTATTTTTTGGTTGTTGTTGGTGTTGCTGGAAAACATTTGTCATATCCTTTGCCAAAATGTCCTTTTCTCTTGTGCACTTCTTAGTGACATCATTTACCTTGGTCAAGACATGGGAATTTCACCCACATTCAATGCTACCTTTCCCATTACCAAAAATAACAAGTGTCTACCATGTCAAGAGTGCTTCCTCACCTTATTCCCCACACATATCCCTGGTAACCACCAATAAGAGTTGGTCTCTGCATGTGTATCTATTCTTGTTTTCTTATAAAAGTGCAATCATAAAATATTTGTCTTTTTGTGATTGACTTACTTCACTCAGCATAATGTCCTCCAGGTTCATCCACATTATAAGATGTTTTGAGGATTCATCATTATTCTTTATGGCTGCATAATATTCCATTATGCATATGTACCACATTTTGTTTATCCATTCATCCACTGATGGGCACTTAGGTTGTTTTCAACTTTTTGCTATTGTGAATTATGCTGCAATGGACAAAGGCGTGCATATGTATGACCAGGTCTTTTTTATTAGATGTCTAGATTATATACCTAGCTTTGGGACTGCTAGATCAAAAGGTATTTCTATTTTCAGCTTTTTGAGGAAGCACCATACAGTTTTCCATAGTGACTGTATGCAAATAAGGGTTCCAACATCCCCACAACCTTGCCAGCATTTCTAGACTTCTTTTTTGTTTGTTTGTCTTTGTCAGTGCCATTTTTGCAGGGCTGAGATGGTATCTCATTGTAGTTTTGATTTACATATCTGTAATGGCTAATCATGGCAAGCATCTTTTTTTTTTTTATTGTACTTCAGGTGAAGGCTTACAGAACAAATAGTTTCTCATGAAACAGTAGTACACATGTTGTTTTATGACATTGGTTAACAACCCCACAACATGTAAATGCTCTCCCTTCTCGACCTTTTTTTTTTGGTGAAAATATACATAGCCAAAGATACACCATTTCAAAAATTTCTACATGCAGAGTTCAGTGACATCGACTACGCTCTTCCAATTGTGCTGCTATTCTCACTTTAGATGAAGGCTTACAGAACAGAATAGTTTCTCATTTAACAGTTAGTACACATGTTGCCCTATGACGATGGTTAACAAACTCATAACACATTAACACCTTCCTTACTCAACCTGGGGTTCCCTATCACTGGCTTCCTTGTCCCCTTCTGCCTTCTGGCCCTTGACCCTGGACTGCTGTACCTCATTAGTCCCATTTGGTTTTATGGGGCTGTCCCTCCCAGGCTGAACGGTGAACCTCGGAGATGACTTCACCACTGAGCTAAAAGGGTGTCTGGGGGCCATACTCTAGGGGTTTCTCCAGTCTCCTTTAGGCCAGTAATTTGGTCTTTTTTTGTGAGTTAGAATTTTGTTCTACATCCTTCTCCAGCTCTGTCCAGAACACTCTGTTGTAATCCTGGTCAGCGCAGTCAGTGGTGGTAGCCAGGCACCATCTAGCTGTACTGGACTCAGCCCAGTGGAGGCCTTGGTAGCTGTGGACAATTAGTCCTTTGGACTAATCTTTTCCTTGTATCCTGTTCTCTTCATTCTCCCTAGCTCCCGAAGGGATGAGACCAGTGGAGTATCTTAGATGGTTGCTCACAGGCTTTTAAGAACCCAGATGCTGCTCACCAAGGTAGAATGTAGAACATTGTCTTTATAAACTGTGTTATGCCAACTGAGCTAGATGTTCCCCGAGACCATGGTCCCAACAGCCCACCACCCAGCAGTTCAGTCCCTCAGGGAGTTTGGATGTGTCTATGGAGCTTCCATGACCTTTCCTTGTACAAGTTGTGCTGGTTTCCCCTGTACTGTGTACTGTCTCACCCTTCACCCAAGATAACACTTAGCCATTGCCTATTTTTAGTATTTCTCCCTGACCCCTCCCATCCCTGGTAACCAACAAAGATTGTTACACTTTGTGTGTGAACATTTTCATGGGTTTTTACAATAGAGGTCTCATACAATATTTGTCCTTTTGTGATTGATTTATTTCACTCAGCATAATGTCCTCCAGTTTCATCCATGTTATGAGATGCTTCACAGATTCAT
>NW_004443939.1:12738980-12756423 GCF_000243295.1 Trichechus manatus latirostris | reverse complement strand
AAAAAAAGTGGAAAAAAGCAACACCAGCAGCCAACAAATGGCAGTCAGAGAGCCAGCTGGTTCAGGTGGGTGGAATCCAAGCAGCCGGTGTTTCCCGGACAAGAGATTGTACCCGCAGGAAGCAGAGGAGGCTGAGTGCGGGTGAAGAAGGGTGGGGTGTGGGAAAGTGTATATCATAAATTACCAGTTGTTTTGTCTCTTGCTGGAACCTCTGTGAAGCTGCTTTCTCGCACCCGTTTGCTGGTCTCTGATAGGAGTCCAAGATGGCGGATCCGCACTGCGTTAGCTGTTAGGGGACCTCTGCATGAATCTCTCCTCTCTCTCCGTTCTCTGTCAGTTTTATCACTTCATTTGGTGCTTGGCTGAGTTCTTTATCTCTTCATTTGATGTTTTAGGGTTTCAGGATTGTTGTTTTCTCTGTTCGGCTTAGTTTTTTGGATCTTTGCTGTGGAGGGATGGCGTGATGCTTCTGCCTAGAGCGCCATTTTGCTGGAAGTCCTTGCAAGCATCTTTTAATGTGTTTGTTGGCCTCTTGAATGTCTTCTTTGGTGAAATGTCTGTTCATGTCCTTTGCCCATTATTTAATTGGATTTTTTGTCTTTTTGTTGTTGAGATATTGACGTTTTCCATATATTTTAAGAGATTAGACCCTTATCAGATTTTTTCCCAGTCTGTAGGTTATGTTTTTACTCTTTTGATAAAGTCTTTTGGTGAGCATAAATATTTAATTTTTAGAAGGTCCCAGTTAACTAATTTGTCTTCTGTTGTTTGTGCACTTGTAGTTGTATTTGATAGTCTATTTTTGAAAAAAATTAGGTCCCATAGTCCCTATGGTATCTTCCAGGCACTTTATAATTTTAACTTTAACATTCAGGTCTTTGATCCATTTTGAGTTAAGTTTTTGTGTATGGTGTGAGGTATGGATCCTGTTTCATTTTTCTATAAATGGATATCCAGTTTTGTCAGCACCATTTGTTAAACAGACTGTTTCTTCTCCCATTGAATGCACATTGACATCTTGTCAAAAATCACCTGCCCATAGATGGATGGATTTATTTCTGGGTTCTCAATTCTATTGCACCAGTCTATGTGTTTATCATTGAACCAGTACTAGGCTGTGCTGATTACTGTAGCTGTATAGTATTGTATTTGTTAACTAGGGTTCCTATAACAGAAATATCACAAATTGGGTGGCTTTAACAAACAGAAATTTATTTTCTCACACTTTAGGAGGCTAGAAGTCTGAATTCAGGGTGCTGGCTCTAGAGGAAGGCTTTCTCTCTCCGTCTACTCTGGAGGAAGGTCGTTGTCTCTTTTGAGCTTCTGCTCCTGGGCAATCTTCATGTGGCTTGGCATCACTATTCCCTCATCTCTGCTTCTAGATTCCTTGTTAAATTTCTTTTATATCTTAAAATAGATTGACCTAAGATACACCCTACATTAATAGTGTCTCAATAACACAACAAAGAAAACCCATTCCCAAATGGGATTATAACCATGGGTGTAGGGGTTAGGATTTACAACACATACTTTTTGGGGACACAGTTCAATCCATAACAAGTATGTTTTGAGGTCAGGAAGTGTGAGGACTCCTACTTTGTTCTTCAATATTGCTTTGGCTATTCAGGCTCTCTTTGCTTTCCACATAAAGCTGGTGATTAGTTTTTCCATTTCAGTAAAGAATGTCATTGGAATTGGGATTGGGATTGCATTGTATCTATAGATTGCTTTGGACAGTATTGACATTTCACAATTTTAAGTCTTGCAGTTTCATGAGCATGGAATATTCTTACATTTATGCATTTTTCTTTTAGTTTCTTGCAGTAGTGTTTTACAGTTTTCTTTGTATAGGTCTTATACATCTCCGGTTAGGTTTATTCCTAGGTATTTTATCATTTTGGGGGCTATTGTAAATGGCATTGTTTTCTTGATTTCCCTTTCAGAGTTCTTCTTGTTTGTGTAAAGGAACTCAGCTGTTTTTCTGTGTGTTGATCTTGTACCCTGCCACTTTACTGAATTCCTCTGTTAAACCCAGTAGCTTTTTTATGGACTCTCTGGGATTTTCTACTTATAGGATCATGTCATCTGTGAATAGAGATAGTTTTACTGGCTCCTTTCCAATTTGGATGCCTTTTATTTCCCTTTCTTGCCTTACTGCTTTTGCTAGGACTTCCAGTACAATATTCAATAAGAGTGGTGATAAAGGGCCTCGTCTGGCTCCTGTTCTCAAGAGGAATGCTTTCAGTTTCTCTCCATTGAGAATAATGTTGGCTGTTGGTTTTGTACATATGCCCTTAATTGTGTTGAGGGATTTCCCTTCTATTCCTACTTTGCTGAGAATTTTTATCAAGAAAGTGTGTTGGCTTTTATCAAATGCCTTCTCTGCATCAATTGAGATGATCATGTGATTCTTTTCCTTTGTTTTATTTATATGGTGAATTACACTGATTGATTTTCTAGATCCACAGGTTTTCACTGACTAATTTTCAGAAGTAGATTACCCGGCCTTTCTTTCCAGTGTGAATTAGCCTGGAATCTCTGCTGAAACTTGTCCTCCATTGGTGATTCTGCTAGTATTTAAAATACTGGTGGTATAGCTTCTAGCATCCTAGCAACATACAAGGAATGACAGTACAACAAACTGACAGACGGATGTGGAAATACCTAGTAGAGGCCCTGAAACTATAAACATTTGTTGAATGAATAAAGGAATTGATATGTGGATGGTAGACGATTAGCTTAAATTTCATTCTTTCCCTCACTGCCCCTCCAAAGCAGTGACTCACATGTAAAGAGACCAGGAGTGTTCTTTGATCAAAGTTATACAGTATTTCCACCCACCTGCTAGCATCCCTCATGTATTATGTGCTTTTTATGCTAGGCTTTGTGCAAGGCTGTGATGCAAAAAAGTAAGATAAGACATGGCATAAAATCTATGCAAGACTTAAAATACTAGTTAAGATAATGATAGGGGGAAAAATGTCACAGTTTTGTACAAAAATGAATTGCCAAATAAAAACCAGAGAAGGTCAGAGAAGGGAGAGATTACCAAAAGCTGGAGTGCTCAGAAATACTACAGAGAAGTTACATTTTACTTAGATTTTTAAGGACTAAGTAGATGCTGAGTAAGCAGAGAGAACGGGAAGGAAAATTCGGGGAGATGGGCAGTACAGCATGGTGGTTAAGAGAACAAAATTTAAGCCAGGCAAACAGTAGTTCTGATTACTTGATCTCTCTACTACTCATTTTCCTCTTTGGTAAAATGAGGATAATAATCATAGCCAAATGTGCTGAGTGCCTACTGTGTGCCGAGTAAGAATTATATGCATCAACTAATTTAATCTTCATAAAATCCACACGCTAGCTACCACTAAAAGAGACAATTCCTACGAAGTGCTTACAACAGTGCAGAGCACATACTAAGCCTCAGTTCATGTTAGATAAGACTATTCTCACATCATCATCACCATTTTGTATTTACAAATGAGGTACAGAGAAGTATGTTATTTGACCAAGATGACACAAACCATAACTGGCAGAGGCAGGACTTAAATCCAGTAAGTCTGATTCTAGAGACCAATACCTAGCCTCTACACAACATGGCTTTAATAATAAACTAATAGCTATGTTTAGTGCCTGGCACTATGCCCAGCACATAGAAAACTTTTAAATGTCAGTGATCATTCTTACTATTGCAGGACAGACTAGAATTATAGTCAGGGGCAGATATAATTCATTCATTTCCTTAAACAAAATTTTGAGAATATCTACACATTGGCATTGCACTCAGTCCTGGGGTCGCAAATTAAATAAAACATGGCCCCTGCCCACAAGGAGCTAACAAAATATAAAGGAAGTCAAGTTCATACATAACTGAAGTACTCTGAGAAGTGTGCTGTGGGGAATGATGATAATGGAATTGCACCCTTCTCATTGAATTGCCATGAGGATTAAATTAAGTTGACATATGTCAAATGCTTAGGCTAGTACCCAGAATACCGTATTTGCCACAAATGCATTCGCTGTTATTGATTTTATTGTTGCTGTAATCGTTTGAGTAGAAGTATAGTCAGATAGCAAGAGAGAGCAGAAGCAGTAAATTGACCACATGTGAGCCAAATCCAACTCCCAGACTTGTTTTGCTTTGACCATACGTGTGTGTGTGTGTGTGTGTGTGTGTGTGTTTTAATGTGAATGAGTTGCCAACATTTAAAAATTAGAAGATCACATAAAAATCCACATTGCCAGTTTCTCCTGAAAATCTTGAAGCAGATTTCTGCCTGTCAAACATCAGCTAGATCTGGGCTTAACTGGTTCAGAGGGCTTGGATGCACACATCCCATTGTATGGTGGCAGAGAACAACTTCAAAGCAGCAGGGCCAGGGCTGCAGCTGTACAACTGCTTGTAGAAGGGCAATGATATGGGCTACTGGCCTGGGGCATGCAGTAATCCCCTTCTATATCCCTTCCTTTACATACCTTTACGTGCAGGATCATAATTTTGGTCACTATTACGGATGGGGAGACCCTGGGTGGTGCAAATGGTTAACACGTTCAGCTGCTAACCGAAAGGTTGGAGATTTGATACCGCCTGGAGGCACCTCAGAAGAAAAGCCTGGTGATCTACTTCCAAAAACTCAGCCATTGAAAACCCTGTGGAGCACAGTTCTACTCTGGTGCACTTCGGGTCATCATGAGTGAGAATCAACTCAGTGGCAACTGGCTTACTGGCTTTTATTATGAGTGCAATTTTTTTTCTATTTTCATACTTAAGAGGCTATTGCTAAATCTCTAAAGTCATGGTAATAAGGCACTGACAACCTCACCCAACCCCACAAACTGCAAGCAAACCTGAGAAAATGAAGCCTGAAAGTCTTATTTAAAAAAAAAAAAAAAAAAAGTATAGCTCACAGGACTTAGGTTCTCAAAGAGTGGGGAATTTGTTCTCCTTTGTCAAAGTATGCTAAGTAAGCGTTTCTTAAATAAATGGTTGGATTAATCAGCACCGTGTGAATGAATATCAAATAATTACTGAGTGAAAGAAAGCATGACCTGATTATTTCTCACTAAATGCAGGTTGTCATTGGTACTAACCATATTTTATGACCAAGAAAACATCTGGATGTGTTTGTCATTATACACTTGCAAACTCATTCATTAAATGAAAGAGTTCCAAACCCCTCTTCTGAGGACACACACAATGAGCAATCACATCTCCGTAACCTTTTTTGACACAGGCAGTAAAGCTGGAATGTTCAGGGATGTTGCATAAAAAGCAGGTGCTATTTGTCTATGCTCTACTTACAGTACCAACTAAAGAAAAGCAATGTCTGCAAGCATTCAGCGCTGTAGTTCCCAAGGATAACTCCGCTGAACCAGTAATGCATTAAGTACCTCCTTCCACTCCCACATTGATACAGCTTGTCCTGAGAGCTGAATAGGACAAGGTAATCACAAGGCTGTCCGTTCTGTTTCTAAAGAACTAGAGTGTTACAGGCTTTGAGCTTCCAGGAAATTAGAATCTCCTTCCCTTTAAATCCCTCCTTCCGTTGCCAACTTTCCTTTCTAAAGTAAATCTACTGCCTTTCCACATTAAAGCCCTTTCCATATTTAAAGACAGTTCTCAGAGTCTACTGTTTTCTATAATAAACATTCCCATGTTCTTCAACCCTTTCCTTATATGACATAGTTTTCAAAACATTCATTATGCTGCAAATCCTTCCTGGAATGCTCTCTAGTTTGCTAATGTCCTCAAATTGTTGTTAGTTGCCATCAAGTTCATTCCAACTCATGGCAACCCCATGTGTGCAGACTAGAACTGCTCCATAGGGTTTTCAAGGCTTTCAGAAGCAGATCGCCAGGCCTGTCTTCCGAGGCACCTCTGGATGGGTTAGAACCACCAACCTTTTGGCTAATAGTTGAGTGCTTAACTATTTGAACCACCCACGGCATCAAAAACTAGGCTGAGTGTTCCAAATGTGGTCCATAAGGTTCCAAAGGAGGGTTTCCAGAGTTCTGGAAACTACATCTTTATTGATGCACCTTAGATTTATACTTGCTTTCCAGAGAACCATGTTATCTAGCCTCCTATTGCATTTGTTGCTAACTAAAACTTACAGGTAGCTGCAAATATATATGTTAAATACATATATTATTTATATAATAAATATTAAAAATATCTAGTATATATATTTTTAAATATATATTTATATTTGATAAGCACAAAAATGAGACAGAGTTGCATCATTTTATATATATATAAAGAACAGGAAGTAGAGGAGGGAAGGACAGGGGGTCTGGAGAGGCTGTTGTTGTTATTAGGTGCTGTCGAGTTGATTCCGACTTATAGCAAACCAATGTACAACAGAATGAAATACTGCCCAGTCCTGTGCCATCCTCACAATTGTTGTCATGCTTGAGCTCATTCATTGTTGCAGCCACTGTAGCCACTGGAGAGGCTAGAGAAAGAGAATGATATGAGCTGGTTAGCTGGACCTGGGCTCCCTAGGACTCTTGCACCGAGTTTCCCCATGTCTTCAACAGCGAGGGATTTTTGTCATAAAGCATTTGATATAGTCTGTGCACTGTGTTAAAACTTTGACCAACACTGCCTGATTGATGCCTCACCACAATGCCATGAAATAGATATTATCATCTCTGTCTTCTACTGACGTTTAGGGAAATAAAATCACTGCCTAAGATGACACAGACGATTTATAGCACAGCCTTGATTCAAACACAGTTATGCCTGAGCCTGCAGAGTTCTTAACTATTAGGTGATGTGGTAAAGACAGGTACACAGAGGCACCACAGAGAGGTTCAGTCTGCTGGGCACACTAGTTCTTCCTGCCAGGGCTGGTCCTGCCATACCTGACACAGCAGGGTACAATCCCTGCCCCCAGGAGATCACAAGGTCTGGCAGGACCCAGCCTTCAAAACCACAGCAGGCTTATTGTCAAATTACAGTACAGTGGCAAATACTTTGTTATAAGGAAATGGCTAGAGCTGTCTGAAAAAGGCTAAGGATTATGAACAATTGATATCAGAGAAGTAGGGCTTTTTATTTGTTTGACATTTTGTTTGTTTCGCCTTCACCTCCACTGATCCACAAATGTTCATTAAGTGTCTTTGCTCTGGGCTTCCACCTCTATCATAGCAATTTATTATGCCCTATTTTCTGTTTATTTGTCTTTCTCCCACATCAGATTGAAAAACTCCAAGGGCAGGTGCCATGTATGATTTGTCTTGGTGTCCTTAAAGTCCAGCAGGGTACCTAGAACAAAGAAGGTATTCAGGAGATAGTTATTCTGTATAGTTCAACAACTGAATTGTGCCTGTTTTTTTCTGGAAGAGCAGAAAGACAAACAAGCCTAGTAAGCTGGTCATTTGAGGGGTCAACTTGAAAGGCTACATTTTGAAGGTAGCGACATGCTCAAAACTACCATTTTCACTCTATAAAAGGGAAGGCTTCACTATTTAGCTACTTAATAGGCTGCAGAGCTCTCTGGCTGTTTCCTCTAAAGATATGTTAAATCTACTAACTAAAATTGGTAAAATGGTAAGCCATTTTAGTAGTAGAATTTCTCTCAGAGAAATCACAAGAAAATGTCCACACAATGAGGTGAAAAAAGGTAACTCCGAGAAGGGATAAGAAAAGTTTTAACCAAATAATTGCAGAAGAGATCAGATCTGTCTCCCTCACTTGGTAATGATTTAAATACATGTCTTTTTTTTTTTGAAATATTAATCCTATTTAGACATACATGCACCACTCTTTTACTTCACTACTTTCTCATTATTTCTTAAGCCATCTCCAAGGCATTCATCTACCTCGAGAATTTTTTTTAATAGGAGAAACCTGGAGTAAAGAATTTGTCTTGAAGCTTCATTTGTAAAGTTAGCAGAAGGTTTTTAGAGTGCATGTTTATTTGTGGTGGCTTAGGGGTAGGTATTGTGCTCACGTGGAACCAGTACATAGATCAAGAGGCAGTCATTCAAACACAACAAGGGGATACTGAGTGGTTTAAAATCAGAAATGGAGTGTACAGGGTTGCATCCTTTCTCCTCACTTATTCAATCTGTATGCTGAACAAATAATCCAAGAAACCGGACTGTACGAAGAGAAATGTGGTGTCAGGATTGGAGGAAGCTGCATAATGAATACGCAGCTGACACAACCTTGCTTGCTAAAAGTGAAGATGACTTGAAGCATTTACTGATGAAGGTCAAAGATTACAGGCTTTAGTATGGATTACACCTGAACACAAAGAAAACGAAAGTCCTCACAACTGAACCAATAAACACCATCATGATAAATGGTGAAGAAATTGGAGTTGTCAAGGAATTCATTCTACTCAGATGAACAATCAATGCCCACGGAAGTAGCAGTCAAGAAATCCAATAATATATTGCACTGGGCAAATCTGCTGCAAAAGACCTCTTTAAAGTGTTGGAAAGCAAAGATGTCACTTTGATGATTATGGTGCCCCTGCAACAAGCCACAGTATTTTTAATCACCTCATATGCATGCAGAAGTTGGAGTATGAATAAGGAAGACTGAAGTAGAATTGATGCATTTGAACTGCGGTGTTGACGAAGAATACTGAATATACTATGGACTAGAATGGGAATTCCAGAACACTTAATTGTGCTCATGAAGAACCTGTACACAGATCAAGAGGCAGTTGTTTGGACACAACAAGAGAATACTTCGTGGTTTAAAGTCCGGAAAGGTGTGCATCAGGGTTGCATCCTTTCACGATACTTATTCAATCTGTATGCTGAACAAATAATCCGAGAAGCTGGACTATATGAAGAATAAAGGGGCATCCGGATTGGAGGAAGACTCACTAGCAACCTTGCTTGCTGAAAATGAAGAGGACTTGAAGCATTTACTGGTGAAGATCAAAGACCACAGCCTTCAGTATGGATTACACTTCAACTTAAAGAAAACAAAAATCCTCACAACTGGACCAATAAGCAACATCATGATAAATGGAGAAAAGATTGAAGTTGTCAAGGATTTCATTTTACTTGGATCCAGCAGTCAGGAAATCAAAAGATGCATTGCACTGGGCAAATCTGCTGCAAAAGACCTCTTTAAAGTGTTAAAAAGCAAAGATGTCACCTTGAAGACTAAGGTGCGCCTGACCCAAGCCATGGTATTTTCAATCACATCATATGCATGCAAAAGCTGGACAATGAATAAGGAAGACCAAAGAAGAATTGACGCCTTTAAATTGTGGTGTTGGCGAAGAATATTGAATATACCATGAACTGCCGAGAGAATGAACAAATCTGTCTCGGAAGAAGTACAACCAGAATGCTCCTTAGAAAGAAGGATGGCGAGACTGTGTCTTACGTACTTTGGACATGTTGTCAGGAGGGATCAGTCCCTGGAGAAGGACATCATGCTTGGTAAAGTAGAGGGTCAGTAAAAAAGAGGAAGATCCTCAATGAGATGGATTGACACAGTGGCTGCAACAATGGGTTCAAGCATAACAACGATTGTGCGCGTGGTGCAAGACTGGGCAGTGTTTCATTCTGTGGTACATAAGGTCACCATGAGTCAGAACTGACTTGACGGCATTAACAACAATAACAACATGGACTTCCAGAAGAACAAACAAATCTGTCTTGGAGGAAGTACAGCCAGAATGCTCCTTAGAAGCAAGGATGGCGAAACTTTGTCTTGCTTACTTTGGGCACATGATCAGGAAAGACCAATTGCTAGAAAAGCATGTCATGTTTGGTAAAGTAGAGGGTCAACGAAAACAAGGGAAACCCTCCATGACTTGGATTGACGTAGTGGCTGCAACAATGGCTGCAACAATGGGCTCAAACATATCAAAGATTGTGAGGATGGCACAGGACTGGGCAGTGCTTCATTCTGTTATACATAAAGTCGCCATGAGTGGGAGCCGACTAGACGGCAACTAGCAACAAGTGGTAGGTTACTAGAGAGGAGGCTACAGGCTAAAGTACACTCAAGTCACACCTTGGAACAACCCTACTGCTTTGGAGAAAACACTAAACTAAAATAGGAGATAACTGACTTAAGTATATCACTTAATCTCTTTGAACCTCAATTTTCTCCTCTTCAAGATGAAGGAGTTGGACAAATTCACCTCTAAGTTCCTTCTATTCATGAAGTTGTTTGACCCTAAGAAAATGAGAGGGCTTTACGGTTGCCCACAGTATCTTACAAATCAGCATGCTCTATTTTCTAAAGGTTCTATAACATCTAAAAAGCTTTTTCTTGGAACATACTTTTTGGTATACAAAAGATCAATAATAAGAGAAAGCCATCCACAAGAGATCTACATGCTATTTTTCTAGAATGCTAAATTCTGAACACCAATGAAGATGACAAGAGGAGACAGCCAGAGAAAGTAATTCTCTAAGAAGCAATTGACTCTAAGTGTGGCATTTAAGTATGTCAGCATCTGGTAGGAAATCATGTATTCTCTAAGTGTTTGATATTTCAGTTTTACATGACTGAAAAAGTAAGGAATTATTTCAGGATATATCACCTAAAGGTACTCTGCAGAGCAAACTTTACAATTGTATCCTATAAGTTTACAGTAATTCTAAAATTTAATTTCCTACTTTATCAATTCAAATGTCTACATGTCACATTTAGATAAATATTGAATGTTTTTGAATAATCAATTTTTTACATCTTAATTGCAAATATATTGTCCATGAGAGCAAGTTCCTCACATTTCTATAGTGAGTTGACGGCCCCAATACCCAAAATAAAATTCCAAACTTAAGAAGCATCTCAAAATTCAAGTCATAAACATTTGTTTGAAAAAGAAGTGAGCCTGTTTTTATTTATCATAAAATATTTGAAATGATATTCTTTTAATATTTATAGAGAATTTTATGTTGATAGGCAGTGCAAATTTAAATAATCTAAATTTAAGAAAATTGTTATTATTGATAACACTTTATGCTCTAAACAATAGAGTATTTTTTTCAAGTTCATATTTATAAAAATAATGCTTCCATAGGCTTTATAATGAATATTTTATATATTTCAGAATGGATTTTATTACATAAAAAAGATGTGTTATAGAATTAAAATAAATTCCCTAAATTCCTATGAATATAACTTAGTAAAATAGAAAAAAATTAAGCAAATCTTGAGTTTAAAAAATAAATTCCAAAACCAAGGTATAGCATTTTAGATTAATCAGGCATTTAGCTAAAATAATAAGGAATCTCTTCAAGTGCATTTTTCTGAATGTCCACGTTTCTATGACAACTATCTCTTTCCCTTTTTGCTTCCTAATATCTTCGTCAATCATTAGTTTATGGTAATTGTTTCCACGGAGATTTGAACTTGTCTACTTTTCCCCTAGCCTAAATCTCCACCTTCCCAAAAGGTGAACCAAAAATATATAATTTCTTGGCAAAGATGCATTTAGAAAAGAGCTAGCACATTAGGACAAATTATTTTTAAATGGCTTATTGTTACTCTGTGTTTCACTTTACCACCTTTCACTGCCCCCAGCTTCCCACTCCCTCACTTTTCCCTCTGCCACTCTCCTGTATACTGACATTCTTTTTTTCTCCAGCTTGCAAATCTGCCTTTTCCACCCTCAAAGCCTTTCCTTCTTGTAGTTTCAGACTATATATAGTAACAAGAACACTCATATCTTCGAACTAAAAATTGCAATAGACCTTTTCCTCCTGAAAAAAAGAAACTGTATATATACACTCATTAATCAATCAAGCTCAACATATTTACTGTGTCTACCCTGTATGTAACAGGTAGTGAGCTGAGCACCTGGAGATATGGGTATGAATAGGTCATGGCAATTGCCCACAAAGAGCTCATAATCTTATAAAGGTTACAGATATGAAACAAGATCATTTCAGGGCAATAAGTATACAGACACACTGTGTATGCCCTAATGAAGATTTCAGAGTCCCAATGGATAGACACACACAGAAATATATAATACACACACACACCCCCATAAATATAAACGTGAGGATGCGTGCAATAACTATTATAACAGAGGTGTGCACAAAGAATTACAAGGAAGTGAATCTTATTTTTAACAATAATAAATACATGTGTTAAGGTCCCACGAGAAAAGAGAATTCCATCCAAAATATGGTTTCAATGAGAGAACATAATGAAAAGACTATTTACAGAGTTAGTATATAGCTTCCTCCTAGAAAGTTATTTCTAACCTAGTCCCCTAAATGAAGGTTAAGTATTACCCTTTTATACACAATGACATTATTTTATACAGTATTATGGTACTTACCATACTGAATTTTATTAGAGATTTTTCTTTTCTGTCTCCTCACTAGACTTGGGATCTGGGAGAGCAGGGATGATGGACATTTCATCTCCACAATGCTAGTGTCCAATAAATTTGTGGCCTCTAGTGGGGTCACAGGAAACCCTGGTAGTGGTTAAGAGTTTGGCTGCTAACCAAATCCACCAGGTGCTCCTTGGAAACCCTATGGGGCAGTTCTACTCTCTCCTGTAAGGTCACTATGAGCTGGAATTGACTCCATGGCAACAGGTTTGGTTTTGTTTTTTTAGTGGGGTCACATAGGGTCTCTATGAATCACAGTCAACTCACCAGCAGCACCTAACAACAACAGTGACAAACAAAGGAGCCCCGGTGGCACAATGGTTAAGCACTCAGCTGATAACTGAAAGGTTGGTGGTTTGAACTCACCCAGCGGCTCCAGTGGAGAAAGACCTGGCAATCTGTTCCCATAAAGATTACAACCTAGAAAATCCTATGTAACAGTTCTACTCTGTCACATGGGGTCGTTATGAGTCGAAATCGACTTGATGGCACCCAACAACAACAAGTGGGAAGACAGAGTCATAGACAATTAGAGGTATAATATCTAGAAATTAGTATAATGCAGAACTAATCTTAACAAATGCTAAAGCGGAAGTATAAAAAGGTGCTAGGGGAGAACTGAGGATTGTAATTAATCCTGGAGAAGGACATCATGCTTGGTAAAGCAGAGGGTCAGAGAAAAAGAGGAAGACCCTTAAGGAGATGGACTGACATGGTGGCTCCAACAATGGGCTCAAATTTAGCAACAATTATGAAGATGACACAGGACCAGGCAGCGTTTCATTCTGTTGTACACAGGGCTGCTATGAGTTGGAAGCAATTTGATGGCACCTAACAATAACAACAACATGATAATCAAGAGGAGCCCTGGTGGTGCAATGGTTAAGAACTCAGCTGATAACCAAAAAGTCATTGGTTTGAACCCACAAGCGGCTCTGTGGGAAAAAAGACCTCGCGATCTGCTGCCATAAAGATCACAGCCTAGGAAACTCCGTGGGGCAGTTTTACTCTGCCCTTAGGGTCACTATGAGTTGGAATCAACTCAACAACACACAACAACAAATGATAATCAAGAAAAGTTTCTTGAGGGTGACAATTTGAGTTATGCTTTGAAGTTTGCTTAGACTTTTATCATATAGAGATAAAGCAGGCAAGTATTTCAGGATGGAGGGAGCATTGTGTGTGGCAGCATGGAGGCAGAAAAGAATAGAGCATGCTCAGATTGAAAGGCAAAGGCATAACAATGAGAATAAAGTTGAAAAAGTCAATTGTAGCTAAGGGGTCAGAGCTTGACTGTTGATGAACTTCAATGCTCAAGTTGAAATAGGCAATAAGAAACTGTCAAAAGGACAGTACAGGGAGTTAACACAGTCACCAAATACAAACAGGTCCTCTCTGGGAACCATTCTTAGAAGGACTACTGCCTGTTCCAAGCACTCTCTAACAAACAATCCTTACTGCATTTGTCATTGAGTATCCATCTAATCCTGGCACCTTTCCATGCAACTGAAAGTTTTATTCAGTAACTATGTCTTATAAGGAGTCCTTGAGTGCTTCAATGGGTGTTGATTGTGGATCCAACTTCAATATTTTCCCCTTTTATCACGATGCTGCTTACTGGTCCAGTTGTGAGGATTTTTGTTTTCTTTATGTTGAGGTGTAATCCATGCTAAAGGCTGTAGTCTTTGATCTTCAGCAGTAAGTGCTTCAAGACAATATACATCATTTGATTTCCTGACTGCTGCTTTCAAGGGCACTGATGGTGGATCCAAGTAAAAGAAAACTTTGTGGATCCAAGCTACCTACTAAAAATCATAACATACACTGTGGTTCTGGTATTAAGGAATTGGTCAAACAACAGAAAAAGTCTATGCCCTAATCCCATCTGGATCCTCCTTTTCTGTGACCCTGGATTGCTCTTATTCAGTGTCTCTTTATATTCTACACACCATTTCAGTCTATATTATAATAGTTAAGCAGGCTTTGAATTAGGGTTTATGTTTAAATAGAAGAATGTTTCCATATTTCCATCTGTAATTATTCAAAGTTTATTAATTAATACATCAAAGTATATATTACTTTATTTCCTCAAACCAGGGATGCCACAAATTATAACTAGCAGCCCCTCCCCAGGGGAGGAATTAATTTAACAGCCCTCCCAGGAGAGAAATATGACATTGACCTCAATTGTAAGATCAAGTCCAAAATTCAGAAATGTTGAAACATACATTTACAAACAGGGGAGGGGAGATGAATGTGCTTTGGATTTAGTATATATATCAAGTCACTGCTTTCAAATCTTCATCAACTCTTCCCCAACTCTGTTTCTACAGTTTAGCTATTGGTTAATTCTAATCGCTGCTGCACAAATCTCCAAGGAAGGCTCCACTCCTTAGATGCACGCTCTGCAAAATGCTTGCTGACTCTTGCCCTGTCTCCCTGGGAATGGCTTCATTGTTGTTGAGTTATATTTGTACTCTGTGCTAATCTTTCACTGAGAGTTCTCCAGGTTGTGTTCTACTCCTGGCTTTTCAGAGGGACAAGAACAATTACTATTATGGCAACGTCAAGGCACTGACCATTAGTTGCTCGATCTTATATATTCCCTTGTTTCAGCAAATTAAGTTTTACTGTGCAACTGTTACAAACATGAAACAAACAGCAGTCAAAATGTATTGAAATTATGCACGGAACCAAACAAAAATTAATTTTCCTGCTAAATTTTCACAGTAATTCTATGAAGTTTCCACTATAGTCTATAAATATGTATAAGAAAACTGAGCTGAAGAAGATCAAGTAGGATGCCTAAAATCACACAGCTAGGCAGAGCCAAGATTCATATCTAAGTTTTTAGAACTACAAAACCAACATCCTTAAATACTGGGTTTCATGTACTATGCCTTAAGATTACTAGGGGAGAATGAATAAAAACATAAGAAATATAAAGCATTGAAAAGCAGAAATGGACATGAAACTATACCTTTTTAGCCAGAATTAAGAAAGCCAAAGAATACTTATGTGCAAAATTATTCTGAGGCTTTTAAGAAATATATGTATCCACCTGGAACTTCCAAATTTTATTTACATTTTTCTGAATGTTGACACATCATATCTACATTAACATATCCACAAAGCTAGTGCTAGAGTGTGGTAGTTGCATTCAAAGGCAAAATCAGCTTTGTTTATTCAACAGAAATACTACCAATCATTTCCTACTTATGTTAGAAACTATTTATCTTTGAACAGTTAGAAAATTTGTATAAAATTTTCTACTCGACAAAATTGCAAGGCTTCAGGGCAAGCTTTTTCTTTTCATGTAATCAATGATACAAAAGTAAATTTAGATGATTATATACTGGAAAACAGACTAGAAGCACAATACAGGAGAATAGTTCTTATGAAAACATAGAAGTTAATTCAGTATATTCAATACATATCTCTTCCTAACTTCCACTATACTACATGACTTCAAAATGCATAACTAACTTAGGTTATGGTGTTTATGTGGAGGATGGATGTGGGGGGTGGGGGGAGGGAGAGCTAGCTCATTTCTAAGAACAAAAAAATTAGATATATGAGAACATTAATCACAGAAATTTAAAATTAAGTGCTTGATAAGAATTATATGAATAAATAAATGATCACATCACTTATACATGTTCTATTTTTTGTACATACAAATACATTGTTGTTAGCTGCTGTTGAATTGGCCCCTGACTTATGGTGACCCCGTGCAATGGAATGAAATGCTGCCTCATCCTGCACCATGCCCAGGATGGGTTGTGGATTAGACAGTTGTGATCCATAGGGATTTTATTCACTGATTTTTGGAAGTAGACCACCAGGCCTTTCTTCCTAGTCTGTCTTAGTCAGGAAGCTCCGCTGAAATCTGTTCAGCATCATAGCAACATGCAAGCATCCACTGACAGATGGGTGGTGGCTGCCCATGGGGTAAATTGCCTGGGATTATCAAACTTGGGTCTCCCACAGGGAGGGTGAGAATTCTACCACTCAATGTACAAATTACTTACACGTTTATTTTTTTAATTCTAATTTTTATTCTAGAAGGGAGAACATGGGCACCCAAAAGAAGACTGGATGAGCCATTTAATATAACAAGAACTGGATGAAGTTTTCCTAAGGTAAAAGCTATTCTCTCTCTCTCTCTCTATATATATATATATATATATACAATATCATATTTTGTTACTAACCACACATACATACCTAAAGGCACCACAAAAATATCACTAAACTTATTTGCACTAAGGTTATATTATAGTAAAACCCTAACACCTAAGAGGAGTATTAGTGCTGGAGCTAATATATGGACCTGGTAGGTACATAGTAGGCACATGCATTACTATTCACTAAAAATCTGCCTCTTAAGAACTACTTTGGGTAGTGGACAAAACACTGGACCAGGAATCTGAGAACTGGATTTCAGTCTCCACTCTGCTACTGACTTGCTGGGTGACCAGGGCAAGTTACCACTTCTTTGATTTCCTATTCTATAAATGAAGAAGTTGGACTAATTATTAGATGAGCTTTCAGTCTTTTCTATTCTATGATTATATTCTGTAACAACACTACAGAGTATGTAAAGGAAGTATAACACAGTTCCTACATTCAATAGACTTATTGAAAAAAGAGCAACACACAAAAATGACACCCAGGACCCAGATATTCTGTATCTTTGTTTTGTTTCATTTTGCTTTCCTTTGGCTGTAAATCCTAATTCATAAACTATTTTCCAATTACAAGTTATTCTAAATTGAAATACACACACCACATACAGTATTTCATCAATTCTGAAACACATTTCTTTTCACATTTTAATATTTCTGAAATCAGGAAGCTACTAAAAATTGATTGCAGCTTACATTTAATGACATATGGTAATAGTCAATCAAATATTTTGCTCCATAAAGTCTCACACTACCTGACTTCAGAACCTACTATACAGCTACAGTAGTCAAAACAGCCTGCTACTGGTACAACGACAGATACATTGACCAATGGGACAGAATTGAGAACCCAGATGTAAATCCATCCACCTATGGTCACCTGATCTTTGACAAGGGCCTAAAGTCCATCAAATG
>NW_004443939.1:12699320-12737033 GCF_000243295.1 Trichechus manatus latirostris | reverse complement strand
CACTGAACTGTGCATGTAGAAATTTTTCAAATGGTGTATCTTTGGCTATGTGTATTTTCACCAAAAAAAAAAAGGGTGAGAAGTTAGAGGGTTGACATGTTGTGGGGTTGTTAACCAATGACATAAAACAGTATGTGTACTACTGTTTCATGAGAAACTATTTGTTCTGTAAGCCTTCACCTGAAGTACAATAAAGTACAATGAAAAAAATATATAGATATTGTTCCATAAATGAATGAAATGATAGCTGTTGTTGTTAGCTGCCATCAAGTCATTTCTGACTCATAGTGACCCTATGTGCAACAGAATGAAACACTGACCAGTCCTGCTCTTTTTCTTTTCTTCTTTGTTTTTTAATAGATACCTCCCAATTCTAGAGCTTCAGTGGGTGGCCCTTCTCCTCAGCTCAGCTCAGCTCACAGGTCGTGGTAACACTATTTTACTTCTTGCCCCTTCAGACATAGGCTCCCACTGTTGTGTTGTTTTCTCAGTGTCCCAGGATCCCTTGCTTTTTCTCTTACCCTGACCACAGCTCTGTAAGTACTTCCTTCACTAGTATTTCTCCATTAGAACCAGATGGGGTGAATTCTGCTTTTGCCCAGAACTTGTTTGAATAAAGGTTAGGAGAAACCCAAGTGAAGCCAGAAATATGAATAATCTTGAATATTATGAAAATCTAATTCTGTTTAATTATACCTCTTTTTTTGTTTTCACAAGTTGCCTGATTACTCTCAGGAGTAAAGCAGACTCAACTTTGGATGACTCCATGGCTCGTTGTTAATTCCAACCTTTCTGACACCTCATTATAAAGTTCAGTATTGAGAGTTCTAACTAAATGGGAAGCACCTGTTCATTTCAGAAGGCTGAGAGAAAACATACTGGATGTTCTTTATGGATTACTTTCTGCAAAGAGCATCTTCTATATAACTGTCTGCTTCTGATTTTGGCTTTGATAGTTCATTATTTTTAAACATTTAGAAATTTCCTTCTTTGAAATTTAAGAAATGAACATATCAAATTTTTTAAAAACCCACTTCTGTATTCAAATTCTTAATATAATTGCTCTATTTTGAGTATCATCTGAGCCTTTATATGACATGGAAGAATACTAATTCAATCATTTATCCATCATATTTATTTTAAATGATAGTATTGTAGATAGATACAACTGTATCATGAAACTAATAATCTTAAATTTAAAATTACCTAGCATTCATCCAATAAGCTGAGACCCTTCTATAAGCCAAATATTTCTTACCTCATGTATCTTACATTAAAAGTATCACTTTTCAAAATTCTTAATCTAAATGAGTTTTTCTCTTTGATTCTAATGTTTATAGCAATGTTCCTTATGAATTGCAGAAGAGAGTAAACCATCCCTGCATATCTATTGTGGTGATAATTGGGTCATTATATGGAATTAAGGTGCTGGATCCTAAAGCAGGTTGAGCATTGCTGGTAAATGGAAGGAACAAGCCTGTCAGAAGTACATTTGCATAAAGGTTCAAGGAAGCCCCTGGGAGAGAGAGAACATGTCCCAAATAGAGAGGGAGCCTGTCACATCCCACACAATCTGATCCAGCTAAGAAGGTCTCAGTGCTGTCTACCACTTAAGAGTTTTCTCCCTGCCTCAACCTCCATAAAACTCATTCTAGGTCAGGGAAAAAAAGGTCTCTGCATAAAAACAGAAAGAAGTGAGACCAGCATTTTTCCCCACTCTTTAACAGTGAGCTTTGTTACCCAGAGGGTTCCTGGGACCTCAGAGGTAGCATGCCTGGTAGACACAGTGGTGCCCAGTGGAAGGAGGCTGGGTCAGGTAAACAAAGAAAGGATAAATGTTACATGAGAAGTGCCCATGATGTGATCAGACTTGCTAATGAACACCTGGATGTCAACCCCTTGTACTTGTGATGTAACTAAGCAGCCAAGTGGCTCTGTTAGCCAGAGGCTTAAACAATTTTTATCAGGACTCAAGGTTTTCAGAGTTGGGAAAGAAACCAGGAAAATAAGTAGTGTGAAAACAGCTAAGTTCCTCAGGAAGTACAAATTCACAGCAGTGTACAGGAAACAGGTCCCAAATACTCCTCAACTCATACACCTAGAAAACCAGCCAGAAGACTGTAGGTCAGAAACGCCTGGCTCCCAGACTTTTATACTTCAGCTTACCTCACTGGGACACTTTGAAAATAAGGTCTTGTTCTCACTGCCAGCAAAATGCCCTTCCTCCACAAAACTTCTACAGAACAGACTGACATCACCAGTTTCTGAAAGTCTCCAAGCTTGCTTTTATATGGCCTGTTACGAGGGCCTAAGATGTTAGATGTTTCTATTGCACATCAAAGCAAGATTCTGTGACATTCTTTGTATACCTAGCTTTTACACAGTTCAAGGTAGAAACCCATGGCCTTAACTTAATTTTTGTTTACTCTGTTGCAGCTTCCCTTTAAGAACAAGAGCCTTCTACATCTGTATTCATCTGCTCACTCATTCATGCACCTCCGGATTGTTTATTTTAATAAACATTTCTTCAGAGCAAAATACATGCCAAAACTGTACTAGCCATAGAAGGCACATCCATAGATTAGGGGTAGGAAGGGTACCTGGTTTTGAGGAGTTCAGGTTTCTGTGTGAAGGTAAATAAATTGTACAACTGGAAATATGTCCTATAGGAGAGGTATGAACTAAGTACGCAGATGAAAAACCCGTTAACCCACTGCCGTCAAGTCGATTCCAACTCATAGCAGCCCTATAGGACAGAGAAGAACGGCCCCATAGGGTTTCCAAGGCGCAGCTGGTGGATTCGAAATGCCGACCTTTTGGTTCCCAGTCGATCTCTTAACCACTTCGCCACCAGGGCTCCATGTAGATAAAGGGGGCAGCAACTCTTCCTGGAAGACTTTAGGAAGCTTCAGGAAGAATGATTTAAAGAATGAATAGACGTTCTCAGATGCTAAAGAAAGAGAAGAGCCCGTCAGGTTGATGAGACTGCAGGTGTAATGGTCTGAAGGCAGGAAAGAGGAAGGCCCTCCTTGTTTCTCCAGCCCCTTAACTCTTATTTCAAGGTAACAACCATAACCCCTGAGCCTGTCATGTTAGCTCAGAGAGAGGGGAGGCAGTACTTCATAGGGAAAGATTGTCTCACTGTCTCTGCCAAGAAACCCCAAGTGGCGACTTATCTATGGAAATGAACACCAGCTCAGAGGCCCAATTGTTAGTATAAAGAATCATTCTTCCTATTATTTATTAGGTGTTTGAATTTGATTTAAGAAAAAAAAAAAAAAGAAAGAAAAGATAAAGCAGTGTCTTAGTTTTAAAACCCTGGTGGTGTAGTGGTTAAGTGCTAGGCTGCTAACCAAAAGGTCGGCAGTTCGAATCCACCAGGTGTTCCTTGGAAACTATGGGGCAGTTCTACTCTGTCCTATAGGGTCACTACGAGTCGAAATTGACTCGACAGCCACGGTTTTTTGGGTTTTACTTTTAAAACAGAAGTTTGAAATGGATCAATGGTATTGCTGTTAGGTACCACTGACTTGATTTTCAACTTATAATGATCCAATATGACAGAATAGAACTGCCTCATAGGGTTTCCTTGGCCGTAGTCTTTATGGGAGCAGATTACCAGATGTTGTCTCCTGCGGAGTCGCTGGTCAGTTTGAACTGCCGACATTTCAGTTAGCAAAATGGTGAGCTATGATTAACACTGAGATAGGTCAAATATAATAAGATATAGAAGTTTGCAAAATAGGTGTTTGTTTTAAACAAGCTTCCAAACCCCACCAAACCCACTGCTGTCGAATCTATTCTGACTCACAGTAACCCTGTAGGACAGAATAGAACTGCCCCACAGGGTTTCCAAGGCTGTAAATCTTCACAGAAGGAGACTGCCACATCTTTCTCTCACAGAGTGGCTGGTGGGTTCAAACCAGGAACCTCTCTATTAGCAGTGGAACGCTTAACCACTGTGCCACCAGAGCTGTTTCAATCGAGCTTCAAAGATACCTCTATAATACTCTTTTCATATATATGCATTCTGAGACTCTGTCATGACTGAAAAAACAGGAGTGATATATAATTAATGGACCAAATACCTGTACCCATGGTACTATGTCACCCATAATGCGGTCTCAATAGAAATGCCTGAGAATTGCTGATCCATCTATGATTCTCTGCTCTTCCTTAAAGTTACGGAGGATATAGCATATCATCTAAGGACAGCTCAGTAGGTCTATAGTCTCATAAATAATTCTAAGTACACAGAGAGAAACTGACTTATTCTATTTGAAAAATTAGAAAGGAATAATAGAATATGTAAGGACTTGATATGGATTTAATAAACACAATATTTTAAAAAATCATCTTAAGCACCACATTTTGTAAGCTGACTCTTCTTTTAAAACCGTCCCTGTCAGTTTTCAGCATGCTGGAAAAAAATGTTAGAAAAATGCTGGAAGCCATTTATGTAAATGCTGCTATTCATAAAAGTTCTTATATTATCCTTGAATCCAAGATCATTTATAAAGCCATCAGCCCTTATCATTTGGACAATTTAAAGAGATTAACAATATCAAGAATCAAATTTTCACTGACCTAATCATTTTCAAGTTTTGCAAGGGGTCACTTTAACTCATTATATGAGATTCTCAATTGAAATCCTTCAGCAAATAAGCCATTCTTAGGTATATATCTTGCTTTTGATAAATATATAAAATTATATTTTTTTACAACTGAGAAACAAATTGTTATAGTAAAATCTTTAAGCTTTTCTGCCAGGAATGTTCTTCCCTTTCACTCTTTGCTTAGTTAAATCCTATTCATCCTCCTCTTCCTCAGAGAAGTCTTGTCCAGACTTTCCTAAACAGGTCAAATCTCCCTTTTACCATTTCTATAGAATTGTACATTCTCTTTGTACTTGTCAAAGACATAATTTTACATTTATTTAAATGATTATTTCATTAATACCTGTTAGCTCCATGAGGGCAAGGGCTGTGTTTGTTTTTTCTCATTACTGTATCTCCAGAATAGAGGACAATGCCTGATATGGTAAATATTTATTGAGTGAGAGCATTAAATATCTGTTACATGGCCAGCTGAGCAGAGCCAGTCAAGGAATAGTTTCAAGGAAGATACAGCTTGTTGCAAGTAACAGGAAATAACAATCTAGCAACAACAAAGGATCACCAGTTTGGAGAATCTGGCAGAATTTTAACTGTGAGTGTAAGGAGGCAGTCCTTCGGACAAGCCTGGTGGCCATGTCTTCCCCATTCCTCCCCCTGCTAGCATCTCTGTGCTTCAGGAACAAATAATTGCATCCCCTCTGCGCTCCGTCCCCCCACCCCCACCCCGGGCCCAGCTCACTCCCTGAAGTTTATTGGTTTGTCTAAATGCCAGCAGGGTTAAAGAGATACAATCCCAGGCTTGGAGCCCAGGTGTCTGACCCCTTCCTTCCTAGGGTGATCAGGTTGGGAAATTGCATTGTGTTTTGGCGGTGGGTCAGATAGATCCTAGTTATGTGACCCTTGGGGAATAAAAATGCCCAGCTGAGGGACCTTGTTGCCTCCTCAGCTATGGTGCAGGTGCAGCACATGTAGTATAAGCTTACAGTCCACATAACTGGACTTACCTGGCCAGGAGGAGACTGGCAGAAGGTAGGCTGTCATTGAGGCCCTCACCCACGATGCCAGGTGGAGGGCATGCATGAAAGTTTCTTTTTTAGAAAACTGATAAATCAATAGTTAATTTTCATAGAACCTTATTTTGAAGAGTCTTTGAAGGTTAACTCATCTAATTTACCCAAGGTAGAAATCCCATTCTAGCATACCTTATAGACTGGTGTCTAGGCTCTGTCTAGCACTTCCTATTAGTATGACTGTCCCTTTTTGAGTCCCTTACCTACTATGCATAGCATGGAGCACATAGACTTTTTCCCTCTCTGCCCAGACAGCTTTTGAGCCAGGGGAGACTGCTTGTCCGTTGTATACTTTCTGCTGCTTTTTGTAGGTAGTAATAAAAGCTACTTTCTGTGTACTAACGTGTTCAGGTGCTGATAGGAAGGACATGATATTCATGGAGGAATCACATTTAGTGATTGGTGCCCTATTTCTAAGGACCTTCTTGCTATATAAATCTGAGACCACCTGTGAACACCACGCAAATTTGGTGTGTTGCATCTCAATGAGTATTTAAGTGAGCATGGTCAGCACAGTAAACAGTTATTTACAAAGTTGACCAGCTTGCCAGTACAATAACTACGGATGTTTTGTAGACACTGTAAGCCATTATTTATTGCAACACTAAATGTGTTAGGATGGTTAATTTTGTGTGTCAACTTGGCTCTGCTATACTGCTCAGTTGTCTGGTCAAATACTAGTCTACAGGTTACTGTTAAAATGTTCTGTATATGTGATTAACATTTCAATCAGTTGCCTTTAAGTAAAGGAGATTACCCCCAAGAATGTGGGTGGACCTCATCCAATCGGTTGAAGGCCTGAAGAGCAAAAACTGAGATGTCCCAGAGAAGAAAGAATTTGAACTCTAGGGTAACATATGAACCCTGCCTAGGTTTCCAGCCTGCTGGCCTACAGATTTTAGAGTCAAGACTATAATATGAACTCTTGTCTGAATTTCCAGCCCGAAAGTCTGCCCTACAAATTTCAGACTAGCCGAACCCCATAATTGTGTGAGCCAGTTCTTAAAAGTAAATCTCCTATCTCCATCCTATTGGTTCAGTCTCTTTGGAGAACTGATACATATGTTGTTTTGTAACTATCGTTTGGTAGTTTAGAGAGGCTTTTTGTCATCTGGTTCCTTCATGTGTGCTAGGGGGGTGTAGGGTGTGTGGACCACATTGGGTGACACTGTCAGAGGGGGTGACACCAAAATTACCATCTATAAAAATATCCCTGTAGGTAGTTATAACAACAAAACATTTTTCATAAGCCCAGCTTACATATATCATTATACCTACAAGGCTAAAACTCTGTTAATTTACTTTTTGAACTTTCTAATGCTCTCTAATGGTCAGAGCTGTCATTATTACCCAATTACAACGATGTTTTGAATCACGTGGTTTCATCTGCACACACAAGAAGCACATGCTGTTGTTTTCATTGCTGCCAATGTTTTTATAGTCACTGATTTTGTCAAAATTTCTGGTGTTTTAGCTACAATATTGAGGTAATTAGTATTTGTGAGCCTATTTCAAAAACTTTTTTGAGAATGAAGTAGTAATTAAAGGAAAAGAAGGAGTGACACATGGGAATTATGATTTACAAATAACTTGAGTACAAAAAACATTACTAAGGATTCTGTATAGTCTGGGAAGGGAGGAGATCCATGGAGGGGGTGACATCATGAGTTATCGCACTGGGTGACACCAACCCTAGTGACGCCACTGGTGTGCTGTCCAAACTTATAGCACTGAGAGTATGCTACAAACATTAAAAAAGTTTGAGAGCCACTCTGAGTTCTAATCTTCTCACTAAGAAAATGAAGACGTTCCCAACCTTGGCCACACATTAGAATTACTGAGGGAGCTATCAAAACACACCAGTAAACAGGGGCACTTAAGACCAATTAAATTAGAAATCCCAAGTATGGGGTCCAGACCCTGAGTTTATATTTATAAATCTCCAGGTGGGCAAATTTGCTACAAAAGACCTCTTTAAAGTGTTAACAAGCAAAGATGTCACCTTAAAGACTAAGGTGCTAAGATGCACCTGACCCAAGCCATGGTGTTTTCAATCACCTCATACGCATGCGAAAGCTGAAGAAGAACTGACACCTTTGAATTGTGGTGTTGGCGAAGAATATTGAACATACCATGGACGGCTAAAAGAAGGAATAAATCTGTCTTGGAAGAAGTACAACCAGAATGCTCCTTAGAAGCAAGGATGGCAAGACTACTTCTCATATATTTTGGACATGTTATCCGGAGGGATCAGTCCCTGGAGAAGGACATCATGCTTGGTAAAGCAGAGGCTCTTCAAAAGAAAGGAAGCCTCTCAAGGAGATGGACTGACACAGTGGCTGCAACAATGGGTTCAGGCGTAACAACGAGTGCGAGAATGAACAAACCAGGTGATTCCAAAAGACGGTCAAAACTGGGAACCACTGGAATAAATAATTTCCACCTCCTCTTCTTACGCTAACATTTTGTCATTCCAACTTAGTAATAAACTAAAAAAAGATACCTTTCCATCTTCACAGATTTGTAAGGGTTTTATGTTTGGAGACTTTCAAATCATTGGCAACACCGCTAGGGCACAAAATGAACAGTATCTACCATGAGACCGCTGTGTGCAAATTAGCTTCATGAGGTCTTGACTGATCAATGTTGTAATGGGGTCAGCATAGAGACAAGCTGTGCCAATAGAACTATCAGCTATGTTGTATGCGGGAGGGCTGCTGAAACACTTTATTCACTTATCATCATAAAAGCTTTTGCCTGTGGTATGAGTATCCACACTAATGCACATGTGTTCACTGCACTGAAGAAGGGATATGAAAGAGATTACAATGAATTATAATACAAATAGTCAACAGTTTTAAATACATAGTGCATTTCATAGAATACAATGAGTAATGCAATCCAGATATTCAAAGTTTCTTTTTAGAAAACTGGTAAGACAACAATAGTTAGTTTTATAGAAGAGTTTTGAAGGTTAGCTCATCTAATCTTCTGCCCAAGGTAGAAATCCCATTCTAGTATACCTTATAGACTGTCCTCTAGGCTCTGCCTAGCACTTCCTATCATGGATGAATATCTCTATTCATTGGGAAGCTCTTTGGTAAACTTAAAAATAAATTTTTAACTTCACCCAGAACTAGTCAAACTTCCTCTGTCATCTGAGAGTGTTTTAAATCTTGGAAGAAAGCTACACAGATCTCCTAAGTTATCTCCCCTTCAACCTAAAGAGAGTGTATTTTTCAGTATCATCTATAAATCCTCTGTAGCATTGATGGATGGGATGCCATTTGTTGTTAGGTGCTGTAACTACCATCATTTCCATGATTACCACCCAGGAGTTTTTTCCATAGAAGAGACAATTCCAGTTTGTAAAGAAACTGAGAGCATCTCCTGCTTTTTAAATTTTAACAAGATATTGCAGAGTTTGGGTTTGCTTACTTAAGAGAAAAATATCCCTTTTCCATAGGTTTTGTAGGTATGGCTCAGGAAATGGAATATTGGCAATTTTCAAATGCTAAAATAGTCAACACTTGGAAAACTGGTTGAATAAGCAACCCCCACCTCTGCTTCTAAAACAAGCAAAGGCCCATTTGGGGAACCAAGTGTGATCACTTTTGAATTGCTTCAGTATGAACCTCACTATTATGTCCTTCTCTCCCTAGAGATAATTAACAACTTCTAAAACAGATGTTCATAAGTGGTGAGAGGATATTGAAAATCTCTCCCTTTTTGCTAACACAGAGCTCACAGTTTTCTATGGTGTATTAGTTTAAAAAAAATAATAATAAGATTCAGCAGACTAAATGGTAATAATATTTTCCTTTCTCATTCCACGAGTGTAGTTCATAGCACGCAATAAGGCCTTGAAACAAAAAGAAAAAAAAAATCTTAGAATTGGACCAGACCTCACAGGCTTTAGGATTCAACTTCGTCTCTCTGAACCCATTTTATAGATGATCTTGCTGTCTCCATTCTGTTCTTGGAACAAACAACTCTTTACTCTTAGTAGGGGGATATCAGAACTCATGTCCAGGAGACAGCAGACCTTTGGTTTCTTCTTTAGAAAGCATAGGAACTTGGATAACCACTTCCCCATGCTCTGGTAACTGGATTGCAATAAAATGATCCATATTGCTGATCAATTTCAGTCACTTTCTAGTCTGAGGACAGTGTGAAATTACACTATTCAGTCCGACCCAGTTCTTTCCTCTCCACTTAAATAAGGTTAAAATCTGCCATTCTCACATTCTCTTGGGTTCACATTTCTTGCTACAGATCCCATCTGATTTTTATCTGGCAAATAAACACGTTACTTTTCTCATTTTCAAGGGACAAGTTCTAGAGATTCCCTGAAAAAGGACAAAGAACCTATTTACTGACAGAATGTACTTTCTATTTCTCTCTCCTAACTTCTTTTTTATTTCTCTTGATTGCACATCAATGATGTTCTATTCCTTCTCTTATACCTATTGTTTCTATTAATCTCTCTCTTAACAAGAAGTGTATCATCTGCCTCACAAGGCTCAGGAAGAGAGGAAAGACCAAGTAGAAGTGGCCTCACATAGGAAGAGACACTGACCACACACTGAGTATTTAAGTGATTAAATACTAATCTAATTAATTAAAATTAATTCCCACATTTCCTACAAGTATAATGACTGACTTAATCATCTAAAGAAATACTGTCCAATAGAATATGATACGAGCCACAAATGCAAAACACATATGTAATTTTTAATTTTCTAATAGACATTTTAAAAAGTTTAAAGAAATAGGAAAGATTAATCTTTATATTTTACATAACTAAATATATCCAAATTAATATTATTTAAATTATATTAATATTATTTCAAAATAACCAATACAAAGATTATCAGATATTTTACATTCTTTTTTTTTTTGTACTAAGTCTTCAAAATCCAGTGTGTATTTTATACTTACACCACATCTCAAATTGAACTAACCACATTTCAAATACTCAGCAGTCATATATGTGGCTAGTGGCTACTGTATTAGAAAGCCCAGAGAAAGTGCTACATCTTTCTGAATGTTCTTTCAGGGAAAATATAGATATTGTATTATTTATTTCAAATGCCAGGATAAATTTTACATTTTTATAGTAAGTGAAAGCTGTTAAGATTTTAGGTTATATGTCTTTTTCTTCCTACATTTCATATAATACCTAAAGAGTTAGAAATAGTAATCAAGAACATTGGTAAAAGAATTGTATGTCCATTAGTCCTACAAAATTGAGTCCCAGAGCTTCAGAATATGGTGACAAATGCAGCCAGATTTAGAACCACAAGATATAATTTATTAGCTGTAGTCCCTTCTGAAAGAAATAAGAGCTGTTGGCATTCATGAGGCATGGTATGCCATTCTAGTTAAAGAATTAATCTTGCCAGATCTGTCATTTAAGATTTAGTTTTCACAAAATAACTTACTAAAAAACTGTTTCTGAAGTCAAGAGTTAGATTCCAAATATTTGTCTAGACTTGGAATTCTATTTGGGCTATATCTTTGCTCACTGCTGTTTTGGCCAGAAATTGTTTTAAATTCCCAGGGGTTCCATTGCAAGAGGGATGCTACAAACAATGTGACAAAGCCAAAGAAATGAGCCCACTCCTAATCCCACATTAGCTTCAAAAATCTTCCATCCTTTAAAAACTGTTTATGCCATCATAACACTGGAAGAGTGATTTCCAAATCTCTTGGCATATACCAGGTCTTTTCTCCTGCAGAGCAGCTGGTGGGCTTGAACTGCTGACGTTCTACTTAGCCGTCAAGCACTGAACAATTGTTCCACAAGGGCTCTTCCATAAAGATTACAGCCTAGAAAACCCTATGGGTTCACTATGTATTGAAATCAACTCGACAACATCCAACAACAACAACAACAAACCCTGGGCTCAACACCTGTGGAAGGGTGGGGAGGAAGTAAGATTGGCAGAAGGACAAGTTGAATGGCAACGAAGGCCCAACCACTGCAGTGGTCAACCCCACAGGGCATCAGAATTGCCCCGCATTGGACTGAAATGGCTGGACCGTTGTACTCTACTTCCATCAGCCTGGAAAATGAGCTTCTCCAGGAACAGTGTGATCTTGGGTGAGGAGGCAGAAGCTGGGGCAAGTCTGCTTAAAGGGACAACTGGTTCACACATCACCATGTCCACTAAATTACATAAAATGATATTAATTTACAGATAAACATTTCTTGGAAATGTATCAAATTTATAGAAATATCACCTTTTACATTCTATTCCACTACTCATCTGTCAGTTTGACATACTGTGGCGGCTTGTATGTTACTGTGATGCTGGAAGCTCTGCCACCAATATTTCAAATAACAGCAGGGTCACCCATGGTGGACAGGTTTCAGCAGAGCTTCTAGACTAAGACAGACTAGAAAGTAGAACAAGGTGATCTACTTGTAAAAAAATTAGTCAATGAATACTTTATGAATAGCGGTGGAACATTGTCTGACATGCTGGAAGATGAGCCCTCAGGTTGGAAGGCACTCAGAATACTACTGGGGAAGAGCTGCCTCCTGAAAGTAGAGTTGACGTTAATGACGTGGATGGAGTCAAGCTTTCAGGACCTTCCTTTGCTGATGTGGCATGATTCAAAATGAGAAGAAACAGCTGCAAACATCCATTAATAATAGGTACATGGAATGCATGAAGTACAAATCTAGGAAAATTGGAAATAGTCAAAAATGAAATGGAATGCACAAACATCAATATCCGAGGCATTAGTGAGCTGAAATGGACTGGTATTGGCCATTTTGAATCGGACAATCATATGGTCTACTATTCTGGGAATGACAAATTAAAGAAGAATGGTGTCACACTCATTGTCAAAAAGAAAATTTCAAGATATATCCTGAAGTACAATGTCATCAGTGATAGGATAATATCAATACCCCTAAAAGGAAGAGCAGTTAATATGACCATTATTCAAATTTGCACACTAACCATTAATAGCAAGATGAAGAAACTGGAGATTTTTACCAACACCTGCAGTCTGAAATTGATCAAACATGCAATCAAGATGCGTTGATAATTACTGGTGATTGGCATGTGAAAGCTGGAAACAAAGAAGAAGGATCAGTAGTTAGAAAAATATGGCCTTGATAATAGAAATGACACTGGAGATCACATGATAGAATTTTGCAAGACCAGTGACATATTCATTGCAGATACGTTTTTTCAACAATATAAATGATGACTATACACATGGACCTCACCAGATGGAATACACAGGAATCAAATCGACCATATCTGTGGAAAGAGATGATGGAGAAGCTCAATATCATCAATGAGAAAAAGGCCAGGGGCCAACTGCAGAACAGACCATCAATTGCTCATATGCAAGTTCAAGTTGAAGCTGAGGAAAATTAAGACAAGTCCATGAGAGCCAAAGTACAGTCTTGATTATATCCCACCTGAATTTAGAGACCATCTCAAGATTTGATGCATTGAACACTAATGACCGAAGACCAGACAAGTTGTGGAATGACATCCAGGACATCATACATGAAAAAAGCAAGGGGTCATTAAAAAGACAGCAAAGAAAGAAAAGACCAAAATGGATGTCAGAAAAGCCACTGAAACTTGCTCTTGAACATAGGGTAGCTAAAGTGAGTGGAAGAAATGATGAAGTAAAAGAGCTGAATGGAAGATTTCAAAGGGTGTCTCGAGAAGACAAAGTAAAGTATTATAATGAAATGTCTAAGGACCTGGATTTAGGAAACTAAAAAGGAAGAACACGACTGGCAATTCTCAAGCTGAAAACAGAAGGAAAAATTCAAGCCTCGAGTTGCAACACTGAATAATTCTATGGGCAAAATATTGAACGATGTTGGAAGCATCAAAAGAAGATGGAAGGAGTATACAGAGTCACTGTACCAAAAAGAATTGGTCTACATTCAACCATTTCAGGAGATAGCATACAATAAGAACTGATGGTACTGAAGGAACAACTCCAAGCTGCACTGAAGGCACTGGCTAAAAGCAAGGCTCCAGGAATTGATGGAATACTAACTGAGATGTTTCAATAAAAGGATGCAGTGCTGGAGCGTTCAGTTGTCTGAAATTTGGAAGGGCCAACCAGCTGGAAGAGATCCATATTTATGCCCATTCCAAAGAAACGTGATCCAACAGAATGCCAGAATTATAGAACAATATCATCAATACCACACACAAGTAAAATTTTACTGAAGATAATTTAAAACGGTCACAACAGTACATCCACAGGGAACTGCCAGAAATTCAAGGTTGATTCAGAAGACGACTAGGAACAAGGGATATCATTGCTGATGTCAGACATATCTTGGCTGAAAGCAGAGAATACCAGAAAGATGTTTACCTGTGTTTTATTGACTATGGAAAGTTATTCAACTGTGTGGATCATAACAAATTATGGATATCATTGTGAAGAATGGGAATTCCAGAACTCTTAATTGTGCTCATACAGAACCTGTACATAGACCAAGAGGCAGTGGTTCAAGCAGATCAAGGGGATACTGTGTTTAAAACCCAGGAAAGCATGAGTCAGGGCTGTATTCCTTTCTTACTCAATCTGTATGCTGAGAAAATAATCTGAGAAACTGGACTATATGAAGAAGAACTGGGCATCGGGATTGGAGGAAGACTCATTAACAACGTGTGATATGCAGATGACACAACCTTGCTTGCTGAAAGTGAAGAGGACTTGAAGTACTTACTGATGAAGATCTAATACTACAGTCTTCAGTATGGATTACATTTCAACATAAAAATATAAAAATCCTCACATCTAGACCAATAAGCAACATCATGATAAACGGAGAAAAGATTGAAGTTGTCAAGGGTTTCATTTTACTTGGCTCCACAGTCAACGCCCATTGAAGTAACAGTCAAGAAATCAAGGGACTTATTGCATTGGGCAAATCTGCTGCAAAAGACCTCTTTAAAGTGTTCAAAAGCAAAGCTGTCACTTTAAGGACTAAGGTGCCCCTGACCCAAGCCACAGTATTTTCAATTGCCTCATATGCATGCTAAAACTGGACAACAAATAAAGAAGAATGACGAAGAAACAAAGCTTCTGAATTACGGTCTTTGCAAAGAATATTGAAAATACCATGGACTGTGGGAAGAAAGAACAAATCTGTCTTGGAAGAAGTACAGCCAGGATGCTCCTTGAAGTGAGAATGTCAAGACTTCGTCTCATGTACTTTGGACATGTTATCAAGAGGGACCAGTCTCTGGAGAAGGACATCGTGCCTGGTAAAGCAGAGGGTCAGCGAAAAAGAGGAAAACCCTCAACAAGATGGATTGACACAGTGGCTGCAACAATGGGCTCAAGCATAGCAATGACTGAGGGTGGCAGAGGACCGGGCAGTTTTTCATTCTGCTGTGCAAAGGGTTGCTATGAGTAGAAACCAACAGCACCTGAAAACAACAGGAACAATATTCTATTCATGATACAAAAAAATAATTAAAATAAATTTTTTTGACCATTTATTCAAACTCGTAACTCTGAATAACATTAAACCTATTAAGACTTTTTTAGGGTCAAAAGTAATATTTTAATGGTATTTTATTTATTCACGTTGCAAATTATCAACCAGTTATATATTTATGTATGTGTAATAAATGTTTTCTATCTCTGTCCACTGTATTCAAGCATGAAGAAGTTATTCTCTTTTTTGAGGGGGTAAGAAAAACACTTTCTCATATCCTTTTCATTCTCAAATACTCAGATGTGTGATTTATACTCCCATATTTCATTTCCTAAACTTTCCCTGCATTAGAAATGTACATACCATAGACAAGCATTTGAATTTTGTTCTCTCGCAGAGATGGGTATTATTTTCCCAAGATGAAGTGATTTGCCCCAAATTCCAAGACTATTAAGTAAAGGACTCAGGATTCAAACTCATATTCTAGCACAAACTTCAATGTTTTCCTTACTTTGTTAAAATTTTAATTTTTAAGAAAGACTACAGGGTTCAAGAAGTAGTTTTAAAGGCAAAATAATAGGATGTGTTCAACACAGAAAATTTTTTTTTTTAAATTTTCAAACCATAAAAGTCACCATATTTTGTAATCCCCACCCAAGTTGTGATACTGTTTTTCACATTTTCTTTGGGAATTTTCAATATCAGGTTCCCCACCCTATTTCATGCTGTTCTTTTCTCAACTATCTCAATGCAGTATTTCATGTGTAGTTTCTTCTATTCTTACTTGACAGAAGCCCTTCTTCCCACTGCTCTTCCACTCCTCCATTGTCACTTTCTCCTTTTTGTGTCCATGACAGAAGCAGCATTTGTTTATAGTTACTATAATGCCCATCTTATGGATCTCCGAATAACACAGACTAACAAAGTCATGCAGGATACTTTTCATCATTTTTAGTTAGTGAGGTCAAGACAGAAAAAACTGAAGGAGCTTTTTTAGTAAAGGTTTAACTCAGAACAGAAACAATGTTATGTCTTGTCTTGGCCTCACTGAATTTGTATACTGGAAACCCTGGTGCCATAGTGGTTAAGAGCTACTGCTGCTAACCAAAAGGTCGGCAGTTTGAATCCACCGGGCGCTCTTTGGAAACCCTATGTGGCAGTTCTACTCTGTCCTATAGGGTTGCTATGAGTTGGAATCGACTTGAGGGCAACGGGTTTGGTTTTTTGGTTGGCTGATAGCACAAAGGTATTGCTTTGAACCACCACCCATCTGTAAGTCTGCCATACTGTGGTAGGTTGCTTGTTGCGGTGATGCTGGAAGCTGTGTCACTCATATTTCAAATACCAGCAGGGTCACCCATGGTGGACAGGTTTCAGCAAAACTTCCAGACTAAGACACTAGGAAGAAAGGCCTGGCGATCTACTTCAAAAATTAGCCAATGAAAGCTCTATGGATCACAGTGGTCTGCATCATGACCAATTATGGGGATGGCTCAGGACAGGGCAGCATTTTGCTCTACTATGCATGTGGTCGCCATGAGTTGGGGGCAACTTGATGGCAGCTAACAACAAAAGTAGAGCACAGCTTCACAATACAAGAACAGTATTATTCCCAGAGTCTTTGTGAATTTCCTATATAGTGGTAAAATTTAAATGAAACTTTTTCTGTTATATATGTGTGTGTATATTTGCTAAATATATGTAGAGAAATCAACACTCCTTATTTCACTTTCTTAGCATTCATTATTTTCTCACAGAATCAAGCAAAGAAGCCACTGCTTTGTTTCCAAATGTTCCAAATTCTATTTCCACCAAGTGATGTCACTAATGCCATGGTTACAACAATACTGCACAGAGCCTCGTTCCTGCCACTGGCCACTGATACAATGCATCATTTGGGCAGCTGAGTCATTAGTTACAAACAATAGATTCTCTACTGTTATCAAATTAAATGCATATTTCCAATAGAGCATATGATTTATAGAAATAAATTTTAAAGTTGTTTATTATTAAGCAATAATGAATATCTTGTATCCTTTAATTTGTTGAGGACACATCTATTTCTGTAAGTCTGTATGATGAAACACTGAATCAAAGAAACCCAGACAAAAGGGACTTTTTGTTGCCTATTCCCCAGACAACCTTGTTTTCAAATCATTCTTCTAGGAGTATTTTAAAGTATACTTTTATTTATTTAAGTGGGTTTTTCACACAGCTTTTCTTTAAATTCTCATCATCAATGCTAAAACCTTAAATATATTTTTCCATCCCTGTCTTAGTTATCTGGTGCTGCTATGACAGAAATACCACAAGTGGACGGCTTTAACAAACAAATTTATTCCCTCTCAGTTTAGGAGGCTAGAAGTCCGAATTCAGGGCACCAGCTCCATGGGAAGGCTTTCTTTCTCTGTTGGCTCTGGGGGAAGGTCTTTGTCATCAATCTTTCCCTGGTCTACGAGCTTCTCAGGGCAGGGGCCCTGGGTCCAAATGACACGCTATTCTCCTGGCTCTTCTTAGTGGTACTGAGGTCCCCTTCTCTCTGCTCACTTCTCTCTTTATATCTCAAAAGAGATTGACTCAAGATACAATCTAATCCTGTAGATTGTGCCCTGCTTCATTAACATAACTTCCTCTAATCTTGCCTCATTAACATAATAGAGGTTAGGATTTACAACACATAGTTAATTACATCAGATCACAAAATGGAGGACAACCACACAATACTGGGAATCGTGGCCTAGCCAAGGTGATCCACATTTAAGGGGAACACAATTCAGTCCATAACAATCCCTAAGGCAAAAGGTAATGCAGGGCTCCAATTTGTAGTTTTGCAAAGAAAAGTGAAAAGCATTTTGAGGAGGTACACAACAGTGGAATACTAAGGGACAGGAAATGCTGAAATCAACTTCTTGGCATCACTGGTATACAGACCCAACCCTGATACCTTCTGTTTGTTGTTGTTGCTATTTGCCATTAGATTCTGACTCATGGCGACCCCATGTGTTACAGAGTAGAACTACTTCATAGGGTTTTCTTGTCTATAATCTTAGGTAAGCAGAGCGTTAAGTCTTTTCTTCTGCGGTACCACTGGGTGTGGTTGAACCACCCACCTTTAGGTTAATAGTTAAGCACAAACAGTTTTCACCACCTAAGGACCTTAAAAAAAACCAAACTCGTTGCTGTTCAGTCAATTCTGACTCACAGCAACCCTACAGGACAGAGTAGAACTGCCCCATAGAGTTTCCAAGGAGCGCCTGGTGGATTCGAACTGCCGACCTTTTAGTTAGCAGCTGTAGCTCTTAACCACTACACCACCAGGGTTTCCCCTAAGGACCTTACTGACCCTAATTTAGATACTTTCAAGAAGACTTGTGTTGTTATTGGTGTTGTCAGGTGTCACTGAGTTGATTTTGACTCATAGTGACCCTATGTGACAAAGTAGAACTGCCACACAGGGTTTTCTTGGCTGTAATCTTTATGGGAGCAGATTGCCAGGTCTTTCTCCTGCAGAGCCACTGGGTGGGTTCCAATCGCCAACCTTTAGGTTAGCAGCTAGTGCTTAACACACCACAGTGCAAATAAGCATGAGGGAAGCCCTATAACTCTAATTCCTTGCTATATTCCCTTGAAGAGTTATTCAGAAAACCCATGGTTATCTGACCCAGTTTTAGAATATATCATGCCAACATACTAATTTTAATACAAATCAGCTACATTTTAGTTGCATAAGTTTTTTGTTTTTTTTAAATATGAAATAGATGCCTAGTCTAAAATCCTCCAAAAGTATTTCAGTACTCTTACTCAGCAATGCTTTCCAGCATCCTTTCATTATTTGGCGAGACACTCTGAAGAGGTCTTTTCACTACTCAAACCATACTATCGCTTTTTTTAAAGTCCGTCAGCTAACAATACAAACAGAGATGTCAAACTCCCACCCTTGTCCTTCTTCCAACACCAGACACTGGAAATATATGTGACACATTATGTTAACTGACATGATAGTTGTAACATCCAGGGACTTGTAGGTTTTACCAGTCACAATAACTGAAAGGAATTTCAGATATCATTTGGAACAACCCCTTACCCCATTTTTTCATGTGCAAGAATTGAGGCAAGGAGTGGTGAGCGACTCACTTGTGATCAGGCTTCGAGTTCACAGTAGAATTTGGAGTAGAACCCAAACCCCTTATTCTAGGTTTATGCTCTTTCCACTCTCAAAATAACAACTAATTAAAACAATTTTTTTTAATTCAAATTTAATACATGGAGAATTTAGTGAAACCTCCACAGTTCAGGGAGCCAGTCAATTACTGTGGTAATCATAGTAGATAGATTCAAGCAAGCCCTAGAGTTGGTGTGGGGCATTTCCCTCTGCCTCTAACAATGCAACTTAAAAGAGAGGAGTCTACACTTATTTTCTCATTTATTCAATCAGTGATTTGTTGTGATATTGTTAGCTGCCATCCAGTCAGCCCCTGACATTTTGAAAGTGGACTTCTTTTGAGAACTCTGACATCTCATGTGAAATGGAAGCCATCTCAGATAACCTCCTAACCAAAAATGTTTAGACATTTTCAGAAACATATTAGGGATTTATACAGGCATAAAATATTTGAGAATGAAGAACATTCTGCAAGCTGTGAATCAGAAGATTCTATTCCAGTATCACCACTGCCCCTTGTGCCTTGACTTGACTAACTGTATGTTCTTGAGCAAGTTGTTAAACTCTACTTGGCTTCAGCTTCCACAATTATAAAGAAGCTGAAATAGACAATCAAATTGTTCCTTTTATCACTAAACATCCATGCATTCCATAGTTTATATCCTCTTTACTATTTTCTTTGTAGCATAAATCATGTTTAATATGATAGCTACACTTTCCAGATAATTATTTTAAAATTATACTGAATACCATATTCATATTGTTCTACACTCAGAAAAATATTGGTCAAGATTCTTCACCACCATCCTTCAAGTCATAAGAGGATACAACAGTAGGAGTCTGCATTATTGACTGCATAAAAGATTATTCATTGCTATGTAGGAGGGTGGTGGAGTTGATTGCTCCTTAGCTGTCAGGAAACGGCTCATCTAGAAGCCTTGAAATATGCAGGCGGCTCAAAAGGAAAAGTTTACTCATAAATACAAGTGATACCTAGATAATGGAAGTTTAGTGGTCAAAAGCCAAAGAAAGTAATGACGGCAAACACCTAAACCTGTGTTCAGAGGATGGTGCAAGAAGCATAGCAATGAGGGAATGAGCCTTCTGCCTGAGTGAAGAGCCAAGTTCCTGGGATGCAACAAATAAGCGGAGACTGAAAGCAAGTCTGAAAAGGGCAATGGTCTGCCAAGGATAAACCTAGTCATGATCCAAAGAACAGACGTTGTGTGCACACCCTGGGGAAATGACTTATCTGTCACTTAACAGCCCGTTAGCCCTATTTACACCCACAGGTGGTCATCACCAGTATTAACAAGCTCGTGGAATGCTAAGGAAACAAATAACACTTTCCTTGGCAAGACAGAGCAGCTGATATTGGGGTGGAATTCATTTAACTGGTATTTACAATCTGCTTCCTCAAAGGGTCTGATCTTGTACCACCAAAAGTAGATGAGGCCAAAGTCTTAGCAGAGTAGATTTTAGGGGTCCCTTTCAATGAAATCCCAAGGTAACAACAGTATTTCCCTGATCTCCTCAAATAAAAACAAGATAGACACAATTCTAGATCCCTGGGTGGTACAAGTAGTTAAGTGCCTGACTGCTAATCGAAAACTTGGCAGTTTGAGTCCACCCAGAGGTGCCTCAGAAGAAAGGTCTGGTGATCTACTTCCAAAAAATCAGCCATTGGAAACCGTGCAGAGCACATTCTACTCTGACACACATGGGGTTACTGTGAGTCAGAATCAACTCCACAGCAACTGGCTAGACATGATTTTATTGCTCAATCATCCCTGTACCACTTGGAGTTATTGTTCCAGGGCATGAAAAACTACACAGAAGTTTCTAACACCTCTAAAATGTTTGATTTAATTCAGCTCAACATTTATTGGGCAACACATTATCTTAGAACACCCCTGCAGAACACAGTTTGGGAAACACTGGGCTGGAGTCAGCATGCCTGGCACAATGGCTAGGAATAAAGTTTGGAAATCAGACTAACTCAGCTGTGCAAGGATTTTTTGGCTATTCTAAGGAAAGTTTTCCTTCTCTTTGGATAACAAAAAGTAACAAATATCTTTATAATGCTTATGTATTATGTGCTAGGCATTGCTTCTAAGAGCTCTACATATATCAACGCATATAATCCACTCGATTCAATAAGGTAGGTACTATTATTACCCTTATTTTACAGATGACAAAACTGAGGCACAAAGAGGTTATGTACAACCATTAAGTGTTGAATCTGGGATTCCAACGCACTTAATAGAGTCCTTGTATTTAATTCCTCTACTGCACTGTCTCTCAAAATAGAGATGAGAAGCTTCATAATTGCGAGGTTTCACCTAATCTTGCCACGTTCCTCATTGGAATGACTAGTTGTCTCAGAAGTGATGAACAAAATCTAGGAACTGATGCTTTAAGACTGATATTTGTTACCCTCTAAATAAAACAATTTATAAAATTCTGATTATTCCTAGTTTTGCTAACTTGTTTCTGCTTATAGACCTCAAATTGGATAACAAACTACAGTTCAGAGCTTATCTGCACTATTTATTACTTGGTTAGAGGTTTCTTTCTTTCTTTTTTTTTTCATTCTTAAAGACCATAACTGAGCCCACTGTATCTTAATATTGTAGGGCACTTAATTCAGCAAGGTACAAAAAAAGAATAAATACTGGAGGGGAATGGGATTCATATCTGAAACAAAGTTGCAAATTCTTTCCTCATTAGCTAGCCGGCCTCACTTCTCACTGTTAATAACCACAGTCATCATTCTATTCTTAAGGCCAAAAACATGTAATTCATGATAATTCAGAAACCTCTGGATGAAAAAAAAATTGAATTTATTTTATGCAGACAAAAAAGAACAAGAATAGTCTATATCTGTTCTGACTACCTACCCAAGTATGATTGCTCAATCCACCACCAAGAACAAAAGGTTCTGGGATGTACCCTGCTCTCTCCTGATTCTCCTCCTGCCTCTCTGATCATTCCTTCTCAGACTCCTCCATTGCCGGCCCCTAATGTTCACTTTAGTTTCCCACAGTTCCCTTCATGGTCTCTGCTCTTCCCGTTCCATGTGCCTCCCTGCTCATTCATACCCACTGTCTTCCTTTTAATGATTGCATGTAAGGATCCACAAATCTCTAGCTCCAGCTACAGCCTCAACCTTGACCTTCCAATGCTTATAATTAACTGGGCCTTCCATGCAGAAGTCCCAGGTGTGATTCCCAGCCAATGCATCTCACGCACAGCCACCACCGTCTGTCAGTGGAGGCTTGCGTGTTGCTATGTTGCTAAACAGGTTGCAGTGGAGCTTCCAGGCTAAGATGGAATGAGAAGTGTGAAATCAAATTATAAGTTTTACTGTATGAAAACATACAGTTCTCTTCTCCATGACTAAAGAGCATCTTATTAAATGTTGGAAACCTATGTGCTGTATAATCATATATATATATTTTTTAAAGCTTATGGTTATGGCTTGAACATTAAGAAACATTCTAAGAACATGACAAAAACCACCATCACAAAATGAGTTACATTTTTTTTTACTGAATTTTGTGATGTTGGTGGCTTTTGTCATGGTCTTAAAATGGGTTACTTTATGATTTTTCTCATTTTAAATAAATATTTTCATTCATATTAATTTTGAATTTATAATTTTATACTCTTTTTCTTAAATTGTATAAGCTTCAAGCCCCATATAATGTGGATTTATTCCTGCTGCTCAATATAAACATTTAGAACTCTCCACGTCACGTAAGATTTTACTAAATACTTCTCTAAACTGTCTCCTCCTCCATCTGTACCACCGTGGACCTAATCCAAGTCTTCATCATTATCTAGCTTAGACCATTTGCAACCGCTTCCTAACTGGTTTCCCTGCTTCAGTTTTGCCCTGCTAAATGTCTCTTCTACACAGCTGCCAGAGAATAATTTATCTAAAATAAAAACTCTCCAGAAGCATTCCATCATGTATAAAATTAAGTCTGGTTCTCTAGCATGATGTTATGGATTGAATTGAATTGGAATCCTAACCCCTATATCTGTGGATATAATCTTGTTTAGAAATAGGGTTTTCTTTGTTATGTTAATTAAGCCGTATCAGTGTAGGGCATGTTCTAAACCTAATCACCCTGAGTTATAAGGAGCTGCACAGACACAGAGACAGGAAGCACAAAGAGGGGACAGATGCCATGTGAAGATCACCAAGGAACACCTGGGCCACAGAAGCTGAGACAAAGATCTGCCTCCAGAGCCCACAGAGGGAGAGCCTTTAGCTATAGCCAGTGCTCAGAATTCAAACTTTCAGCCTCCCAAACTGTGAGAAATAAATGTCTGTTCTTTAAAGCCACTCATTTGTGGTTGTCTTAGTTATCTAGTGCTCTATAACAGAAATACCACAAATGGATGTCTTTAATAGAAATTTATTCTCTCACAGTTTAGGAGGCTAGGAGTCCAAATTCAGGGCACTTGCTCTAGGGGAGGGTTTTCTTTCCTTGTCAGCTCTGGAGGAAGGTCCCTGTCATCAATCTTCCCCTGGTCTATGAGCTTCTCAGCATAGGGGTCCCAGGTCCAAAGGACATGCTGTGCTCCTGAAGCTTCTTTCTTGGTGGTATGAGGTCCCTCTCCTCTCTGCTAACTTCTCTCCTTTATATCTCAAAAGAGACTGACTCAAGATAACAACCTAATCCTGTAGATTGAGTCCTGCCTCATTATCATAACTGCCTCTAATCTTGCCTCATTAACATCATAGAGGTAGGATTTACAACACCTAGGAAAATCACATGGACAAAATGGAGGACAATCACATAATACTGGGAATCGTGGCCTAGTCAAGTTGACACACATTTTTGGGGGACAGAATTAAATCATAACAGTGGTATCTGTGTTGTAACAGCACTAGAAAACCAAGACATGATTTACAGCCAGGGACAGATTACCCTATAAGCAAGGTATACACGGGCTTACCTGTGCTTACTTACAACCCATGTGAAATTGTACACCATAGATTAGTAAATAAACACAATTAAGCCCTTGGGTACCTTGCTTACTGGTTAATCCACCCGTCTGCAGTCCTGTTCCTGATCTGGTTCTCTTTCTACAGCCTGCTCTCCTTCCACTCACCATCTCTTTCATATCTATGTTCAGCATTATTTAATTGCACATAGTTCCTGGAAGCATACATTTTCATGTATTTGATTTCACTGTTAGGTTCATTCCAATCTTCTTAGTCAAAGTAACTCTTATTCATCCATTGAGACTATTTTTCAAGACCATCTCTTCTCAGATTAAATCTTGTATATATTCCTCCAAAATCCATTCATATTAAATGTTTCTGCTTCTGTCCCCTATTTTAACATGATCTTCTTGAGGGTTGAGTATAGCCATTTTTGTGTTTGCAACACCTGCAGGAGTACCTCTCACGTAGCAGGCACTTTATCAAGCTTTAATTAATTTCCAGCAGCACACCTGAATAAAATTAAAAGATACATGTCAGGAAAATAATTTAGTAGGAGAAATTTGTGTTAAGAATCATTTCAGTAAAACACACTAGAAGGATATATTTTAGGGATCTTAGGGACTTCTATCATCTTTCTAACTTTGGGTTAATGATGACTTCTCTTTGGGAAATACCATGGACTCTGGGGAGCTAGGGGAGTCAAACTGGACTTCAGAACAGAAAAAACAGAAATTTGATGACCAAGCAATATCTTGAGATTCTAAAATGAGGGAAAGGGTTAAAGGAGGTTAAATTTTTTGTTGTTGTTGCTGTTTTGTTTTCTGGGATGAGTCAAAAGTCTTGAGTTAAAGCCCTATTTATAGACAATGATCATGCACTTCATAGGAGCTTCACCTACACCATGTGTTTGGAATTAGACTAAAAGTGGGTCAAACACACATACTGGTTGGTTATTTTACCCTAGTAGTAGCGGACATAAAAATACACTATTTATTACAAAGACATGGGTCATTTAGGTTTTCAGTTTAAAGATAGGATCAGTTTTAAGTGAAGTTTATGTTTCATAAAAATTGCATCAGTAGCAGTGGGATGATTAACGTTGTGTGTCAACTTGGCTGGGCCATGATTCGCAGTAGTTTGGCAGCTATGTAATGATGTAATCACTTCCATAATGAGATCTGATATAATGTAATCACCTCCATTATGGGATCTGCTATGAGTAGACAATCAGTTAAAAGGGAGTTTCCTTGGGCGTGAGGCCTGCATCCAATATATGTGGACCTTCTGGTAAAGCTCACTGGCTTTTGCTCACTCTGGATTCTGCATCTGACATCCGGTTCTTGGGACCTGAGCTAGCAGCTTACCTGTCAAGTCTTAAGATTCATCAGCCTCCACAGCCTGTGAGCCAGCGCCCTGCCATCTTACCTGCTGATTTTGGGATTTGTCAACCTCCGCAGAGTGTAAGCCAGAGGCCTATACAGCCTGAGCTGTTGAACTTGGTTTTGCCAGCCCTTGCAGGCACATGAGTCGGGAACAGCCTCTAACCTGACCCATGGACTTGGGACTTTCTAGCCTCTACGTGATACTGAACCCCTGCCCCCATCTGCACTTTCACATTCCGTGGTTTCAGTTACCCGTGGTCAACCATGGTTTAAAAATGTTAAACGAGTATGTAGCATGATGAAATCTCATGCTGTCTCACTCTGTCATTCACATTACTTTTACTATATTATATTCTTATAATTGTTCTATTTTATTATTAGTTACTATTGTTAATCTCTTACTGAGGCTATTTCATAAATTAAACTTTATCAATAGGTATGTATGTATAGGACGAATCATAGTATATATAGAGTTCAGTAATACTTGGAGTTCCCAGCACTCATGGGAGTTTTTGGAACATACCCTCCGCAGATAAAGGTGGATTATCGTGTGTGTGTGTGTGTGTATATATATATATGTATATGTATACACTTCACTGGTTTTGATTCTCTAGAGAACCCAGCCTAAGGCATTTGATACCAAGAGTGGTTCTAGAGAAACAAAATTGTGTGGATGAGTTTTCTAAATTGGTTCTCAAGTCTGGTTAGTCTCAGAGGTGTTGATGACACTGCTCCCAGTACTAAACAAGCCACTGCTAATCCATGGTGTGAGGTGGCTAGAGAAATTTGCAAAATATCACTACCAGTAGATCAGGGAATGGTTAGAGGTGAGGCTCTGGGTGATAACATGTCTGATATCTTTCTACAGTTTTGTCAGAATGAGAAGTATAAGCAAGCTTGTTGGTTGCTCCTATTTTTGCTAGACAAAGTGGTGAAATAAAGAGATGAGCTCAGGGCTTCAGAGTAACAGCTCAAGCACCACATAAACAACCTCAGAGTTGCCACTTGTACCCTGAAAGAAAGCCATATTTCTTGTAGTAACAGAGCTGATATTGCCAAAAACCAAACCAAGAGTCTTATTGTAAGAGTGGCTGAATTACAATGCCAATTGAATTCACACCCTCAAACAGTGTCTGAAGTTAAAGTGAGGGCATAGATTCGGAAGAAATGGGATCCTGAAACTTGAGATGGGGACATATGGACAGATAATCAGGAAACCGGCAACACTGAGCCCCTAAATTCCATTGAATCACTCTTGCCAGCCAAAACATCCCTCTCACTTCCATCTGAAGAGATTATTCCATCTTTGTCTTCTAAGCCACCCTCCTGAGTAAAACCCTTAGCCCCTCCACCCCCACCTGATGAGATTAATACAGCTATGTCTGAAGAACCTTTGTCTGAGTCATCCCCTGGTGAGGTGTCTGAGTCATTACCTGGGGCACAACCTGAGGCAAATGACTTACAAGTAGTTGCTTACAACCCCACCAGACATTTTTCTTCTAGACCTATAACTAGACTTAAGTCCCAGCAAGCCCCAAAAGGTAAAGTACAAAGCGTGACCCAGGAGGAGGTACACTGCACTCCAAAAGAACTGCTTGATTTTTCTAACCTGTACAAACATAAACTTGGGGAATATGTGTGGGAATGGCTATTAAGGGTGGGGGATAACGGTGCAAGGAACATAAAATTGGAGCAGTCTGAGTTTATTGATATAGGCCCACTAAGCACAGATTCTTCATTCAATGTTTCAACTCAACAAGTTAGGAAAGGATCTAATAGTTTATTTGGTTGATTTGCTGAAGCATGGATTACACAGTGGCCCTTGCTAAATCAAGTTGAACTGCCAGACCTGCCTCGGTATACTGTAGAAGAGGGAATCCAAAGGCTTAGGGAAATTGGCATGTTAATGTGGATTTATCAGGTTAGACCCACAGACCCACACATGGAGTGCCCAGAGAACACATCTTTTACTACAAAGGTAAGGAACAAATTTGTGAAGGGAGCCTCAATATCCTTGAAAACTGCTGTGGTTGATATTTTATGTAAGTTGGATTTGAATGTGAGAACTGCCTTAACTGAATTAAAACACTTAACTACAATGGGGCTGACTGGACCTTGTGGTGGTAGGGGCCATGTAGTAGCACTCAACTGACAAATGCAAGATGGACGTGGTTACCATAATGGACAGCATAGTCAAAACAGTAATCAGAACAGTCTATTATGGACTTATGGCATTGACTACTTAGTCATGGTGTCTCTAAGAGTGAAATAGATAGGAAATCTACTAAATATTTACTTCATCTGTACAAGCGGAAGAATTCTAGTTCAAGTGAATGGCAGTCTAATTCAAATCACCGGAATAGAGAGTCACGGTCCCTCAATCAATTCTCAAACTTGAGCCAGTTTACAGATCCACAACCCCTTGTATGAAGGGGAGGTCAGGTACTTTAAGGAAAGACACCACTGCACTGCCAAAAATTAGTACTGTTAATCTTTCTCGAAGCCTTCCCCAAAGGGATCTACAGCATTTTACGAGAGTGACTGTTCATTGGGGAAAAGAAAATAATCAGACCTTTTAGGGATTACTGAATGCTGGCTCTGTACTAATTCCAGGAGACCCAAAACATCACTGTGGCCCACCAATCAGAGTTGGGGGCATATGGATGTCAGGTTATTAATAGAGTCTTAACTCATGTCCATCTCACAGTGGGTCCAGTGGGTCCCTGAACCCATCCTGTAGTGATTTTCCCAGTTCCAGAATGCATAATTGGAATAGATATACTCAGCAACTGTCAGAACCCCCACATTGGATCCCTGACAAGTGGATTAAGAGCTATTATGGTAAGAAAAGCCAAGTGGAAGCCATTAGAACTGCCCCTACCTAAAAAAAAAAAAAAAAAAAAAAAAAAAACCGTTGCCATTGAGTCAATTCTGACTCATAGTAACCCTATAGGACAGAGTGGAACTGCCTGATAGAGCTTCCAAGCAGTGGCTGGTGGATTCGAACTGCTAACCTTTTGGTTAGCAGCCAAGCTCTTAAACAATGCACCACCAGGGCTCCAATAGTAAACCAAAAGTAATAGCACATTTCTGGAGGGATTGCAGAGACTGCCACCATGAAAAACTTGAGGGACACAGGGGGTAGTGATTCACATCACATCCCCATTCAACTTGCCTATTTGTCCTGTGCAAAAAACTGACGGGTCTTGGAGAATGACAGTGGATTACAGAAAACTTAACCAGGTGGTGAATCCAATTGCATTTGCTGTTCCAGATATGGTTTCATTGCTTGAGAAAATTAATATGTCTCCTGGTACCTGCTATGCAGCTATTGATATGGCTATTGCCTTTTTCTCCATACCTATTTCAAAGGACCATGAGAAGCAGTTTTTTTTCAGCTGGCAAGGCCAGCAATACACCATCAGTGTCCAATCTCAGAACTACATCAACTCTCCAGCCCTATGTCATAATTTAATTTGCAGGAAACTTGATCACCTTTCCCTTCCACAAGATGTCACACTGGTCCATTAAATTGATGACACTACGCTGACTGAAGCTAGTAAGGAAGAAGCATCAATGACTCTGGACTTGCTGGTAAAACATTTGTGTGCTAAAAAAAACCTGTTGCCATCAAGTCAATTCCAACTCATAGCGACCCTATAGGACAGAGTAGAAATGCCCCATAGGGTTTCCAAGAAATGCCTGGTGGATTCAAACTGCCAACTTTTTGGTTAGCAGCCGAGTTCTTGTGCTTGGTTTACAGATGGTTCTGTACTATATGCAGGTACCACTCAAAAGTGGACAGCAGCAGCACTACAGTCCCTTTCTGGGACCTCTCTGAAGGACAGTGGTGAAGGGAAATCCTCTCAATGGGCAGAACTTCGAGCAGTGCACCTGGTTTTCACTTTGTTTGGAAGGAGAAATGGCCAGAAGTGCAACTGTATATTGATTCATGGGCTGTGGCCAATGGTTTGGCTGGATGGTCAGGGACTTGGAAGGACCATGACTGGAAATTGGTGATGGGAGTTATGGAGAAGAAGGTGGGAAATTAATTCAACAAAAATTCAGGCACCTTCCACCTCAATTAAATTTCTAGGGATCCAGTGGTGTGGGGCATGTTGAGATATTCCTTCTAAAGTGAAGGATAAGTTATTGCATCTGGCCTCTCCCACAACTAAAAAGGAGGCACAAGCCTTGGTGGGCCTCTTTAAATTTTGGAGGCAACATATCCCCATTTGGGTGTGCTACTCCAGCCTCTGGAGCCCCAGTCACACTGTGGTTAAGAGCTTGACTGCTAACCAAAAAGTTGGCAGTTGGAATCAACCAGCCACTTCTTGGAAACACTATGGGGCAGTTCTACTCTGTCTTTTAGGGTCACTATGAGTCGGAATCAACTGGACGGCAATGGGTTACTCCAGCCTATCTGTCAAGTGGCTCAAAAAGCTGATAGTTTTGAGTGGGGCCCAGACCAAAAGAAAGCTATGCAACAGGTTCAGGCTGCTGTGCAAGCCATTCTGCCACTTGGCCCCTATGATCCAGCTGATTTAGTGGCAGATAGAAATGCTGTTTGGAGTCTTTGGAAAGCCCCTATTGATGAATCACAGTGCAGAGTTAGGATTTTGGAGCAAAGCTCTGCCATCCTCTGTGATAAGTACTCTCTTTTTGAGAAGCAGCTTTTGGCTTGTTACCGGGCCTTAGCAGAAACTGAAAGCTTAACCATGGGGCACCAAGTCACCACGCAGCCTAAGCTGCCCATCATGAACTGGGAGTTGTCTGACCCACAGAGTCATAAAATCAGATGTTCATAGCACTCCATGATTAAATGGAAGTGGTATATACGAGATCAGGCCCAAGCAAGACCTGAAGGCACAAGTAAGTTGAATGAGGAAGTGACACAAATGCCCATGGTCTCCACCTCTGTTATATTATCTGCCTTCTCCCAGTCTGCACCTATGGCCTCATGGGGAGTACATTATGATCAGTTGATTGAGAAGAGAAAACTTGCGCCTGGTTTACAGATGGTTCTGAGTGATACGCACACACCACTTGAAAGTGGACTGTAGCACACTACAGCCCCTTGCTGGACCTCCCTGAAGGACAGTGGTGAAGGGAAATCCTCCCAATGGGCAGAAATTTGAGCAATGCACCTGGTTGTTCACTTTGCTTGGAAGATAGCCAGATGTGCGAATGTATACTGATTCAAGAGCTGTAGCCGATGGTTGGGCTGGATGGTCAGAGACTTGCAAGGAATATGATTGGAATTGGTGACAAGGAGTTATGGGGAAGAGGTATGTGAATAAACCTCTATGAATGGGGCAAATAAGTGAAGATATTTGTGTTTCATGTGAATGCTCACCGAAGGGTGACCTTGGCAGAGAAAGATTTTAACAATCAAGTGGATAGGACGATGCATTCTGTGGAAACCACATCTTCTTTCCTCAGCCACTCCCATTATTGTCCAATGGGCTCATGAACAAAGTAGCCATGGTGGCAGGAATGGAGGCTTTGCATGGGCTCAGCAACATGGACTTCCACTCTCCAAGGCCAACTTGGCTACAGCCACTGCTGAGTGTCCAATCTGGCAGCAGCAGACATGAACACTGAGTCCTCGATATGGAAAAAGTCCTTGAGGTGTGCAAGCAGCAGTCTGGTGGCAAGTTGATTCCATTGAACCACTTCCATCATGGAAAGGGCAGCATTTTGTTCTTACTGGATTAGACACTCTGGATATGGATTTGCCTTCCCTGCATGCAATGCTATACCAAAACTACCATCCATGGACTTATAGAATGCCTTATCCACCGTCATGGTATTCCACACAGCATCGCCTCAGATCAAGGGACTCACTTCTCAGTAAATGAAATGTGGCAATGGGCCCATGCTTATGGAATTCACTGGTCTTACCATGTCCCTCATCATCCTGATGCAGCTGGCTTGATTGAATAATGGAATAGCCTTCTAAAGATACAATTATGGAGCCAACTATATGGCAATACCTTGCAGGGTAGGGGCAATATTCTCCAGGAAGCTGTGTATGCTCTAAACCAGCATCCAGTATATGGTGCTCTTTCTCCCATAGCCAGCATTCATGGGGCCAGGAATCAAGGGGTAGAAATGGGGGTGGCATCACTCACTATTACTCCTATTGACCCACTAGTAAAAATTTTGCTTTCTGTCCCTATGACCTATGCTCTGGGTCTAGAGGTCTTAGTTCCAAAGGGAGGAAGGCTCCCACCAGCAGACACAACACTGATTCCACTGAACTGGAAGTTAAGAATGTTACCCGGATCCTCATGCCTCTGGATCAACAGGCAAAGAAGGGGGTTACTATATTGGCTGGTGTGATTGATCCTGATTACCAAGAGGAAGTCAGACTGATATTACATAATGGAGGTAAAGAAGAGTATGTCTGGAATGCAGGAAATCCTTTAGGGTGTCTCTTAGTACTACCATGCCCTGTGAATTAGTCAATGGAAATCTACAGTAACCCAATTCCGATATGACTACTAATGGCCCAGACCTTTCAGAAATGAAGGTTTGGGTCACCCCACCAGGCAAAGAACCATGACCAGTTGAGGTACTTGTTGAGGGTAAAGGGAATACAGAATGGGTGATGGAAGAAGTAGTTCTAAATACCAGCTACAACTATGTGACCAATAGCAGAAATGAGGACTGTGATTGTTATAAGCATTTCTTCCTTGTATGTATGCATCAAATATTTTTGATTTCATCATTTATAAAATATAAGATGTACACATGGCTAGTGCATTTTCAGCCGTGTTAGGCTCATGTATGACTTTACAACTGTCTTATTTAGAGATTGTGTACGGTCTAGGGAGATTTGTACAGATGCCATTTTGACAAAGGGTGGACTGTGATGGTTAAGGTTGTGTGTCAACTTGGCTGGGCTATGATTCTCAGTAGTTTGGCAGCTATGTAATGATGTAATCGTCTCCATAATGAGATCTGATTTAACGCAATCACCTCCATGATGAGATCGTCTATGAGTAGACGATCAGTTGAAAGGGAGTGTGGCCTACCTATAACCAATATATATGGACTTTCTGGTAAAGCTCTCCGGCTTTTGCTCACTCTGGACTCTGTATCTGACCTCTGGTTCTTGGGACTTGAGCTAGCAGCTTACCTGCCAAACTTGGGATTCCCCAGCCTCTGTAGCCTGTGATACAGGGGTCTGTCATCTTATCTGCTGATTTTTGGGTTTGTCAGCCTCTGCAGCATGTGAGCCAGAGGCTTGCTGTCTGACCTGTCGATCTTGGTTTCGCCAGCCCCTGCAGCTACATGAGTCAGGAAAAGTCTCCAGCCTGACCAACCATATGAGCCATTTCCTTGACATAAATCTCTCTCTATATATATACGTACATACATACATATATAAATATACACTTCACTGGTTTTGTTTCTGTAGAGAACTCAGCCTAAGACAAGCAGTTAATAGAATACATCAATAGCTGATGCTTATAATGATGACCAAGATTCAAGGGAAGGTACAATTTTATTCAGGACATGATCACATAAGTCACAGAAGTAGAAAGTCTTTTTAAAGAGATCTTTATTCAAAATTCTAAAGGTAAAATATTTCCCTTATAGCGTTACAATTAAATTCATTGGAAATTTTAGTTATGTGGATTATCTCATTTACTTCTCAGCAGCATAAAAGACAAGTAATGCAACTTTGCTGAATATATGAGTTTTGACTACACAGATTTTCTCAAATTCCTCTGCCCACTGTGAATCTAGGAATTTTTATCTCATTAAAGATGTAGCCAGTCTTTCAAACATTCACTAAAAAAAAAAGCCAAGCTTGTGATCCCTGTTAGAGCAATCAAAGCAAGCTGTAGGACTCCAAAATTAGCATATAGAAACACTGCTCAATCATTAAACAGTTAATTATTTTTCTCTTCTAAAACATAAGTCTTTCATTTCACAACAGATATTCAATCATGTAGAACCTCACACAGAAGTAATCAAAATGTTTAGGCCTGCAAAAGCTTTTAAACTAATTTTTAAAAGAATTTTGTCAATATTTTGAGGATGGTCTAACCTACTCTTACTATTTGTAAATCCATGCAACTAAGAGATAAATTATAAACTCCTCAAAAAAGCAGTGCGTGTGTTGGAAAGAAGTTGAGACACATATGAGATTCGATGCTGGACCCACCCTTTCTCAGTTGTATGGCTTTGGGAAGATACTACAGCTCTCAGTCACAGTTTCTTCAGAAGCTAAAATGAGGTTAAAATAATTCCTACCCCATGGAGCTGAGAAAATTAGATGCGAAAATTGCATGTAAGAAGCTTAGCATAATTCTTGGCTGACCCTCTCTGATTCTCAATGCCCTCCCATATTGAGTGGGAGACGGAGGCTTTTTTTTTTTTTTTTTTCAGGACTGCATCATTAGTCCTTGACAATCATGGTCTCTAGCTAACTCTAATTCACAATGCTCTGCCTAATTATCTCATTTATTTCAAAAGAAAAACATTATTGCACCGTCCACGTTTCACCTCAGAACAGTTGCCTCTTTGGTTGTGGTTCTGTTTGGAACGTGTAGACTAGCTTTTAGGTGAACCCATTCTAAGTGCTCTTGTACTTTAAAAAGGAGATTAAAATGGATTTCCTCCTCTCACTGCCCTTAAAAGTTAGTTTTCATAAGTCTGATTTTCATAGTTTTGTCAGTCTTTGGAAAGAAATCCAGTTTTTCAGGAAAAAAACAAAACAAAACACATACACATATATACATATCTTCAGGGTCCTGGGAAATTTGAACAGAGAATTCTGAAAGAGCAGCTGGTTTCAGGTGGTATAATAGGAGGGTTTAGTTTCTATGTTCCCTTTACATTTCCTTATGGAAGTTATATAAGTTGCAACCCTAAACTAGTTCAATGAAATCCAAACTGCTGTGTTCTGCACTGCTTTAAAAGAGCCCTTCTGTTTCCTAACTTGGGAAATTTTCTGTTTACTAGGAGGGCTGCTCGACCAGTTTAGCTCAAAGATTTAGCACAGATTGCCTGAAATAGTGAAACGAATTCAATTAGTTGACTTCTACATTTCACTTTATTTTATAACTGCATTCTCTGGTCAAAATTCAAAGGAATTTTCTTTAGTTTACTTTTTCTAAAGGTTCTAAAGAGTTGTTTTTGAAGGGCAGGAGATCAGGTTTATTCATCTTTTTACTCCAAAAGCACTAAATACAAGTAGACCCTTAGCTGGCACTAGAACACACAGTAGGCACACTGATTCAACTGTCCCTTTTTTCTTTATGAGACCTCCTTAAAGCCCTATTCATAGCCCTTAACTCATAAATTACATCAGACTGTTTATAACCCGAGGCTAATGGAGAGAACACGTGAATTTCACACCAAGAAAAGAGTGGACACACTAGACAGATTACACTGCAAAAAACCACACCAGTGCTGAAGTTCCATTCCGATTTTATTCACTGTTTATCGGGCTCATAGTATTGTTGCTGTTTGGAATTTTCGTAGTCATTGGAGAGTCAAAGATTTTTAAGTAATAGATCCATTCTATTTTTATATTAACCACAGTTATATCTACATTCTGATAATACACAAAAGAATTAGCCTCTTCAGTAAAAATTTCCTTCCTTTAACAGAACAGAAACTTGTCAATACTAACAAAGTGTCTTATTAAGTTCAGAATCTCTGACTCAAAAACTACTATAATACACTGCCTCAAAAATAATATCCTTAGGAGAAAATGGTATTTTATTGAGCACTTGATGTGTGCTGGGAACTCGGATGAGTGCTTTTCTTTGTATTATTTCTTTCACACTTCTTAACAACTACTGGAGCTAGGTAGATGTGGAAAAGGGGTCTCAGGAAGGTTAAGTAATTTATAAAGCTCTCAGAGCTATTAAGTGAGGGAGTCAGAAGTTGAACTCAAGCATGTTTGACTCTACTATTCTTCTTAACTACCTCCCAGTTCTGGCCATGCTTCGTACTTTATTCTAACTTACTATTCTGTCTCTCAAACTCATCTCATCCAAAGATATATTTCAGACACATGGGAAGAATTACTCTTATTATGTATGTAGCAATGAACCACTAAATTAAAATATACTGGGCCTGAAAAAAAAAATTAGGATAGCAGTGACCTTTGGAGGGAGTAGTGAGTGGGGAGGATGGTGCCGGTGGGTGACATTTTGATAATCAGTAAGCAGCGTATTTTTATTTGTGCATCTTTCTGTAGTATGTTATATTTAAATAAAAGGATAAACAAAAAAAAATTCTAGGCCTCAACATTTACTTTCTTCAGATAAATAAACACATTATTTCTTCATCCATTAATGTTCAAAGTATACAATTAATTAAGTAGCCATACTCTAGCTTCTTTCTTTGGAAATCACATAACGAAAACTTACCTTATCCTATTTTTGATTGAAAATATTGCTATTAAAACACTTTTATTCTTAGATTTTAAAATGTAAGAGTTATACCAATCACAAGAACATCTATACAAAGAATCTTAATATTAATTTGGATGAAAACTATTTGGAAAAAGAAAATCTCCCGAAAGTTGGTTGCAAAGAATTACTGCATGAATTGGTGACCTCCATTTATGACACTTCTCTTGAAAATAGCTAATTAAACCCTAAGCATCATTTTAAACTTTTGTATTAAAAGTAGTATCAAGGGGTTTGTTTTCTTCGAGAAAAGCAATTCAGTTGAAAACATTTATTTAATATTTACATATTGACTATTCATTATGTAAGACACTTGAAATTCATGAAGTCATTTATTCTTTCAACCTGCTAGGTACCTCCTGAGTCAGACACTGTGTCAAGCCATATATTAGGTGCTGTTTATATATCAAAGCTAAAATAAAACATGGTCTCTCTCCTCAAGTTACTCATGTCCTAGACAGGGAAAGCCAGGAAGACAACAGGTTCATGCTGTCTTGAATGCCATTATAGATGAAAGGACAAAAAGTTGTCTGGAGCATATAGGAGAGACTGCTAACTCTGACTTCATCTTGCAACCAGCCCTGCACCCTATATAGGACACTGAGTCCCACTCTGAGAATTCAGTAGGGTAAGGTAAGTGGAGAAGTAAATGACAATATTCTGACATCTGAGTAGAGCATAAACAAATACAGTATGTCGTGGAAGCTGCAAAATAGTCCTATGTATGGCTGGGGATTCATTCTGGAGAAAGAGAAATAATGAGAGAGCGGTTGGTAAGGTCTGATGACAAAAAGTTTCAGAGACTACACTAAGGATTATTGGCGTTGAATGATAATGTAAAACAAACCAATATTATGGGGCATTGTTAATACAAAGATACTGCCCATGGGACACACTGGCATTTTTGCACATCTGTGAGTATTGATTGGATGGTAAAAAAATGTAGAAGGCAACTACAAAAATTGAGTGATTTGAAACAATTTTTCAGTAGATAAGCAGTGAGCCACAAGACTCTGTAAACTACTATGCTCAGTATGTTTGCCCAAGGTATAACTAGCTACCACAACCCCACTTCTTTTCTTTTAAAGGCAATGTTAGTATTCATCAGTTCTAGAGAAGGACTTATTCTAGTCAACAAGCTATCATTTGAGGATACATCCAACTCCCACCCACTTGCAATGTTACCACTTCCAGAAAAGAAGGGATGAAAGATTTCAAAGAATATGGGGCCATTACACCAAGGAGATCAGGCACAGTAGATTTTGAGCAAAATTATCAAGTGAACCAAGTATGGTTTTGTCTTTCCTACTTCACTATATAAGCCTTTGCTCCCTCCCCTCCCCCAATATGTTGGGCTCAGGGCTGACTTTCCAAATGGCTCCTATATGGCAACACCTGAGGTGTTCCCTAAAAATGTGTCCAAACTGCAAATAAACTCTTTATATTCACTCCCCGCATCAAAAATTTTATTTCCTGAGAAAAGTTTAAAACTGCATCCAAAAAAGTCTCAAAAATTACAGAACTACGTTTTTACTAGAAACGCAATTGCTTTATTTTTTTATTCCCAGCCATTTCATCAAACCCGTTACCCACTCTTTGTTTTCCCACATTCTGTGCCCCAGCATATTCTTCTTATTGG
>NW_004443939.1:12696438-12699220 GCF_000243295.1 Trichechus manatus latirostris | reverse complement strand
CCCCCTAGATACCTGGCTTATCAAAAAGAAGTGTCACCTGTCATTTTAATCACTTAATGCAGCAAAGAAGTATAACACCCTGCCTACTCTCTCTACATAGCCTTTCTCTTTGGAAGTGGGAAGAAACATGCATTTGTGCCTCCAGCCCCCTTCTTCCTACTGGGCTAAGGAAGGAGAGAGAATTAAGCATCACTGTAAGAGACACTGAGGTTCCTCTAAAGATAACAGGGTGCCTGTTTCTCCATTCAATGATAATCAGGGCCTGAGTGTCTTAGGTAGTTAGGCAGAGACACAAACCAATAACTAGAAGCACTCTTCCTGCCAATACAAAAATCATCCTTGTTGAAAAAGACTGCAAGGTGGACATGAAGGTCCTAGAACCAATCAGTGTTCAGGTGGTGCAACTACCTTCCCTAATATTAGACCGAACGAGGACCTGCCACACCTTCCTCTGAGGCCAGCCACTAAGAATGCAAAAATAGAATATGTTTAGTATGTACCCTACCAAAGACTAAATAATAAAATTGTTAGAAAAATCACTTATCATTCACTCTCTATGTCTTGAAAGGCAACCAATCTCTCAGTTTTGAGCATACAACTGATTTCGGTAAGAAAATTATGGACGCTTTCCAAATTATAACATCTCTTACTTGAGAATTCACCAAGAAGCTAAGCAACAAAACGGCTACACATGGAAAATTTTAAAAAACATAAATATTGACTCTTCATTTAGGCACTCAGTTGATCAACAACAATATACATTGTATGTCCCCTATTTTCCAAACTCTGTCTTAGATGCCCTGTTGTTGTTGTTAGGTGCCGTCTAGCCAGTTCCGACTCATAGCCACCCTATATACAAAAGAAGGAAACACTGTCTGGTCTTGCGCCATCCTCACAATCATTGCTATGTTTGAGCCCATGATGGTAGCCACTGTGTCAGTCCATCTTGTTGAGGGTCTTCCTCTTTTTCTCTGACCTTCTACTTTACCAAGCATGATGTCCTTCTCCAGGCACTTTGTCCCTCCTGATAACATGTCCAAAGTATGTGAGACGAAAGTCTTGCCATCCTCACTTCTAAGGAGCATTCTGGTTGTACTTCTTCCAAGACAGATTTGTTCGCTCTTCTGGCAGTCCATGGTATATTCAATATTCTTCACCAATACCATAATTCAAAGGCATCAATTCTTCTTCTGTCTTCCTTATACATTGTCCAGCTTTCACATGCATATGAGGCGAATGAAAATATCATGGCTTGTGTCAGGCGCAGGTTAGTATTAAAAGTGACATCTTTGCTTTTCAACACTTTAAAGAAGTCTTTTGAAGCAAATTTGTCCAATGCAATGTGTCATGTGATTTCTTGACTGCTGCTTCCACAGGCATTGATTGTGGATCCAAGTAAAATGAAATCCTCGACAATCTTATTGGTCCAGTTGTGAGGATTTTTTTTTTTTCTTTATGTTGAGGTGTAATCCATACTGAAGGCTGTGTTTTTTGATCTTCATCAGTAAGTGCTTCAAGTCTTCTTCACTTTCAGCAAGCAAGGTTGTGTTATCTGCATATCTCAGGTTGTTAATGAGTCTTCCTCCAATCCTGATGCCTTGTTCTTCTTCATATAGTCCAGCTTCTCGGATTATTTGCTTAGTATACAGATTGAATAAGTATGGTGAAAAGAAACAACCCTGACACACACCTTTCCTAATTTTAAACCATGCAGTATCCCCATGTTCTGTTCGGATAACTACCTCTTGGTCTATGTACACGTTCCTTATGAGCACAATTAAGTGTTCTGGAATTTCCATTCTCCTCAATGTTATCCATAATATGTAAAGCTATAAGTTGAATTAGTGAATAAAACACAGGTAAACATCTTTCTGATATTCTATGCTTTCAGCCAAGATCCCTCTGACATAAGCAAGATATCCCTCATTCCACATGCCCTTCTGGATCCGGCTTGAAATTGAAAACTGCCAGAAATTCAAGCCAGATTAGATGCCTTAAGTACAATTAATAAATAACAATTCTCTGAGCCCATGGGAGGTTAACAGTTTTATTCAGGGAACGTATATATAAATAATTGTTTCATAGAATATGCACTACAGAGCTAGAAACAGAATTCTGTGGGATTCTGCGGGAGGAGCAATACTGCGCATACAAATCTTGAGACCGACACATACCCAACTTCCTTTCTTTTTTTTGAAATAGGATTGAAAAGATGTCACAAAAACACATACAGGATATTTTCCACATGGGCATTAAGCTATGTTGATTCACGACCTTTTTACTCCACACCTGCCTATATGTTGTGATTTCCCAACTGACTTTGTCTTTCGCCCTTCCATATTCCAATCATTCAACAATCCATTGCCACCAAACTCCTAAAGCAACATCTTTACCGTTCATTCCGTGCTCAAAAAAATTATTTATTTACTAAACAATCTAAACTATTGTCTGTCCTAAAAACACCACCAAAATATGACTCTACCTAAGATTCTCCTCATTTCCTATTTCTACCATCTCAGATGTCTGACAGACATCTTTTCCTTCACATTTTCTACTACTCTCTACTTTCCTTCAAACTTTAAGGATGCCAAGGGTTGTCAGTCTTAAAGAAAACAAAAAGAACTTTCCCTTCCCCTGCACTTTAAATTGAAGGTCAATGTCACTTCATTTTAGGTATCTTCTTTGCCCCATGTTCTAGATCAAAATCCCCAGCTAAATACTTTTATAAATTCAAGTTCTTCTCCTGAGAAACAATTATTACATGATTTATCATTATATTCTT
>NW_004443939.1:12690434-12695440 GCF_000243295.1 Trichechus manatus latirostris | reverse complement strand
TTTTACAATAGAGGTCTCATACAATATTTGTCCTTTTGTGATTGACTTATTTCACTCAGCATAATGTCCTCCAGTTTCATCCATGTTATCATTATATTCTTGCATAATTATTCAATTAATGCCTATATAATAATATAATTTGTTATCTTTTTTATTTACCTCTGAAACTTCAAAGCATAGTACAATATTTGGCACAAGGTAGAAGTAGATAGTTTTTTTAATAAATAACTGACTGAATAAATGAATCTCGTTCACTGCAACCATTTTGCTCTAGTCATGAACCATATACTAACATATACCGATTTTATTCTGCCACCTTAATGCCCCCTTGCTCATGCAGTTTTGAGCTTCTGGAAGGTTCTCCCCAATTTTTCCCTACGTAAATACTGTCAATCCCTCAAATTCTGGAAAAGTTCTACAAAGGCTTTTATTTCATTAACTTTTCCATTTTTGTATTTATTGTATAATTTTGATAAAACTAAGAGGCGAACGTCAAAATATTTTTCTCTTTATTGACATTTTTCTGATTCATATCTTTTACCGAATGATAAAAATATCATCCATAAACAGTTTTCACTACAGCACAGAATTTTTTTTACATGTCCTTATTGCTGAAAATGATGCCAATCCTAATTAAACTAAAATTTCATTTTTAGTTTAGCCAATTTTTTGCCATTCACACTGGGAAATGATCCAAACTACATACAATGCAGGAAAGTATTGGCAGACTAAGATGCATGTTGTTGGTAGTGGTGGTGTGCACTGTCAAGGTGATTCCAACTCACAAGGACCCTACAGGACAGCTTACAACAGCCTCCATAGGGTTTCTTAAGCTGTAACTTTACAGAAGTGCCCTAAAGGACCCAAGCAGAGTGGCAAACTACTCTCTAGCAGAAAGGAGATTGATAACAGATAGGAAGGAGTTAATAAGATGACCCGAAAGTGAAAAGGTTTAAGTACCCCTCCCTCCTGGAATTCCATCAAGTGGAAGGAAAGGAGAAGCTTTAGTAGACAGCAATAACACAGTCAGTTCAGCACCTGAGCTTCCTGGACCAAAGTAAATGGTGAGATGAAAACTTTACAACCAGAGAAGAAAAGCTAGGGCAGAGGGAGCTGAACACAGGTAGAAATAAAACAGAAATATGGTCATTTCCAAGATTCAACACATGCAGTATAAGTTCCTGGAAATGCTAGGTATCTGAACAGAAAAGCAAGGGCCCTCCAACCCACAGAAGGTAAAGGACAAAGGTGGTGAGTGAGTTGAGTGGATTTATAGGCTGACTTCTGGGCATTCAGTGTCTGATGATTTCCACCCCTTTAATGCTTGTTTATGTCCCAGATAATGGTTTCTGTAATTAAGTCAATTCATAAAACTTGTGGCAAGGGTCCTTGTCTGATATTTTAGTCATTTCCAAGAGTGCGGGGCTAGAGGAGCGTGCAATCCAACAATGTTCCATGTGTAAATTAAATTATTGTCTAATCACATTAAGACAACAACTTAAATGGGGTAAAGATTCCTTTTATTATGGAAATATTCTGAACTAGAGTCCAAAGAATAGGTGAATTACATAGGAAAAAAAAAAACCGTTTTTTTCTCTCCTTTGAAAAGTAAATTTTAAAACTTTCAACTCACTTATTATTTAAGGGAAAAGTATAGGGTGTAAATCTCAAATAACTACAGTTAACATTTTAAACACATAATTCAAAATCCATAGCATATACAGATAAGAGTGAAGGGTATACAAACATTTAGAGAAAAACAGAAGAACTGAGAAAGTAACTCACAAAGGAGGAGAAAAATATAGAAACAGAAAGAAACAGGAGAGATTACGCAAACAGAGGATTCAATAGAAGAAGTGAAAGAAAGAGACTCATAAAATGGAATGAGAGAGAAGCACAGAAAGATAAAGATTAAGGGAGCAAACTCTGAGAAGCTAAGTGCAGAGTAAGGGTGGGGGCTGGGACCTGTCTTCACTGGGTTAGTCAAATTGACATTCACTTGGGGTGATTCACAGAATCATCACACATTGTCTCTATCTCTTTGAAATGCTAATTAACCAGAAGTCCAATATTAATAGCTAGTTCCAGAAGCACAAGATGATTTGAATGGAAAGTCTACGGCAAAATTACAAAAAAAGGAAGGGAAATTTACCTTCAGGTTTTTTTTTTCTGGTTTGGTTCTCTGGTCTTCACTTGCTTGGCACATCTGTCCTATCTGGCACCTTTCCTCAGTTAGTTGTGCTTTTGGCTGGCTGCTAATACATTCTAGCTAAGGTTCTAACTAAAAATTCAAGTGTACCTAGCCTCAAGTATACCACTTCCCAGAGGTATGTATTTTTAAAGAAGAGATCTTTTAATGCGTTCAATAAGTTGTAGTATTGCATCAAGCCCTGGAGTCAGTGGTGAATAAGGCACTGCCCTTTTGGAGCTCAGCATAACTCTCAAACAAGCTAGTAAGCAACTGAGGCAGGATGAGCAAGGAGAGCCTGGGCTAGGTACGGTGCAGCAGAGACTATGGGAAGCAGGATGGTTTGGTGATGGAGAAAGAATGGAGTAGTCTGTTAACTGCTCCACTCTGCGCATATTGTCTTGTAAGATGCCTTTGCTAAAAACTTTAGTTGCACAGTATTGAGATTAAAGAGATTTTTAGGGTTAGAAGGCACAGTAACCTTTCGGCAGCCACTACTGTCTTAATAAAAAATTAGCCTGTGAAAACCTTATGAATAGCACTAACAAACAAATCTGTCTTGGAAGAAGTACAGACAGAATACTCCTTAGAAGCGAGGACGGTGAGATTTTGTCTCACATACTTTAGACATGTTATCAGGCGGGATCAGTCCAGGTCAGAGAAAAAGAGGAAGACCCTCAAGGAGATGGATCGACACAGTGGCTACAACAACAGGCTCAAGTATAAGAATGATCATGAGGATGGCGTAGGATCAGGCAGTGTTCGTTTTGTTGTACACGGGGTCGCTATGAGTCGGAACCAATTTGACAGCACCTAACAATAATATAACATACAATGTTGGCACAGAGTAAAAGCAAAGGAAGGAGAGAGGAAAGGGAAGAAGGAAGCAACGGAGAGAAGGAAGGAAGAAGGCAAAATGGATTGCTTATTAGGATTTGAATAAATTATGTGGTGGCATATAAGCCTCTACTTTAGAGGCTCTATCCTGAATGGAATACAGAGTTTATTTACATGTCAAAAGATTAGATTTGCCATCTTCCCCTTGTGGTTAAGAGTTCAGCTGCTAACCAAAGGTTGGCAGTTCGAATCCACCAGCTACTCCTTGGAAACCCTATGGGACAGTTCTACTCTGTCTAATACACTCACTACGAGTCGGAATTGACTCAATAGCAACAGGTTTTGGTTTTTTTGTTTGTTTGTACATACCACCAAGAAAATTACACAGTATCCTAATGATTTTCACCACTTCAGTACCTTTTTTTTTTTTTTTAATTTTTTTATTGTACTTTAGATGCAGGTTTACAGAACAAATAGTTTCTCATTAAACAGTCAGTACATATATTGTTTTATGACATTGGTTAAGAACCCCACGATGTGCCAACACTCTCCCTTCTCAACCTTGAGGACATTTTTTTTTGGTGAAAATATACATAGCCAAAGTTACATGCACCATTTCGAAAGTTTCTACATGTACAATTCAGTGACACTGATGACATTCTTCCAGCTGTGCTGCTATTCTCACTATCCTTTTCCAAATTATTACATCACCATTATGTTCAACTCACTGTCCCCTAGGCTTCCCATCAAATCTTTTCAGTTGCTGTTGTCAATTTAATCTCACATAGATGATTTTTTTGTGTGCCTTAGATGAAGGTTTGCAGAACAAATAGTTTCTCATTAAACAGTTAGTACACATATTGCCTTATGACAATGGTTAACAACCCCAAGACATGTCAACATTGTCCCTTCTCAACCTTGGGTTCCCTATCACCACCTTTCCTGTTCTCTCCTGCCATCTAATCCTTGTCCCTGGACTGCTGTGCCTCATTAGTCCTGTTTTGTTTTATGAGGCTGTCCAATCCCTGGCTGAATGGTGGACTTTGGGAGGGGCTTTATCACTGAGCTAGAAGCGTGTCTGGGGGCCATACTCTCGGGGTTTCTCCAGTCTGTCAGGCCAGTAAATCTGGTCTTTTTTTTGTGGGTTAAAATTCTGTTCTACATTCTTTTCCAGCTCTGTCCAGGACCCTTTATCGTGATCCTGGTTGGAGCAGTTACTGGTAGTAACCGGACACCATCTAGCTGTACTGGACTCAGTCTGGTGGAGGCCTTGGTAGCTGTGGTCCATTAGTCCTTTAACTTTTCCTTGTATCTTGTTCTCTTCGTTCTCCCTTGCTCCCGAAAGGGTGAGACCAGTGGAGTATCTTAGATGGCTGCTCACAGGCTTTTAAGACCCCAGAGGCTACTCACCAAGGTAGAATGTAGAACATTGTCTTTATAAACTGTGTTATGCCAATTGAGCTAGATGTTCCCCAACACCATGGTCCCCACAGCCCTCTGCCCAGCAATTCAGTCCCTCAGGGAGTTTGGAAGTGTCTATGGAGTTTCCGTGACCTTTCCTTATACAAGTTGTGCTGGCTTCCCCAGTAATGCGTACTGTCTTACACTTCACCAAAGTTACCACTTATCTATTTAGTTCCCCCCCATCCCTCCTAACCAACAAAGATTGTTTCTTTTTGTGTGTAAACTTTTACATGAGTTGTACAGTAGAGGTCTCATACAATATTTGTCCTTCTGTGATTGACTTATTTCACTCAGCTTCATGTCCTCCAGTTTCATCCATGTTATGAGATGCTTCACAGATTCATCATTGTTCTTAATCTTTGTATAATTCACCATTGTGTGTATGTACCATAGTTCGTTTATCCACTCATCTGTTGATGGGCATCTAGGTTGTTTCCATCTTTTTGCTATTGTGAACAGTGCTTCAATGAATATGGGTGTGCATATGTCTATTAGTGTGACAGCTCTTATTTCTCTA
>NW_004443939.1:12673056-12690334 GCF_000243295.1 Trichechus manatus latirostris | reverse complement strand
TAGGTCTAGTGCCTTTTCTTCTACTGGAAGGTCATCTGGTGTTTTATTTTGGATGCCTATTGGAACCATCCTGTCTTGTTTTTGTAAATGTTTTGATATTGTCTGCTGTCTTTGGGGCATTCAGTGGTTATTTTCCTCATTTACTGATTGTAGATTTGTTTGTTTTGTCCTGCTTTTCTGTTTTATTTGGTTATGTCTGAGCAGGCGGGCTGTGCTTTCTTTGTTGTTTGCTTGTCTGTGGGCATGATACTTTTCACCTCCTTCTCCAATGGGCAGGGTCAATCACTCAGGTATGGTACAACAGGGCAGGTCCAGCTGACGGGGAGTTGCTGGGATAGGTTTTCTGTGGCACGTACTAGGGCTGACAGTGTGGACTGGGAATCAGGGCAGGGCAGGTTACAGTAGGCCGTGCCTGTGTTGCTTGGGTGTGTGATGTTCAGCACATAGTGCAGTTAGGCAGGAAGGAGGGGGTAGATTGTGATGTGTGGAGCTATGATGGATATGGGAAAGATGAGAGACAGGAGAGAGCAACAGGAGCCAAAGACATACACACATACAAAAAAGAGTGCTAAGGGAGCTTACTATTGGAGTGGAGAGATGAGAGACTGAGAAATGGGGAAAAACAAAAATGAAAAGAAAAAAATGAATAAATTGAGAGACTGGAAATGAAGAAAGACAAAAAAGAAAGAAGAAAACTAAACAAAGAAATAAAACAAAAAAAAAAAACAAGAAAAAAGAAATGCCCCCTGTGATGTCCCTGTGCGTCTGCACAGAGTAAGGGACTAGCTTCCAAGCCAAGTGGTACTGCCCAGCTAGAAGGGGCTCCCAAGTCAAGAAAAGAAAAAGAAAACAAACAAACAAATCAAAGCAGAACAAATCAGAGCAAGCAAATAAACAAACAAAAAAGGCTTGGGGGTCTCACCAGTGTGGTGGCACCAGCGGGAAGCAGTTTACAGTCCAGCGGTGTTTCGCAGCCTTTCAGGAAGAAGCAAAGATGGCCCACAGAGCCAGGTATTTGAGAGAAAGAAGCAGGAGGTGGTGAGAGGTAAGGAAGAAATCTAAAGAAGCAGAAGAAAGCAACACCAGCAGCCAACAAATGGCACTCAGGGAGCTGGCCAGTGCAGGCGGGTGGAATCCAAGTGGCACTGGGGGAAAGCCCCTGTTTCCTGGCCAATAGACTGTGGCTGCAGAAAGCAGAGGAGGCTAAATGGGGATGAAGAAGGGTGGGGGTGGGAAAGCCTATATCGTGGGTTACCAGTTGTTCTGTCTCCTGCTGGAACCTCCATGAAGCTGCTTTCTCCTACCTCCTGTTCGCTGATCTCCGATAGGAGTCCAAGACAGCGGATCAGTGCTGTGGCAGCTGACAGGGGACCTCTGCATGTATCTCTCCTTGCGTTCTGTTCTCAGTCAGTTTCTTATTCCATTCGGTGCTTGGCTGAGTTCTTTATCTCTTCATTTGATGGTTAGAGTTTCAGGATTGACGTGTGACTCTGTTTGACTTAGTTTATCTGATCTTTGCTGCGGAGGGATGGCGTGGTGCTTCTGACTATAGCGTCATGTTGCCCGGAAGAGCACTGGTTCAGTATCTTAAAGGCTACATTGCAATTTACTATTCAAAGCAGGTGTCTTTTATATATGTCTTTTTACAAATCTCAGAGTTGAAAAAAAATCTCAGGATTATAATTTCAGATATTCAGGTCTCTTATCAAACACGCCATACTTACTGTGAGTAGCATTATCTCTATTACTTACAGTCAACATTGTATCACTATGAACCCAAAACCCACTGCTGTGAGTGCATCCCAACTCACAGCAACCCTGAAGGACAGAGTAGAACAGCCCACAGGGTTTCCAAGGCTGTAAATCTTTAAGGAAGCAGACTGCCATATTTCTCTCTTATGGAGTGTCTGGTAGGTTTGAACCACCAACCTTTTGGTCCACAGCTGAGTGTTTTAAGCATGGCACAACCAGGTCTCCTTTGTATCACTACAGAGTATGAATATTGTCCCTTAGAAGAGATAATTAAATGTTGGATCCAATAATAATATGTGCCAACCACCTCATATACATTTACTTCAATCCTCAGGACAGTTTCATGAGGTGGGCACTAATTTATCCCCATTTTTACCAAGAAGGAAACTGACACTTAGAGAAGCTGTGTAACTTGCTCAAGGTAACAAGACTAGTTGGTGGTGAGGTCATGGTTAGAATCCATCAGGTATGTCTCACCCCTAAGCTGAGCTACAGTCTAACAGATAGTTTTGTCATGGCCAGTGCTTTCCAAATTCTGTTCAGTGAGAGCCTCAGACTTTTAAAGAGCCACCCCTGGGGCCAACAAAGAGAGATGGGAAGTTGAGCAGGCCAGGGACAAATATTCCTTTCCCACTTTAATGCAAACAGCTCTGCTTAAGTACGTTTTAAAAGTTTGAGTCCAGCTTATAAGTTAACTTGAAAAATACTTCTACTGCTAACAGGAATAAAAACAACTTTGAGAACTACTGATCTGGATTTTTTAAATTTCATAATTTTTTCCATGATAAGCTTGAATTATTGAAAAGCTGTGAGAACCAGAACCATATGGGGTTCATCAGGAACTAAAGAGCAAGGAAAAAACACAATTCCACCTCCGCATTAATAGAAAATGAACCTTTCAGGCAGCTGATCAATAATTGAAAATGAAAACAAGTGTTCTCTAATTTACTTGCAGGCTGCCGCTCAATTCTGGAATAACAGGCAAAGACAAACACATAAAAATAAATATATGGGTCACCAAAATATTTTATTTTCCTTCTAAACTGTCAATTCAAAAAATTGTCGGTTTAAAAAATATGAACTGGATTTTATATTTTGGGGATACTGCACCAGTTTTTCACCAATGGGAGCAAGCCGCCCTCCTGGCCAAACCGTGTTCATTTCCTGTGAATCACTCTCCTTCTTTCATTGCTCTGGAAAAGCAGAGAGAGAAAAAAAGAAGGAACACAAATTCCTACTTCATTAATCCATGGAGAAAGAGTATTGTACCCTCATCAGTGAATCTATAATCAATGATTTTAGTCCATTTATTTTACTTACTTGAAGATGCAGTATTTGGCATCATGCAGCCAGGTTTAAATACTAAATCTGTCACTAAACTTGATCATGTCACTTCATCTCTGTGGGTTTTCTGAAATTAGGGTTAATAATTTGTGGTAAGCAACAAAGGGATATTGATTGAAAGTACTTTTTTATATTGAGCAAATATCATTGATCATTATGATTACTGGGTGAGAAATATAGAAACTGGTCATTTCTACCTTAAGATTTTATATTTAAATTATTTCAGGTCTAGATGTAGGGAACTTTTATTACGTGATTATAATTAAGAAGAAATGTTGTCAATGGTACTTATTCTGATAGTTAATATATGACTTGTAATCCATATCATAAAGAGTAAAAGAAGCATTCATAAATATTGTATATGAATCAATACTGGGTATTTTGTCAGTTTATCTTAAGAAAGAGGAGTCAATAAAAGAATTTTGTCTTCTAACCTAAAACATATTTTTTAACAATGGTAAACTGGAAAACCTTTGCTCTTAAATGTTAAATATTTTTAATATAAATCACATTTATCTCCAAATGTTTCTACTCAAACACTCTTGCACTGAACTGGCATTCTACAAATTTAGAGTATGTTCCCTATGTAATCAAATATTTTCAAATTTTACTGGATTATATTACTAAAAAGGAAAGTGTATTAAAGCTAACAGGTAAAACAAGGGTCATAAATTTGAATATGCATTGTTACAGTAACCCTGGGGCACAAACTGATAGGCTCGGAAAGCAAATCTTGGTTTGCAGCTGTGAAAAGGAAAAATTAAGTTCACTAAGCCATGGATAGTATAAACGTCCTTATTAGTCCCTATACTGACATATGTTATTACATTACAAGGCAAAGCACACCCTTTCTTCAAGAGACTGTTTGCCCAATCTATTTTATTGTTTTGTTGCTGTTGTTGAAGTGGAAAACATGGATTGGTGTGAAGAAAATGTATTCTCATCTGTTTTACTTTGTGACCAAAGTCTGAAATACTGCTTATAAAAATTGGAATAGAGCTAACAAAACAGCTCTACTTACTTAATAAAACAGTTAATACTCAGTATGCTTACTGAGCACTATATGTGGTATTCAGGCACTGTGCTGAGTGTTTTATACGCATATTGATAATAGCACAAACATAGTGGCAATGGCTACTCAGGGTCCAAGCATTTTTTATATATTAACTGGTGGAATTCTCACAATTATTCATTAATTAAGTGCTAGTATTAATCCCATTTTTTACGAACAGGAAACAGACACAGTTAAGTATCTTTTCGCTGCTATCACAGTTAGCAGGACTGGGTTATATACTCAAATTGCCTGACTCCAAAGTCTGAGAGCTTAATCTTGAACCTATGCTGCCATGCTATCTATAGCCCTCACCTAGTAGGTCCACATAGGAATAACAGAGGACATGAGACATAATGTTAGCTGGGCCAAGAAAGGGACCGTTGTTATTATAAAGTCCAACTCTATTCTGAGTGAGACTAATTATTTACCCAAGGTCCGAAGCCAGATTGGGACCAGATCCATGGCCCCTTCCACTGTAACATGAGGTTAAAACACTGTCATTGAAACTTTAAGAGCAGGTTTAGAAAAGTGAAAAACAACTTGAGTTCACAGTTTTGTCTGTAAAACAATACTGGTCAAATGGTATTGATATTTAATACTCTTTTCCAGAGTGATAAGCCTAACCAGAACCGTGAAAACAACACATTTCATTGAACAGAAATATATATCTATAGTTTATAGTCATAGACATACATAAAATTGAAACTAAAAACTTATTAAAAATTACTAAAATCCATTTGCCATGCTAAGCTTGACAATATTATAAAAGTTTCCTGAACTCAAACCAAACTACAAGTGAAAGCACAAAACCTCTATGGTTGGTAGAAGACCTGAGTGTTTACTGTACCTAAATAGATAGGAGAACTTGCTGGCAGGGTACTGCAAAGAGAGAATCAAAAACATCTGGTAATGAGTTAGTTGAGAAATAGGCAAGAGGGGGTTGAGTTTAAGGTTTGAGGCTTGGGAGGTTTAGACACTGGTGGTGCAGTGGTTAAGAGCTCGGCTGCTAACAAAAAGGTCGGCAGTTTGAATCCACCAGCTGCTCCTTGAAAGCTTATGGGGCAGTTCTACTCTGTCCTACAGGATCTCTATGAGTCGGAATCAACTTGACGGCAATGGGTTTGGTTTTTTTGGTTTTGATTTGAATGCCGTAACAGAACTAGGAAACTCATATGGAAGGGGAGGAACGATGAGTTCAGTTTCAGGCCTGTTGAATTTATGATGTGTAGCTAGGCTGACATAGCAGACAGTGGATGAGGAAAGGTAGGAATATATTATTTTCTTTCTTCCTTTCTCCTTTATTATTAAATAATGCCACTATACCATTGTATTCTTTGAAAATATTTACCTTTAATAAAATCCCAATTTCTACTATATGTGGCATTCCAACTGGTTATTAGGCCTCTAAAAAGATCAAGATTTTAGTCTATTTGTCATTGTTTCACACTTCTGCTCCTTTTTATGTACTGCTATAATTTTGTTTCCCCCCTAAGTTACTGCTATATTAAAAGTATACAGCTTTCTTATAAATTATTTTTTTCTCAGACATTATTTCTATCATAAACTTCCTTGAAGTACCCACAGTTTCTTAATGTTGTGTCAAAGCCTGTTTTTTAAAAAATCTAGTGCGTTCTAACATGTTTTTGAGCCAAATCTTAAATGCTACCATACTGCAATCACTTGACTCCAGTTAGACAGAAGAATGATGTAATGGGCCAATAAATGTGAACAAAGCTATAATCTCTTACCCTCTAGCACGTGGTCTTCAAAGTACAGTGTGTTAGCATTTAATGGAATGCAGGAATAAACTATTAGAATATATTTACATATATAAAATCTTTAAAAATGTTTATTTCATATGCATACATAATATTTCAGTAGTTCATGTATACAATTTGAAACATATATTTGATTTGACTGAATTTTTTTTTTAATATTGCTACGGTATACAATTTAAAAAAATTAAATCACCTCTAGAGAACAATAGGATAGTAGGATATTAACATGCTCCATCTCACACTGATCAAGGAATATGCCATATTTATTTATATATCAAGAGTTTATCCATTATTTAACAGTGAAAAGGAGAAAATGTTATAATTTATTCATCTATCCATCCATTTTTGGAGCTCTGGTGGCACAACAGTTAAGAGTTATAACTGCTAACCAAAACGTAGGCAGTTCTTGTCCACCAGCCACTCCTTGGAAACCCTGTAGGGCAGTTCTACTCTGTTCTATAGGGTTGCTATGAGTCAGAATTGACTCAACAGCAACGGGTTTTTTTAATCCATCCATTTACTGCTACAAAAAGCCCTTATTAAGAACTTGCCTTCCCAATGAAGGTAAACATCATTTCCTTACTCAGATTTTTACTACTTGTAGGACTCAGAAAATTCCTTGCACATATTATGTGCCCATTAAACTTTGTTAATAAATGTGTGAAATGACCTAGTTGGTATAACTTCCCTAGAAAGAAATTAGAACAGCAGATTTAAAGTCACGGAGACAGGTTCTGGCTTGATGCAAGACCTTTCCAAGTGTTAAAGTTACTCAACTATGGAATGTCTGCCTTAGTGAGATTTTCATCTTTGAAAATGTTTCAGACAGACCCTGATGACCAGATTCCAGAGATGTAATGCAGGTTAGGTGGCTGGCTATGTGATTAGGTAAGGAGTAAATGAGATGACCTTTAAAGCATCTCTAACTCTAAGATATTGTGATGCTAAATTTATATTATTTTTAGGGATCTTCTGAAAATGGCTTGGTGAAAGACTTAATTTAATACTATAGAAAATAGTGTTTATCTATTTATTTGTACCCATTATTGACTATTTGCCTATCCCCCGGGACTCTTTGCAAGTGCAAGCAACTCTACTCCACATTAATGGAGGATACTTGTATGCAGAGTCTCTCCGAGGGGAGAATCCAAAAGTCAAGAGGCAGACAGGAGCATGAGTAGTAGTAGGCAGACAGGAGCATGAGTAGTAGTAGGCAGGCAGCAAAGAGCTAAAAAACAAACTCACTGTGAAATAACCCACAGAATTAATGATCAAAATATATATAATTGAGATCTCCAGTATACAGAGGGCATTTTTGCCTTTATAGGCACACAGCTAACAAAGCTATAATTCCTTACCCTCTAGCACATGGTCTTCAGAGTGTGGTGTGCTAGGTACTTAATGGAAGCATAAACTATTAGAATATATTTACATATATAAAATCTTTTAAAATGTCTATTTAGTATGCATGCATAATGAAAATAAATACATATATACTGGATTTGCCTGAATTTGTCTGAGTTCAAGTCTCCAGTTAAGCACATATAACATATACTTGGAAGTATTAATATAAGAAACAGAAAATAGTAACTCAGATCAAGAGACAAATCTCCACACACTACCCTAATTAGCGCTACCCAAAACTGATCCTTTATTTCTAAGACTTTATCTTCCAAGCATCATTGTTAAGTTTATATTCTATTTCTTTATTCTTTTTACTACATAACTAGTAATTATTCTAATACCAATTCATGCGTGCATGTTTCTTTTCTCCCTTAGGTGGATTATAGGCTATTTAAAGATAAAGAGCTTGTCTTGTAATTGTCTTCCCCTGAAATCAATGGAATGTTAATGGTAAGCATTCTTCCCACCTGGAATTACTTCTCCCTTGATCTCAGACTGCCTGAATTCTTTCATTACTGCAGGACCAGCTACGGCATGGTACCTTTCATGAATTCTCCAGCCCTCATAACAACTTCTTCCTCTGAACTCTTATCGTGTTTATTGTCTCTACCACTAATTGGAGCTGAGCATATGCCACCTTGTCCTTGGCAACACTTCACCAGCCTTCCCCAGGAGACAGTGTGCCAACATCATGAATCCTTGATAAACCTATTTGTCTTCCTCGGTGCATTTGCACGTTTGAGGAACCCAAAAATATTGCTCATGATCTATTGTGGGGGTCAAAAGGTTTTAGCAGGTTGAAGATGTCCAAGCACCAAGTAGTCCAATCACAACAAACTGAAGTCAGCCGCATCAACTATGGGGGCCCTGGCGGCACAGTGGTTAAGAGCTGCAGCGTGCTATGGCTGCAAACCAAAAGGTTGGCAGTTCAAATCCACCAGTCGATCCTTGGAAACCCTATGGAGCAGCTCTACTCTGTTCTATAGGGTTGCTATGAGTTGGAATCAACTCGACAGCAACAAGTTTGGGATTTTTTTTTTTTTTTTTTGGCATTGTCTATCATTTAGTTCCACCCAGGGCTTCGACCCAGTTCGTTATGGTTCAAACCCCTGCTGATAATTTGCATTTCCACTTCAGATATACTGAATCAGAATCTACAGTTTAACAAGATCCCCAGGTGATTCTTATGTATAATACATTTTTTGAGAACCACTGCTCAATTCTCAGAATTGGTCCCTAACCAGCAGCACTAGTATCACGTGGGAACTTGTTAGAAATGGAAATTCTCGGCAGGGGTTCGAACTGGAAAGAACCATTTCAAAGCCCTGGTTCCACCATGAGGATAGAAGTAATCAGACAGGCCTCAGGCTCAGAGGACAAAAAGCCTCAGTAGGATCTTTGACAAAATAAAAGTTAGAGGTTACTGGGAGCTCTCCAAGGTACAAAAGTACTATAGGCACTTAGTCTCCCCACCCAGTGGTAAGAGCCCTGTTTCTAGTGTCCTTTAAGTGACACTGGAAACCCTGGTGGTGTAGTGGTTAAGTGCTACAGCCGCTAACCAAAAGGTTGGCAGTTTGAGCACACCAGGCACTCCTTGAAAACTCTGTGGGGCGGTTCTACCCTGTCCTACAGGGTTGCTATGAGTCGGAATTGACTTGACGGCAATGGGTTTTGTTTTTTTTTAAAGTGACACTATCTGGAATCCTACCTTCCTTACTTCTACTATTACAATGCCAGACACCTACCTTGTTCTCAATCCTACAGTACCTAGCAAAACACTGTAATGCACCTCTCATCCTGACCTAATTACTTCATGTTGTCGCAACTGGCTTAGCTACACTGTAGCAACACAATTCCCTGGCCAGATTTTGAAATAGGCATTTTAAAAATGTACATGTCTTGTCTCCCCAACGTTACTGCAAACTATTGAGGGAGAAACTGTGCCCCTTTGTAAGTGCTCAATAAATGTTTGTTGATAATGATTGATTTCTCTTTCTGTGACTCCTATGTACACAGTCTAGAGCAGGACTCAGCCATGAGTGAGCATTCAATGAATTCCTGTTGATTAACTGACCCGAAATGAAGAATCCAAACCTAAGGCTTGAATGAAGCCAGCAAACAAACCACAGAGTACACTTAGCTCCTGTATGTCTCTGCATGTTGTCTACTTAACTAGTCCTCCGAAGAAGAACTGGACAGACTTTCAGCTTTTAGGTGGTATACAGAAGGATTAAATAAAACAAAGTGTGATTAGGTGTGTAAATATCTAATTGTGTTTCTGGATGCAAAAGAATTCCCAGGGACTGCTTCTGTCAGTTTGCAAAGGATTGTTATCTATTAAAAACAATTTTCTAACAAACATTTGCTAGAGCATTTAATAAATTTGCACGAGACATTTAAATAACTCTGTGAACTGTTCACTTATTCAAAAAATTGCTTTTTACATAAATAAGGCTTCAGTCCCTTAATCAATGACTTCTAGGCTGGGAAAATAACTAATGTAGTTGTTACTGCAATAATATCAAAATAAAATATGCAGCAGACTACTAGTCCCAAGAAATGCCACTGAAATTTTTCATCAGTATTAACCAGGCCATCAAAACTATATGCCATCATATCAGGATATGTTTAAACGTGAAAATAGTAAGAACTTCTAAGTATGATTAATTCAAGAGTATAATTACTTCAACATGCATCAAAAAATAAAGAAATGGTGTTTTCAATTACACAGGCAGTTTCATCATTATAAATTATGAAATTACAGTAATTGTTACATCTCATATGTATTCTGTTTTCAGATCACAGTCTGTATTACAAAACCTTGTAGTTATTATAATATACATTTGTATTATACCTTAGCATACAGTAAGTCCTCAATTGATATTGGTTGAAAAAAACATATAACATGAGCATATTTCACTAATTTAAGATGGTATTCTATAGACAATTTTAGGAAATGGTATTATTTTGAGTCTGATAATGCTACTTATATCCCTACCCTCAAGTTGAATTAATTGGAGAACCATCTAAGCTGTTGGTGGTCACTACAGAACGGTTGTTAGGTTTTCAGATATTTTTGATAACCCCATAAACCATTGCCATCAAGTTGATTCCAACTCACAGTGACCCTATAGGACAGAGCAGAACTGCCGCATAGGTTTTCCAAGGAGTGGCTGGTGGATTCGAACTGCCAGGCTTTTGGTTAGCAGTCGAGCTCTTAACCACCGTGCCACCAGAGCTCCATTTGCTAAGGGATACTAAAATATTAACCTCATATTGGAAATGTAACGTTCCTGTTTGCACCTACACGAGCAAAATAAAATACAGAATTCAAATACTTAATCTTAGAATCTATTCAATCAGAATCTACACTATTATAAAAGTCAAAACCAAATACCTACTTTCAGGTGGAAATGTTTGTCTTACTGAAACAACCACATAGATACTGTTACAAGAGTAACAGGAAAAGAAGAAAACAACTTCCACCTCTAAGATTCTATGATCTTTTCACAGCTATAGAAAAGAAAGCCCATTACCCAGGTGGCAACCTGTCAGTGCCTTTAAAATATAACTGGAATAAATGACGCCAGTTAACTCTGATTTCCACATGCAACTCCTTAGGTAACTGGTGAAATGTAAATTGCTCTTAGAAAGCACTCTTGAATAGAATTTTCTAAATATCATTAAAACTATCTCAAATGAATATTTCTGCAACTCACAAGTAGTTGCAGCCAGCTGATGATCACTAGTTGCTCTCAGCTGAGTTTCTAACTCAAGAACTGCATGGCATACGGATTTTACCAGGAATGAATAACTTATTTTATTCTAATATTTCCTAAAGAGTTTTCTGGTTTTCAAAGTCACAAATGAAGCTTTAAAAACAATCTACAGAAACATGGGAAATGTTTTGCTGAGTATATCCACAATATTGACTACACTTGAACAGAGTAAACGACTTAGTAAGAGAATTTGATTCTACATGCTATTTTTGACCACGGGAATATCAGTTGTCCCCCACAACCACTGAATACGTGTAGAATAAATGGAAAGACTATTAGTTTAGAGAGTGCTAAATTATTAGCCTGACCAAGGTAGCCGCATGTTGTATTTTGACCCTTTATCTAGGTATGGACTCGGAGCTTTATTTTCAAACACATCAACATTAAGCAAATTGTAGGTTAAGTCTAGTGGGTATGATTCTCTCAAACTTAATTTATTAATTGGTATATAACTTGATATATTAATTCAAAAATATTCACTGCTGCTGTCGTTCTTAGGTGCCATTGAGTCGGTTTTGACTCATAGCAACCCTATACGACAGAGTAAAACTGCCCCATTGGGTTTCCAAGGAGTGGCTAGTGAATTTGAACTGCCAACCTTTTGGTTAGCAGCCAAGCTCTTAACCACTACACCACCAGGGATCTAAAATATTCACTAAACGACTTTTATACGCCCAGTACAATGAGAGATGCTGGCTATACAAATACAATAAATTCCCTGGTCACAAATCTTTGCTCTCACATTCAACACATTAATAAAGGATGACAAGCACGTAAACCCAAAAACTGCAAAATGTGCTTGTATGAGCAAATCCAAATTCCAAAGAACCACCCTCCAGCCTTCCTGTTCCAAGCCAGTTCTAGTCCAGTTCTGCTCCCCACCCCATCATATCCCCAATCCCACCCACCTTTCTTCTCTGCAAGAATACCCAAAGAGCCCACACTCCTCCCCTTGAGTAGCTGCCCTATCTATTCTGCCCCTTGGAAAATCCCATCCCCAAATACCTCTCCCCACTTAAGTCTAAAAAAAACTTGTTGCCGTTGAGTCAATTCTGACTCATAACAACCCTATAATGACCGTATAGGACAGAGAAGAACTGCCCCCATGGGGTTTCCAAGGAGCAGCTGGTGGATCGAACTGCTGACCTTCTGGTTAACAGCCAAATGCTTAACAACTGTGCCACCAGGGCCCCCCACTTAAGTCTATCTTGGGGTTAAAAGCAAGCTAGACTGTTTAACTCCTTATGCCTTTACTGCTGACCAAAAAATAAGCACTGAAGTCCTTTTGTTTGTGTTTACTATTAGAATATTGAAGAAGATAAAAATATGAAATATGGAGAACTTTGGGAGTCTACAAAGCTATTGATTATCCCATCTCTTCTTATGATACCCTATATTTCTCATCTCTCTTGTATTGAACCTCTGGGCTGAGACATTTTATCATTGTTCATTCTTTTTCGATGTTTTTTGCATTTTTCCTCTCACTGACTAGATTATACTCGATATCATGGTTCACAATTGTAACTAAATAATTATTTGTATAATTTATGTCTCTAATATCTGTACTCTCCCCTGCACCAAAGGAGATTACATTGAAAAGGATGATGCAGATGTTAAACTTTGACAACAGAACAATGGTATCAACCAACTTAGGCAGCAAGAAGCGAGAATGTGCAAAAGTAGAAAAGCAGTACCCAGGACCCAGCAGGCACTCAATACATATTTATTAAATAAATGAATGAGTGAATGAGTGAACTTAAATTTCATCTGTTATTTTATATTTTCCTAACCATGGGAACTGAATGAATCAGTCTCTTTCTGCCCTTGCCTGAAAGAATCACACCAATGGTAACAGTTACTGAGTGCTTACTCTGTGTCAAGCACTGTTCTAAATGCTTTCAATGTATGAACTCACTTAGTCCTCACTACAGTACTATGAGGCAGCTACAATAAATTCCTCAATTTATAGATAAAGATACCCCCACACAAAGATGTTAAATAACCTACCCAAGGTCACACAGCCAACAACTGAAGAAGTACTATCACACACCCCATCCCCCAAGCATACACCATGAGCTCCTTGACATAAGCTCATTTTGTCTTACTTATGTAAGTCTTCCCAGTGGCTAGTTCTATGACAGAATATAGCAAGTGTGCAGTAGTTTTTGAAAAATGAACACATAAAGACTTTAATGGTAACTGATATTATGAACCAAGCATGCAATACAAAACTAATTCCTTACACACCTGCCAACTGTAGGTCTCCAAGGTTGAGCGGAGCTCTCAACTATTCTATCCCAGGGGAAGCTCTATCCAGCCCTTTTCTCTTTTTGCATCCTGAGGAAGAAATATTAATTTGATCTCTATTATAGTATATCATACCATTGTTATCCTCATTAATTACTCATCAGCCACATTAGGCTTGTTTCTATTTCTTGAACATGCCGAGCTAATTCCCACCTTAGGACCTTTGCACTTGTAATTTTCTGTTCTCTCTGGTGGAAATGCTCTTGCTCCAAATGTTCTCAGGTTGGAGTCTTCTAGCCAGGCAGGACTCACTCAGTCAAGTCCTCCTCAATGACGTTCCCCTCACCATGACAACACAATATAAAATTGCCTTGGGCTGAAGCCAGAGGCTCCATGTGCTCCAGCTCAGTTTAGGAGAGAGAAAAGCTTTGGAATTTCAGGTTATCATAAAATAATAACTTATTTCCTATTTATACCGTCCCTCAGGCATTTTTTCCTCAAGAAAAGCTCAGAAGTAGGTGGAATGGCTAGGCTAGGACAGGCTTGTAGGCATTCTCGTAATCCTTGGCCATTATACAATCTAATAGCACCCCAAATTCTATGATTATTTATTTATTTGATTCCTGATTGAGAAGGGAAAATGAAGGTATGAATAAGCAAAGTCATAGTGATAGGAGGTGAGAAAGGACGGTCTTAAAGCCAAACATAAAATGTCAAATATCATTCTATTGCTAAACTGAACTCGATGCACACAAAATTCAGATCTCTTTACAAACCACCTAGCCATAGAATTAGACCCCTAGGCGGTCACCACTCCAGTCATCGTTGTCAAGCCCTCAAATGGCAAAAAAAGGAGGATCCTCTAATTCTCAGGATAGAGGATATTATCTTTACTCATTCTAGTCTATGCCAGGGTTTCTCAACCTGAAACATGTTGTAGGGGATTGTTCTGTGCATTGTAGGATGTTCAGCAGTATACCTGGCCTCTACCCACTAGATATCAGGAGCAACTATCCCCCCCAACCCCCTGCAGATGTAACAACCAAAAATGTCTCAGATATTGCCAAATGTCATCAGAGATACAAACTCACTCCCAGTTAAAACTCTAGAAATTACTTCCTCTAAATCCATTAGGGTTAGGACTAAAGTATGAGAGTAACTCTAAGTTTACAGCTATGTGGTTTGAGTTTCACTTAAAACTATATCAGTAAAGAGAAATTATTAAAATGAAGACAGTTCTCAAGATTTGAAAATCCAAAGTCCAAAGCATCAACCTAGGAAACTGAGGCCTTAAATAATGGGCTATCGTTGGATACTGGGACCTACCCACATTCCTAAGTGAAGAGCACCTTTTCCACTGGCTACCACTGGGATTCATCTCTGGGTCTGCCTGTTTCACATTTGGCAGATTCAGTTATTACCTCATTCATCATTAAATAAATAAATAAACAAATAAACACTGAGTGCCAACTATGAGTCAAAAGTGGTGCTGTGGGGAGCTACACAGAGTGTGCCACTCAATTCTAGGAAAGCAATAATAGCTCTTTGGGAATTTGCAGCTGAACACTATATAAGTCATAGCAGAGTTCAGTGGTTAAGATCATGGATAATGGAGCCTGACTACCTAGGTTTGATTCTGGCTCTGTCCCTTGCTAGCTGTGGTGTGGGGCAAGTTTCTTAAAGCCTTTTGCCTCAGTTTCCTGGCACTTAAAATAGAGGTGCTAATAGTATATTACTCATAAAGTTACTATGAGGATTAAATGGATTAATATCTGTGAAGTTCTTAGAGCTTAATATCTGTGAAGTTCTTAGAGCATTGCCTGGCACACACAAGGGCTACATAGGTATTTGCTAAACAAATCCACACGCATGTACAGAGCATCTAACGAAATAGAAAAGAACTTGCTGTGTACATTTATACAAAGTGTGCATTAGGACCTACTTTTTAATACGATGAAAAGAGGTTCCCAGTTGTTTTGCTATTTCAAGAAAATGTTCAAGTCCTTGAAAATATTCCTTCCATCAGTGATGACTGAGAATCAATTATTTAATGAAGAGGAAAGATGATTGACTGCTAAGTTTACTTGTACTGGACTCTAAGTGTGGTTACTTCTCTTGCCCTAGCAGCTTCAAACTCCACAGAAGGAAGTGAGGAGTGAACCTGTTGTCTTAACGTGCACGCTACAATTACTGTCACTGAGAAACGTACCATTAAAATCAAGTGTTATCCCTAGGTTTAAGGAAGGAAAAAAAGCAAAAGCAAAACCCAAAGTTAAAAAAAAAGATCTGTTCTATCAAACCAGAGTCATGGATGGAATTATAACGATGCTCTCTAAGTGGGAGCCTGAGCTGCATTACAAATGTGAAATCTTTTATGAGGACCAGATGGAAACATGAAATGCCTAGAGAATATGAGAACATGTTAAAAATGAAAAATCCCAATCCAAATGCAATGATTACGTCTGATGCATGCTACCCCAAAACCAGAAAATATTTGGAACATAAACTCCTTAAAAGATTATCTTTCATTGAAAACTAAACAATCCCTAAGATCTTCCAACTGGTAAAAACTTGTGTAAAAAAAATCTTTCATGGAATTTCAAAAAAATAGCACTGGACCTGGACAAAGGTGGTAAGATATGACTCTTGACATTTGTCATTACTATGATACAGAAAGGAAAACAATTATAAATTCTAGATATTAATTAACAAAAGCTTCTAAGTTGAGTATTTAAAAGGAAGAGATTTGAACTATTATAGTTAGGAAACACGGCCATATATAAACTTTCTGTGTTTATATGAAACACACATTAAAAATGAGTTGTTTTTCATTTTTCTATTGCACATTTGTTCATGTTACAGAAATATCCTAATTGTTTGACAAAAAATATGTGAATGGGTGCCTTCATAGCCTATAATTTCAGATATTACATTATTATATCACCTTCTGCCTGCCAATATTCCAATGGCAAAACTGGGACCAAAATAAGTCTGTCCTATATGCAGAAAAATACAAACATACTAGAAAAATAAATTAAGCACATCGGTTAACCAGCTACTAGCCTGTCACCATATAACATGAATAGGAAATAGTGCCTGTCCTCAAAGAGATTATGTCTAAAACAATGACTCTTGATATTTTTTTCTTCCAGATTATGCCCTACAAATAGCCTTTACAATTGTGATATTCTTGTCCCCCCCAAAAAAATAGTTATGTTACTGTTGATATTGTTGTTTTAACAGTCTCATTGCTGCACAGAAAGAAACAAAAAAGCCATGTTTTTTGTTGATGTGCAATTCTCAGCTCATTTATAAATATCCTTTCACTCTCACTGATTCATGACACAGTGACGTGATAAGAACCACTGCTAGACTGTGGTCCAAAGAAACATACTGCCAATTAAAAAATACATATTCACTTATCACTACAATGGTGATGACTGATCCAGCTTTCCACCTTTAGAAATATGCCTAAAGCATGCACCAGTTCTTTCTATATGGAGTATCACTGAAGCAAAGGAGAAAAAGATTGATTAATCTCTGAGGGGGTGGTGAGGGTTATTACAGCATCACATCGTGTCAAAAAGTCTCATAGGAAGAAAACAGAAGTCATGTGGTGGGAATTTAGAAAGTCATTGAGAAATGACAGTGGAGTAAGATATTAGAGAGGGCTAAAGTGTGAATGTAAATTGAAGAACTGGATACGGGAAGAAAGAAAAAAAATTTAATGTCTTACTTTAAGTACATAAGCCTGTTATGTTTCCTATTATCTGACTTAATCTTCACAAAAATCAAACGAAGTTGATGGCATAATGTATGCATTGGAAGAAACCAGACAGGGTTAGTTATTTGTCTGAGGTCACACTGCTAGTAAACAATGTAACTGGGATATGAATTTAAGTTTTCTTACTACAAGTTTA
>NW_004443939.1:12643597-12672956 GCF_000243295.1 Trichechus manatus latirostris | reverse complement strand
CTTTCTGCTTCTCATCGGTAACAATCTCTTGCTAAATTTTATATAATAATATTTTATTCAATTTTTAAAATTTATCTTTGCAGGTAAAATTTCCTTTATTTTTGGTCAGTTACTTTCACTATTTTACTTATGCCGTTGTATTTTGATTTACCTATTCACATTTATCTCTCCCATTCAACTTGAGGGTGGAGAACTTTCCCAATTTATCTCTGGATATTTAGAGCATAGCACAGAGCTTAAAACTAGCAGGTACCCAAAACAGTCTGCTCAATTCATTTGTTCATTCATTCACTCAATAAATATATATTCACTGCCTACCATGTGGTAGCCAGGTTTAGGAGACTTAGCAATGAACAAAATAGACAAGTTCCTATCCTCATGGAGTTTAATATTCTAGCAGGGAGAGGTAGACAATACAATATAAATATGAATATTAATACAGATGTAGATATATATACAAATACACGCATATATACATACATACACACACACATCACGTGGTGATAAGTGTTATACAGAACATGAAAGCAAGGATAAGGATAATAGGAAGGCTGGGATAGTAAATATTATACAGATTTTCAGAAAAGACCTCTCTGTTTAGGTGACATTCAAACAATGATCCGAAAAAAGAAAGTTCATGCAGGTATCTGGGGGAAATTCTTTCTTGACAACATGAAAAGGCAGCAAATGATGAGGGGTGCTGCTTAGTCTGTTTGAGGATCAGCCAGCAGACCGGTGTGGCTGGCATGGTGTGAGAAGAGGAATAATAGGAAAGGAGTCAGAGAAGTAACAGATGGAGAAGAACAGGACCTTGTAGGTACAGGGTATGCACGTTGACTCGTGCTCTGAGGGAGACGGGATGTTATCGGGAGATTGTGAATAGAGAAGTGGCACAATTGCTCACACATATCAAGGATCATTGTGGCAGTTGTGGGGAGAACACATTGTAAGGAGGAAATACTGAAATCAAGAAAACTAGTTAAGAGGTTAATTTAATAATCTAGATACAAGATAACGGTGACTTCGATCAGAAGAGTGGCAGTGGTGGTGATGAGAAGTAGTCAGATTCTGGATACATTTTTAAAGTTGAGCTGATATTACTTGCTGATGCACTTGAAATGTAGACTATCGGAGAAAAGTATGAGTCAAGGAAGACTCCGAGATTTCTAGCCCGGACAATTAGAAAAATGGAATTGTTTTTTGTGAGATGGATAAGGATGTTTTTTGCAAGGAGGGTGGGGGCAGGGGAATCGTTATTTCAGTTTTGGACATGCTAAGTTTTAACTGTCAAGAACATTGTTGAATAGTATGTAGGTCTGGAGTACAGAGGAGCGGCCTGAGCTAGAAATACAAATTTGGGGATCATCAGCATACAGATGTTGTTTACAGTCATGAGTCTATGTGGGATACTTGACCTAGGACGAGGGAGTGAGTATAGACAAAAAGGAGCGGAGGGGCACATTCCTGTGGGAGCATTCTGATGTTTAGAGTTTGGGAAAATTGAAGGAAGAAGCTAAGGAGGCTGAGAAAGAATGGCCTCTGAGGAAGGAGAGAGATTAGTGTCTGATGGAAGTCAAGTGAAGGGAGTATTTCAAGAATGAGGCAATAGTGTCTGTTGGTTCCTCAAAAAGTTAAACTTAGAACTACCATATGACCCAGTAATCCCAATCCTAGGTATATACCCAAAAGAACTGAAAGCAGGAACACAAACAGAAACCTGTACACCAATATTCACTGCAGAACTATTCACAATATTCAAAAGGCAAAAACAACATAAATCAACAGATGAATGGATAAACAAAATGTAGTAAGTATATACCTACAATGGAATGTTACTCAGCAAGATAGAGAAATAAAGTCCTGATACATGCTATGATATGAATGAACCTTGAAAACATGCTGAGTGAAATAAGTCAGTCACAAAAGGACAAATATTATATGATTCCACTGACATGAAACAGGCAAAGCTTATTAGTGCTTATCAGGGTAGGAGGCAAGGAGAAAGCAGGAGTTCTTGCTTAGGGGAAATAAGTTTCTGTTAATGGTGATGGAATAATTTGGAAAAGGACAGTGGCAATGTATGCACAACATGATAAACATAATGCCAGTGAATTGTGCATGTCACAATTGTTGCATTGGCAAATGTTTTGCTAAAAATGTTCTTTTTTTTTTTTTACCGTAGTAAAAAAATGAGGGGGGAAAAGAAAGAATGAGGGAGTAATCAACTGTATGAAATGCTGCTGATGGACTGAGGATTGAGAATTGATCACTGGATCTGTCACACAGATGTCACTTATAACCTTAGCAAGAATATTTTTAGTGGAGTGGTGAGGGGAAAACATGATTAGAAAGTTTCACAAGAGGACAGGGGAGGAAAAAAAATGTGGACAGAGTACTGACAATTATTTTGGGAAGTTTTGCTATGAAGGTGAACAGAAATAGGGTAAAAAAAATGGAGGAGAGCACGAGGTCAAAGAGAGCTTTCTAAGGAAGAAGGTGAGAGCATGTTTGTACATGGATATAAAAAATCTGATACTGGTAGAAAAATCTGATGATGCAAGGGACAGCGAGGACAAGTGCAGAAGCAAAGTCCTTGTAGGCGAGAGGAGATAAAATACAATGCACAATGGAACTGATGGCCTTACCAGGTGCACAGCTGATTCATAGATACAGAAGGGAAGCCAGGAAACACGGGCACAGAGCTGGTAGGTGGTAAATGTGGTGAATAAATGAAAGGTTTAAGAATACAACTACATTTCTGGGACATTTAGCCTATCATCTGTATCTCCGGCCTTGAGGGGATTGGAAAAGACTCTCTTATCCTTCAAAATACTTCCCTTTGCCTCAGCTCTCTAATGTGTCAAATTATACGAGTAGAGATTAATTGTTCTGGTTTAATGCTTATTTCCCTAAAATGGAAAAACACATTAAACCCCATGAGTCACTTACGCTTAAGTGTGAATGAATTTGTCAGGTCCTCATTGTGAAAAGGCTTTTAGCAGAGGGATGTGAGAGTAAGCTAACCCTAAATGTTTTCCCATAGGGGCTGGGAGTTGGAGGTTGGGAAGGGGTGGCATGGATAGCATGAAGGAATATCACTGAGTCTACTGACCTTGCCAATACATAAAATACGTAACTCCAAATCAGAAGACATGGGATAAGTCTTGGTTGTACCATTTTTCAGCTTGGTTACCTAGCATCTGTCAGTTGACCTCTCTAAGTCTCTGTTTCTTCATCTATAAATGATGATAAGGACTAAATGATATAAGAAGCATGTGATGTAATTGTTCTATCGTTTCTCCATTTTTTATGAAAAGATGGCCTTTCTCACATTGCTGCTATGTTCCTCTCCTGCTGGGAGCATGTTTCCTACCTGCTCCCACAAGCAGATTACCTATATCTGGGCTCTTGCTGGTGCACCAGATTCCTAAGTATAGCTCAAAAAAAAAAAAAAAAAAAACAATGCTGTTGAGTCAATTCTGATTCATAGTGTCCCTACAGTCATTAATTATTCGAGAAAATAAGCCACCATAACAGGGGCAGATCTAGGGCTAATAGACATTTGGAAGGAGAAGCAGTACCATTGTTTTGCTAACTTTTAGTTTCATAAGCAGATTAGCACTACATTTTAGCCGTGGGAGAGCTATTCATTATATTTTATACTTTTATCACCTGTATTTATGCCAATAAATTCATATTACATGCCAAACAAACATACATTCTCCTTGCCTAGATTATAGTTCCTTGGTGGCAAGGCCTACATTGTTTGTGTTATCCAACAATAAATATTGATCGATTGGGATCAACAAAAACTGAAAATCTAAGCCACACATCAGAGCTGGTTCGCTAAACAATGGCCGTCTGGTTTTCAGTCACTGACAAAGGACTGGCGCACACAAATGCAGAAATGTTCTAAGAAACCCTAAACCCAAACATCAAAGCTTTCAGAATACTAAGTTCTTGGCAAAAACATCTTTACGGTTCACATAAAATACAAACTTCATTAATACATCTTTAAGCTTACTCAGTTTTTTTTTAATTTGATAAGCACAAAACTTTTTAGAAGCTTTTTTTTTCTTTCTTCTTAATGCCTTTGTCATGTTCCTTTGCAGATCACTAAAGCATTCTATAACCAGAGTCTTCAATACTCCTACCATAATGCATAATGTAAGGTTGATAGAGCAGGTAATTATTAATTCCATTTGACCAAAAAACCTACCAGAGGCAAATGTATGCCTATGTGCTCACTGGGCATTTGGGATTTGGCTGGCATTAAAACTCAAATTCCTTGAATCCTAAGCAAAGACTGTGTTTATAAAGATAGCTCCTTCATAATATTAAACTCTGAAAATCTTTACTAAAATGAAGCAGTTGCTTAATTTAATCTGCAATTGCCAGATAGGCTCCTAAAAATCTTATTTTTACTAATTTAGACCAAACCAGAAGCTTGGCGTGTTCCTTGGGAAGTCCAAAATTATTTTACTATTTTTTCACTGTTTCACAGCTTTGAGTTTATTTGAAGAGCCATTTTTCAAAGAGATAGCTATTTATGTGAACAGAACACCTTTCCTTAAAGATATAACATTTTACTGCCTTTAAATTGCCAAGAGACAAAACCACCTTGATCAATGATAATGCAGGAAGGAAGTCTTTGACAAAAGAGAAGGTATAACCTTTCATCCCTAAATTATTCTTGGAAACAACCAAGAAATAAAGTGCAATTTGATTTAAATGTTGTAAAGTCATTTGGATAAAGGTTAAATATAACTTTCTCTGCAATGCATACTGGTTATATGAGCTTTCTATTCATATCTTTCTGCAGGAGGCATGAAAATTATCTAAAGACTTGTGGGGGTTGATAAGATCCAGAGTACCATTTAGTCAAGTCTCCCCTTCCCCTGTCTCCCTACAGTCTCTCACTTAATTGCTCTCATATAACAGAATCTCTCCCCTCTTTTTAAAAGAAATGTGGAGCAACAATTGGGGTATTTTATAATACTTTTAAGCAGGATGCTCTTTATATACAACCCAAATGCACCTGAGCATTTAAGCCAATCGCTTCACTTTGTACTCATTTGTAATAGTTTATCATTACTTTCTGTCTGGTAACTTTATCTTTCTTCTTGCAGGAAAATAGGTCCCAATTGTTTGTATTTTTCAACAATGCTAATTAAAATATGTAAATATCATATATAGTTAACTGAGCCTCCAAAAGTTAAATGACTATTTCTCCTCAACTGAAAAGCAAAAACAAAACCAAAAAAAACCCAACAACAACAAAAGTTTGTAAGTGGTGGCATCAGGATGTACTTCTAGATTCTCTGACTCACAACTCTACACTCTTTTCCCACTGCCTCTTGTGAATAAACTTTCTTATATAAACAGGTCACTAGGAGGTTAGATTTTACTAACTGAAGAAAACAACTTCAGAGACATTCTGGTACTTTGAAAGAAAGAAAAAAAAACATTGTATGTCATGACTTCAAGATAAAGTACTATTCTGTGAAACTATGTAATATCTAAGTGGTCTAAGAATAATTAATTTAAGGCACATAGCAGTTGCTCAACAAAAACGTATTTAATAAAACCATGTTATATAAAATATCTAATTTATACGATATATTTATATACCAAAACTCACGCCATCGAGTCAATTCCGACTCACAGCAACCTTATAGGACAGAGTAGAACTGCCCCATAGGGCTTCCAAGAAACAGCTAGTGGATTTGAACTGCTGACCTTTCGGTTAGCAGCAAGCTCTTAACCACTATACCACCAGGGCTCTGCATATTTATATATATTACATAAATTCCTGTATGAATTCATAAGCTCTGGATACCTTAGTGAATGAATGTCTGCTGATTACCTCCTGTCATATGCCAGGGATTGTGCTAAGCACTAAACACACACTACTTCATTCAGTCTTCATTATAGCCTACAGAGATGTAAGTAGCATTGTTCTAACTTTTCAAATGCAGAAAGAGGATCTAAGATAGGTTAAATAGTTCTCCCAAAACCTTGTGGCTGATAAAAGGTAAAGGTGGGATTCAAATGCTGTGCTCTTTCCACCATACCCCCCTTCCTCCCCAAGTCCTTGTGTGGTTTTGGTAAACATAAGCATGTTAGAGCACAAACTATGTTTTCTGGGTGAGCTCACTCCTGACTGAGAGGGCTGATAGGTAAGGACAAAGACCGCAGTTATTATCCCCCTGAAGTTAAATCTCGCGTCTGAATTTCAACAGTAAAATCTCAAGAGGATGTCTTGGCCAGTTATGTTACCAGAAAGAAAAGATTTAGACACTTCAGTTTATCAGTCCATCTTCCCAGGCCCTCTGCATGAGACCTAAATAGCCCTGATGTATCTATTATGTAATTTATATTGCATTGCACTAAGTATTGTGTTGGAGCTCTGGTGGCACAGTGGTTAAGAGCTACAGCTGCTAACCAAAAGGTCAGCAGATCAAATCCACCAGACACTCCTTGGAAACGCTGTGGGACAGTTCTACTCTGTCCTATAGAGCTGCTATGAGTCGGAATCGACTCAACGGCAAGGGGAAGTATTGTGTTAAACATTTTAATATGTTATCTCAAGAGATAGATGGCTCTCAGGCTATATAGACAGACTTTTTTTCTATGTTTTTTATTGTGGCAAAATATATATAACATAAAATTTGTCACGTGAACCATTTTTAAGTGTATGATTCAATGGCATCAATTTCACTCATACGATTGTGCAACCACCACCATTTATTTCCAAAACTTTTTCATCGCCCTAAACAGAAACTCTGTACCCATTAATCAGTAACTTCCCATTCTTCCTCCCCTACCCCCAGTGACCTCTATGTACTTTCTGTCTTTACCAATTTGCGTGTTCTATATTATTTCATATAAGTGGGACCGTGTAGTATTTGCCTCTTTGTGTTTGGCTTATTTTGCTTAGCATAGTTTCCAAAGTTCATCCATGTTGTATATGTACCAGAACTTTATTCTTTTATGACTGAATAATATCCCTTTGTAAGTACATACCATATTTTATGCCATTCATCTGTTCATGGACACTTAGGCTGTTTTCACCAATTGGCTATGGTGGATAATGTTGCTAAGAACATTGGCATACAAAAGCTTCTGTTTGAGGCCCTGTTTTTAATTCATCTGAGTATATACGTAAGAGTGGAATTGCTGGGTTATATGATAATCCTATGTTTACTTTTTTTGAGAAATCACCAAACCATTTCCCACAGCAGCTGCACCATTTTACTTCCCACTAGCAGTGGATGACGGTTCCGATTTCTCCACATACCAACACTTGCTATTTCTTTTCTTTTATTATTGCCATCCTAATAGGTGTGAAGTGGTATCTCATGGTGGTTTTGATTTCCATTTCCCTAATGACTAATGAGGTTGAGTATCTTTTCATGTGCTTGTTGTCCATTTGTGTATCTTCTTTGGAGAAATGTCTATTCAAGTCCTTTGCCCTCTTTTTAGTTGGGTTGTTTGTTATTTTTTGTTTAGTTGTACAAGTTCTTTATGTATTATGGATATTAAGCACTTATGAAGTATGTGATTTCCTAATATTTCCTCGCATTCTTTGAATTGTCTCTCTCCCATTTTTGATAATATCTTCTAATGCACAAAGTTTTTTTTTTTTTTTTAATTTTGATGAAATCCAACTTATCTATTTTTTCATTTGAAGCTCATGCTTTTAGTGTCATATCTAAGAATCCTCTGCCAAATCCAAGGTATGCATATTTGCCCTTATGCTTTCTTCTAAGAGTGTTAGCTCATAAATTTAGGTCTTTAATCCATTTTGAATTAATTTTTTAATATAGTGTAAGATGAGGGTCCAACTTCATTGTTTTGCATGTTGATATTCACTTTTCCCAGTGCTGTTTTTTGAAGAGATTTTTCTTTCCCCATTGAATGGTCTTATTGAAAACCATCCTTGTCAAAAATTAATTGACCACAGATGTGAGGATTTATTTCTGGGCTTAAAATTCTTTTCCATTGATGTATTTGTCTATCCTTATGCCAGTACCACACTGTTTTGATTATTGTAGCTTTGTAGTGAGTTTTGAAATCTAGAACTGTGAATCCTCCAACTTTTTTTTTTCCTTTACTGGAATTATTTTGGCTACTCTGGACCCCTTGAAAATTCACATAAAATATAGGACAGGTTTTTCCATTTCTGCAAAAAACAGTTTAGATTTTGACAGAGAATACCTGGAATCTGTAGATCACTTTGGGAATTCTTGTCTTCTTAATGATATTAACTCTTCCAGTCCATGAACATGGGATGGCTTTCCATTTATTTAGGTCTTCTTTAATAGTTTTCAGCAACATTTTATAGTTTTCAGTGTAAAAGCCTTGCACCTCCTTAGTTAAATTTCTTCCTAAGTGTTTTATTCTTTTTGATGCTATTATAAATTGAATTGCTTTCTTAATTCCCTTTATGAATTGTTCATTGTGAGTGAATAGAAATACAGCCCATTATTGTGTGCTGATTTTGTATCCTTCAACTTTGCTGGTTCACTGATTAACAGCTTTTTTTTGTGGATTCTTTAGGGTTTTTCAGATATAAGACCATGTGATCTACAAATAGAGATAGTTTGACTTCTTTCTTTTCAATTTGAATGCCTTTTATTTCTCTTTATTGACTAATTGCTCTGGCTAGAATTTCCAGTTCTAGGTTGAATAGAAGTGGCAAAAGTAAGCATTCTTGTGTTGCTCCTGATCTTACAGGAAAAGTTCTCAGTCTTTCACTACTGAGTAGGGTGTTTGATGTGGGTTTTTCATATATGGCCTTAATCATTTTGAAGAAGTTTTCTTCTATTACTTGATTATCAATTTTTTTAATCATAAAAGGGTATGGAATTTTGTCAAATACTTCTTGCAACAATTGAGATGCTCAGGTTTGTTTTTTTTTTTTTTTCCCCCTTTGTTCTATTAACATGTATATTACATTAGTTGATTTTCTTACATTGAATAACTCTTCAATTCCTGGAATAAATCACACTTGGTCATGGTGAATAATCCTTTTAATAAGCTGATGGATTCAGTTTGTTGGCATTTTGTTGAAGATTTTGGCATCTACGCTCATAAAGGATATTGGTCTGTAATTTTCTTTCCTTGCAGTGTTTGTATCTGGCTTCAGCATCAGGGTAATGGTGGCTTCATAGAATGAGTCAGGAAATGATCCTTCCTCTTCAATTTTTAGGAAGAGTTTGAGAAAGACTGATGTTAACTCTTCATTAAGTGTTTGGTAGAATTCCACAGTGAAATCATCTGGTCATGGACTTTTCTTTCTTGAGTTTTATTACTAATTTAATCTCTTAACTTGTTATAGGTCTGTTGAGGTTTTCTATATTTTTTTTTTTTGTTTAGTTCATTTAGGTAGTTTGTGTAAAAATGTGTCTATTTCATCTAGTTTATCTAAGTTGTTGCCATTCAACTGTTATAGTATTCCCTTATTATCCTTTTTTATTTCTTCAAGGTCAGCATATGTAACCACTTTCATTTTTTATTTTAGTTATTTGTATCTTCTATTTTTTTTCCTTTGTCAGTCTAGCTAAAGGTTTATCAATTTTGTTGACCTTTTCAAATAACAAAATATTTGTTTCATTCATTTTATCTATTGTTTTTCTATTCTATTTATGAATTTTTAATATATGGTAAAGAAGAAATAAAGAAAATGTGGCAAAATGTTAACAATCAATAAATCTACGTAATGGAAAGCATGTTCATTACTTTTCAACTTTTTGGTAGGTTTGACATTTTCAAACTTAAAAGTTGGAAAAAATAAAATAAATCTATTTTCTGCTAATCACTCATTGCTGCCCCTTATCTACCAGTGACCTCCTCTTGACCTACAGATACATCCACTCACCACAGTTATCTTTCTGCTATCCCTGGATATCTTAGATGCATGTAATTTAAATGTTTATAAACTATTTGGAAATTTCTGTGACTATCAAGCACAGCTGCACAGAATGTATTTTTTCTCTCTACTGATTTACCTCTTAAATTTGTGATCTTCAGGTACTTGGAGGTTATGAAATCTGCATAAGAATTCCCCAAAATTCTCCAAGCCTAGGGTGCTTTGTTCGGACTCAACACAGGAAACAGATCATCATCCTACTTTTCAAGGAATCCCCAAAATGATTCCCAGGACACTGATACTCCAAAAAATACAGTGTGAAAACAGTTCTCTCTGAAACCAAACAAACCACACCCCTTATTTCCAATGTGCATAATTTGAAATAAGTCTGAGTTGTGAGGGGTGTAGCCAGGAACCGGGCAGCAAGCTATCTCTGTCAGGGAGTGCACTGTGTCACAGGTGTTCTCTTTCATGAAAGGCCTTGAAAAGAAGTAGCTCTTATTCCGCTCAAAGAGAAAATGCCTCAGTTCTAGTAAGAAGCAACCTGAGAAGGTCAATAAATTGCTTTTTTAAACTTAAAAAGTACACAGTAGGATTCAAACACAATTGTGACAAATAAATTACTAGGAGTGACAGAGATCCCCAATCTCCCTGTTCAGAAAAAATGAGACAGAGAAAAGTGAAACTGTTCACCCCTAGTGAAGGCAGGATGCTTTTTCTAGAGTACAAGTGTTATTAATTCACAATTTCCTCACTCTGAAAGTCATGGGCTCTTACCACTTCCAAGTTCCCTGAGGAAATCCTATAAAAAGATCAAATTACTGTAGCTATTGACAGTGTTAATTTTTTAAACATTGTATCAGTGGCAAAACATACATAAATAAACATTCTAATATATGATATGCAAACATTTTAAAGACAAAATAACAACCAGATTCCTCTGTATAGTACTTCCACTGAGTAAGTTAATGAGACATATATAGAGCTTTCCTGAGCTGAGGCACCAACTGTGCTATTTGATGCATGGAGAATAATCAAATAAATAATTGTACAGGGCTACAGACAAATATTTACTTTTCAGGACTACAGGCTAGGTAGTATGATTTGTACACGGTGGCTTAATTAAACAGGCTACCATGTAAAACACTTTGCCTCTAGTGAGATATTTTAATTAAACATGTATCTGCAATATAAGAGAACACAAAATAGAAAGATAGAGTAGCCAATTTGCAGAACAGGGATCAAAGCTATTAAGAGATGGATGGAGTAAGTAGAGCACGTATCAGCTACCTTTCCCCCTCCTTCATCTCAGGCTAAGGGAAAATAGCTCTAAGAATAAAGAGCAAGAAATGGGAAATTTGTTCATCCTTTCATTTATTTTTTTCAACAAATATTTATTCATTGCCAGCCTTTCCTGTAAGTGTTGGGGATATAGTAAACAACACAGAATCCTTGCCCTTCTGCAATTTAGTGGGGGTGACAGACAGTAAAGAAAATATAACAGGCTAGTATATCTACATGTATTTTCAAGTAATGACAAGTGCTAAGAAAAAAAATAAAACATAGTAAGGGATTAGAAAGTAAAAGTGACAAGGATGTCAGGAAAGACATCTTTTGCAAGTAATATCTGAGTAGAAGTCTAAAAGAGTGAACCGTATCAATATCTAGATATGAGTCTTATGGGCAGAAGAAACACCAGGTGCAAAGGCCCTGTCTTAGGCTGGGTTGTCTAGAGAAGCAAAATATATATATAGGGGGCCGAGTGGCACAATTGTTAAGAGTTCGGCTGCTAACCAAAAGGTCAGCACTTTGAATCCATCAGCTGCTCCTTGGAAACCCTATGGGGCAGTTCCAGTCTGTCCTATAGGGTTACTATGTATAAAAAACCCAAACCCATTGCCACTGAGTCGATTCCAACTTATAGTGACCTTGTAGAATTGCTCCATAGGATTTCCAAGGAGCAGCTGGTGGATTCGAACTGCCAACCTTTTGGTTAGCAGCCAAATGCTTAACCACTGAGCCACCAGGGCTATATATATATATGTATATGTACACACACACACACACACACACACACACGTATATGTATATATATGTAAATGTATATATACATATATATGTACACACACCCATAAATAAATGTATACACACACCTATGCATATAATAAAACAAGGAAGAAATATTCATAACAATTACAGTCCTCCTTTCCTTAAGTGGTCATGTGGCTATAGCTGGTATAGAGCTACCTTCTTCCACCACCTATTCTGTATTCCCTTTGCCCTCCACAAACACCTCAGCTGGCTGGAGTTCTTCGCCTGGTGGGGTCACCTGAACCTTCATTCCTTAAGGGTCTGGGCCATTAGTAGTCAAGTCGGAATTGGGTTGCTGTAGTTTACCACCGATTCTAATTACAGGGCATGGTAGTGCTAAGAGACACCCTAAGGGATCTTCTGCATTCCAGACATACTGTTCTTTACTTCCATTATGTAATATCAATCCAATCTCCCTTTGGTAATCAGGATCAATCACACTAGTCACTATGGTAACTCCCTTCTTTGCCTGTTGATCCAGAGGCATGAGGAGCCCAAAGTGGCTGGGTGGCATTCCAGTTCAATGGAATCAATGCTGTGTCTCCTCATGGGAACATTTCTCCTTCTGCAACTAAGATCTCTAGACCGACAGAAGATAAGGTCTTGGAGACAGGAAGCAAAAATTTTGCAAGTGGGTCACTAGGGGTAATAGTGAGTAATGCCACTCCCATTTCCACCCCTTGATTCCTGGACCGATAGATCCTGGCTACGTGAGAAACAGTAACATACACTGGACACTGGTTTAGAGTATATACAGTCTCCTGGAGAACATCACTCCAGTCCTGCAAGGTATTGCCACCTAGCTGGTGCCATAATTGTGTCTTCAGAAGGCCATTCCACTCTATCAAGTCAGTTGCTTCAGGATGATGAACAACATGGTAAGACCAGTGAATTCTATGAGCATGGGCCCACTGCCGCACTTCACTTGCTGTGAAACGAGTTCTTTGACTGAGGTAATGCTGTGCGGGATACCATGATGGTGGATAAGGTGTTCTGTGAGTCCATGGACGGTAGTTATGATAGAAGCATTGCAGGCAGGGAAGGAAAATCCATATCCAGAGTAAATGTCCATCCCAGTAAGAACAAAACACTGCCCTTTCCATGATGGAAGTGGGCCAATGTAATCAACTTGCCACCAGGCTGCTGGTTGAATACCTCAAGGAATTGTTCCATACTGGGGACTCAGTGTTCAACTCTGCTGCTGCCAGATTGGGCACTCAGCAGTGGCTGTAGCCAAGCCAGCCTTGGTGAGTGGAAGCCCATGTTGCTGAGCCCATGCAAAACCTTCATTCCTGCCACCATGGCTACTTTGTTCATAAGTCCATTGGCCAATGGAAACCTTGCTGGCATAGTGGTTAAGAGCAACAGCTGGTAACCAAAAGGTCAGCAGTTTGAATCCACCAGGCACTCCTTGGAAACTCTGTGGGGCAGTTCTATTCTGTCCTATAAGGTCGCTATGAGTCAGAATCCACTCAATGGCAACAGGTTTGGTTTTTTGTTTTTTATTGGGCAATAATGGGACTGGCTGAGGAAAGAGGATGACTGGTTTCCACAGAGCACGTCATCCTATCCTCTTGATAAAATCCTCTGATCCTGAGGTCACCCTTTGGTGAGCATTCACAAGACACAAATATCTTCACTTCTTTGGCCTGTTCAGAGAGGTCTATCCACATGCATCTTCCCCATACCTCCTCATCACTAATCTTCCAATCATGTTCCTTCTAAGTCCCTAACCATTCAGCAAAACCATTGGCCACAGCCTATGAATCAGTGGACAATTGCACACGTGGCCATCTCTCCTTCCAAGCAAAATGAACAACCAGGTGCACTGCTCGAAATTCTGCCCACTAGGAGGATTTCCCTTCACTACTGTCCTTCAGGGAGATCGCCTTATTCAAGTCACCCCCTTACTCAAGTCATTCCCTTGCTTGAGTCACACCTTTTGTCTCACAAGGGATAAAAGGAGAGAGAAGAGAGCAGACAGAGAAGGACCTTACCACCACCATGAAAGAAGAGCCAGGAGCAGAGCATGTCCTTTTAGACCCAGGGTCCCTGCGCTGAGAACCTCTTAAACCCAGGGTAAGATTGATGCCAAGACACATGGAAACCTCCAAGGAACACTGGGCCCACAGAGCTTGAAAGTAAACACAGACTTTCCTTTAGAGCCGACAGAGAAAGAAAGTCTTCCCCTTGAGCCAGTGCTCTGAATCCAGACTTCTAGTCTCCTCAACTGTGAAGAAATAAATTTCTGTTTGTTAAAGCCATCCACTTGTGATATTTCTGTTATAGCAGCACTAGGTAACTAAGACAGGCCCTGTGGTGGAATCATGCTTGTTTTGTTGAAGAACAACAGGGAGGCTAATATTGCTGAAGAGTAGGAGATGAGGCCAGAGGTAGCCTGGGACGAATTCATGTAAAGCCTTGTAAAACGCTGTAAGCATTTTATATATTCTTTTAAGAATCACTTAAATGTCGCTAGCACAATGCTGCTAGTGTCTTCACAGTGATGTTAGAGAAGGAAGCGTTATAAACATCCAAGAAGAAAAACTGGGAGATAACAAAAGAGGGAGGAATGGAAAAAGAAAGGAAATGGGATTTCATAAAAGGAGTTTAGACTTTAATAGTCAGGCAGCAGGCAAGCTTGCTGGCCCATCTTCTGGCATGTGTCCTGGAGGTTGTCACCATTACTTTACAAAACCCTTTTTATAGTGAATATTTTAAAAATTCAATATATTGAAGATCTGAGGACACTAAAAGGCTAGGAAAACAGTACTTATAGACTTGCATTACTGAGAAAATGCCTCCTGATTAAAGCAACAGACTCAGGCTAAGAGGCAAAGATTTCCACTAACATTCAATTCAAATTGTGGACACAGGTAATTCCTCCAAAAAGCCCACCTACGGTCTGTACTTAAAGCATAATACTGAACATCTCAGGTAAATTACTACTGAGCTCACAGAGTTCCCCCAGATGCACCCATCCTCCTATGCACCTTTGCTGTGATTATTTGATGTCTTTGAGAGTAGCGTTTCAACTAGTAGTATGCTTACTAGTATCTCGCTGTAGGCTATAAATGCAAGAGACACCAGATTTACATACTTTTTTTCCAGTTTCCATAAACAGTAATTTGTTAAGTCATAAAGAATGTCATAAGCAGAGTTTTCAATGTTATGAGATATACAAAATAATTAGAAGTCATTATCTCTCAAATGCACATTCTCCCTTTTCCCTTTGCCTCTAATCTCTTTCTCCTCCAATCTATTTTCCACACTGCCTGCAAAGAATCTTTCCAAAGTATAGGCTATTTATGGTAATCCCCTTCTCACAACCTTGCAGTGGCTCCCTACTGATGACAGAACAAAGCCCCAAGTCTTTTTCATGATATCGGAAGCCACAGGCCATGGCCTCAATCTACCGTTACAGTCTTAGCTCCTATCTTTCCCACCTTGCACCTTAGGCTATAGCCGGGGAAAACTATGCTCACTGTTCCTCCTGTTCAGCCATTAACTACTGTGTCACCTTGGACAAATTACACGTCCTCTCTGTGTTTGATTCCTTTTCCTATAAAATGAAAATAACAATAGTATATAACTCATGGGTTGCTATGGGATTAAATGAATAAACACATTTAGAACAATACTGGCATATTGTAAGTGCTAAATAAATATGAGCTATTATTACTATTATTTGCTAATGGGATTTCCTTATTATTGTGTTGTTTGTCAAAAATGGTCATTTCTGCTCACTCTTCTCCTGGAAAACTCCTATTCATTCTTTAAGACCTCATAAATGTCATCTGTTCTTTAAACTTTCCCTAACACAATGACCCATTCTCTAATGTTAGTTATTTTCTGTACTCCCATAACAAGTTAAGCATGCTTCTTCAATAGCATTATTCACATACCATTAATTATTAATGTGTAAGCTTGTCTTCCAGCTAGTATATGAGTTCTCTGAAGTTCTTTGAAGGCAGAGGCTCTATCTTTCTCATTTCTCATTTTGTTCTGCCCAGAGCAGGAGCTGGTATATACTAGACTCTCAACAAATATTTTTGTTCAAACAAATATCCAATCAATACATGTATAGAGACACAGACATTCTTCAAAGAACTTCCCATATTACCAGGAAAGAATTAAAGGCAATTGAATAATACAAGGTACAGATTCAAAGCAGGACTAAACTACATAATATGTTAACTGTGTCTAAAGTTCAGAGAAAGGTCAAGCATATAGTATATGCATTGGTTTCTTTTTACTGTTCTCCAGTTATTCCATTTGTCTTGTCAAATATAAATTTCTTTGAAGAAGAAACCATGTATTTTCATTCTTTTATACTCAAATATTAGGCACAAAAGTATTCAATTCATGAGCCGTTGTTAAAATGAAAGAAGATTTCCAAGCTATAGGTAGAACTAAATAGGAAAGGGGGGGGATGTACACACACGCACACACAAAGGTCCTTTTTTCTCATACTAACTGCTAATTGAAAGAATATTGTTTTCTGTGCCAAGCATGGACAATGAGATGGAGGGTGGAGCTCACCATATATCTGCTCTGCAAGAAGACAGTATAGTGGAGAAGTGTGCCCAGGACATATTCAAGACCACCAGCAGCATCTTTCTTCAGAGAGCATCATGCCTCTGATGCTAGAGGAAAACTGATGATTGAAGTCAGAACAGTACAGCAAAGGAGAGAAGGTTTAAAAGTGAACATTGTGTGGCAAATGCCAGTCAAGAATAGGCAGGCCAAATAAACCAGTAGGATAACCTTATGCCTCATGCATTGCCACCCATGATTTAGGATTAGGGAGGGATAAATAATACGCTATCCAAGAACTCTGGAATTTTCCTATTCCACCCTGTACCAGCCAGGCCCTCAGTGGCAACGCAGAACATCCCATTGACACTTGGCAATGTATGGCATGTTTTTTATCTATATTTTCTCATATCATCCAACAATGAGTATGCTGTCCACTTTTGTGTTTCAGAACTCAAAAAATAGTTTGGGATGATGGTTCAGAGTCAAAATAATCATTAACGAACTAGAAATACTTGGTAAAGTTAAAGCAATTCAGATTAGTTTTATCTGCAACATATTATATTGAAAGGAACATGAATTTGGAGTACTATTATACTTCAAAGGAAACTTAGATGGTGTATGTGAACATTTCTAGAGAAGAACTTAAAGCATAGTAGGTGTTGAAATACATGTGGGTTGAATCAATTTTTTTTTCTTTTCTTCTTCATAGCACTGCTCAATTATATGTGTTGACTGAACAACACAAAAAAAAAAACCTAGAACAAGTTAATGATCTTCAGATTGATGCAGTTCCTGTAAGTCTTTTCTCAATATCCATCAAGGATAAAAAGAAAAGTAAATAATTTGCAATATAAAATATATAATCATGAGGAAGAATTTTTCAGTACCTTGACTATGAAATAGTGAAGCTGTGCATTAAGTGAGGTTATAGAACTCTATTTTCTCTAGAGTCTTAAACATAAGGCAGATTCCCATATGTCAAGGAGGAGTAATGGTAGTCCTGCCCAAGTGTAAAAGGAAGTAATAAGATAAGCACCCAACTTCCTTCCAGATTTACGATTGTGTAAATATGCTAATTAGTGACAATACACTGAACATCTACTTTTCTCCAGATATTTTTTAAATAATCCCAAAGTTAGAATCTCGTAAGTATTTCTTATATCTTCAAACCCTGCCATTATCCCACACTTCGTAACTTGGGTTTTCAAAACCAGAACTACACGTTTATCTGACCAAAATATGAAATCTACAAATAACTTAAGATACAAAAAAAAAAAAAAAAAAAAAGTTCAGTGGGTTTAAATATAAACTTAATCCTCTGCATTGTTTAGCTTCATCATGAAAACTACTTTAATTTCAACACTGGAATCAAAACAATCCAATCTTCTTAAAAGAAGTTTACTGTCTACTGTAAAGTAATAACATGTTTTTGGAGACTTCTAAGTGCATATCTTGGAATTTCTAACTTAAATGCATGCTTGGAAAATACCAATCGTTGATCATGAAAGGCTGGTTACATTTCATCATGACAAAGAGACAAAAACACAAAATAAAGTGCTATGTTCTTGTTTTCTCATGTAACTATTTCATATGACATTTAAAAATTGAAGCATATAATTTGTAAGACTTGTGAAAAAGGCATTCAAATAGATAAGATATATGTGCATTTTCCAAAAAATAAAGTAAATTATTTTACTTTGGGAAAATAAATTTGAAAAATGCTAACCATATATTTAGATTAAAAAATAGAAATTAATGTAAATATAGGCTTAATCAGGAGCTGAAAACAAACTATGATAAAGCTTTCCTAAGAAACATAAGAAGGGGGGTATGTGAGCTGGGAGAGAAACAGGTTGAAAATGAATCACAGTCATAACTAAAGTTATTCTGTAAGTTTGATGATTAATGGATTATTTAAAACCTATATTATGGTAATTATATTAAAGCCATGTGTTTTCTTTTTTGGCAACTTGTGGAAAATTTTGTTTTAACTCAACTAGAAGGAGATGATTTTATTAGCATAAGTTACCTCAAATATCATTTAATTGCTCTCTTTGCAACTTGCTGTAAGAAAATTTGTATAATGCATGAGTGAGACTTGCTCTTCAATCTAATTATTTCAAAATTTGGGTATCTTGAAAGAAAAAACACAGTATTCTTAGGTCTATGCTCCTAGTACATTACACATCTGTTCTAAGGAAAAGAAAGGTCACATTAATATATTCAAGAATCAAATTTCTACATTAACGAAAATATTACTAAGGTTTTAAGCAGATCTACAATAACTGGAAATCAGCATATTAAAATTAAACATCCCTCTGGTTAATAAAAGGGTTTAATATGAACCCAAATCGTAAAACATATGCATCTATTAATTAATTGTATATTTTCCATATGCATTCCTTTCATGAGAACTAATTAACAATACATCTATATCTTCCCCTATTCACTTACGCTACTTGGCAAAATACATGAAAATATACACACGCTGGGGGTGGGGTAAAGCACATGAGAGAAAACTTCAGATCAGTACATACTTACATACAAACCTTTGGTAGGGTTTTGAAAAAAATTAATCCTGTGTATTCTACATTCTACAAGTATGAGATAACAACAAAATATCAAGATTTAATTCATCAAGAAGATAACCAAAAATTTCTCCAAGAAAGCAATTATATGAACAATAGTCCAGTGTCACAGAACAAGAATAATCACATCATATTTAACCAAGTGAAGTATGTGTTGGCTTAACGGGTAGCATCTGTCAAAGACAAGCTACATCTGCCTAGGGGTAACTTTAATTTGCCAATGAACTGTGTAGTAGATGAGACAGACAGACATTTCTGACAAGTAGAAAATAGAATTCAGATAAAAATTAATTTCCTAAGACCGGATAGCCTCAGTTTATAATGTTGGTTGGCTATCTAGTATGCAGTCACAAAATCACTGGGCTAGAACTGCCTTTAAGAGGTACTAGTTCTCTTTATTGCTATGGCTCCTATTAAATAAAATCTATAGGTATAGACATCCAATTTTGGAGGGTATCGTAACCTGAAAGAAAATATTTCCTTCCAAGAAACTTGAATACCTGGTGGTTTAACTTTTGCAGTTAAAGTTGATTTAATTTCTATTGTGCTTGTCCTTATATTTTATTATTATGCTGGTTTAAGGAGGTTACCCTATTGTATATGCACTCCTTGTAAACATATATGTTAAAGGAATTGAGTACAATTTTTAAAGAGGTTTCTTGAATTATTTACTTGGCATTCCCGAAATATCTATAAATTTTAAGTCATATTTCTAAAACTAAATGCTTTTAAAGATAACAGCAACTTGAAATCATAAATAAAAGTAATAAGCTATGCAATTTAGAAGTGGGAACTTAGTTTTACCTTTCTCTAAGTTACCAGTGTAAAGATAAAAGTCAATAAATCAAAAACTCACTAGTTTATACACTATAAATAGAGTAGGCAATAAATAAGTTTAACCTTATATATTGTCTAAGGAATAAACTAGAACTAAGATGAAAACACTGGCACTCTTTTACCAAAACATACTATATGTTAAAAAAAAAAAAAATCATCAACCACCACAAAACAAAAAGTCATCTTATCACTTCAATAGAGATTAAAGAAACACTGACTTTTAAAAACTACTTCATTATTCAATTTAACTAAAATGAGCTATGTATTTTTTATAAGCAGTAATGTTAGACTCTATAGGGTTAGTGGCTTATTTTAGCTGGAAATAGCTAGTAGCACAACGATAATTTAGAACAGTGCATTATATATTCTTCAGCTGACCCGCTCTCCATTCACTTAACACTTGTGGTAGGTATTATGAACAAAACTTAAATTTTCCATTTTCTACATGTCTGAATCACTGCTGCTAATGCAATAATCTGAAAAACACTGTAGATAGCTCCAAGTCCCTTCTTACCACGTATGAGCCACTGTGAAGCGACGACGCTGCCGAATGCTTTTATTCACCAGCAACTTTCTGAAAAAGCATGGTGAGTTCCTGGGCGAACTGCGTGGAGAAATTTTAGGAGATGTAGGTTTGTTTCCCGATAGTCTCGGAAGCTCAAGTTCTAAGTGCATTTGCTCCTTGAAAGTCTTTATGCAAACCTCAGATTCAGAAGCAGTAAGTCCCTTTGAAGAATCTTTTGCTGTCATGTCTTGTATGGAGTGCTAGCTTTCACCATCCAAAACAAAAGCCTCAAACATAGCAGAGGCACTGCTGCAGGTTAGAAGGCTGATAAGTCTGCAAACTATTTCCAGTTTAATTGGAGAAGCTGCGACTCCAATGGATGAGCTGCTTAGAGCAAGAACAGCATACTCGAAGAATGGCAAGTCAGGGCTGTCACAAGGAGCTTTATCAGCCTGGCTTTGCCTCTGAAAATGCGCCAAAGTGCTTCCTATGTCAGTAGCCTCCTTGTGGATGAGGTTTGTCTGCAAGCTACACACTGACACTCACTGAATTCATTCAGCTGAATATATCAACTCATGAAATATTCATAAGACTTTTGATAAATCCTTTACATGCATTAAAAAAAGAATCTTACCAAACAAGCTGCATTCACTAATGGCTAGTAAGCAAAACCTAGTCACCTAGTCACTAGTTTAGTTTTCACAAAGAGCAGAACCAGAATCTGTCCAGCATGTGTAATGTTCAAAGTCTTCATTCAGAATTATCTTACTATGTAAATGCACATAACAGTAACTCCACCCACCAAATACTTATTGGTCCAAGATTATTTAAACAACTGCACTCTGTCTCTCCCTTAACAACACTCTCCATAGCTCTGATTTTCACAAAATTTGTGAGGCTACTGTCCCCATCACAGTGAAAACTAATTAAATCAGGGATTGTCCAAAAGCCTAGCGAAAACAGCCTTCCAAATTCCATTTCTGAATGAAAGGGCTGATTTGCTGAATTCTTTTTCTTTTTTTTTCCTCCCTTCTCCAGAAGATCCAAAGCAGCATCAATATAAAAAATGTCATCTAACAGGAAAACATTGGATTTGGTTCATTCCCCCAAGGAATTTAAAGCCTAATCTTTATTCCAATAAACATTATCCTCATTCTTTCTGTTTAAGCTCATTGTTCACGGGTTGCCCAGAGCAGCCAGTCCATGTTAGATGCAAAGCCACTTCTGACAGTGAAAGCTCCCCAAAACTGAAATGGGGTAACATCAGGGGAAAATGAATGCTTCCAGTTAAAGTGTAGAGTCAAAGTCAAGCAGTATGCATGTGTTTGTGGGTGTGTAGGTAGGGTGTACAAGCAATTGTATGTTTGTGTGTGTATATGTGTGTGCTTTGTTCACAAGGGCATGCAAGTGGGACATATGGATGCGGAGTTCAAGAAATGTCTTAAGTCCAAGAGCACAAAGTTGTAACCTGACATTTCATTTAGAAATATACTGGAATGCGGCTTCTATATTTTAAAAGGCACACAGAAGTTAAAAAAACAGAGTACTGCGGTGCTTGAAGTTCATGGATGTTGTAAAAAGCCTGCACCAGCAATGACTGCGACCAGGGTCAGGCTGATCTCACACAAATTTTACATAGCAGAACTAGGGCTAGTCAGTGAGAGTGACAGAAAAGGAATGATTCTCAGCAAGACTTCAGTGAAAAGGGAGAAATGTACAGTTTCCTCTAAGGTAAAATCATTCATATATGACATACACTCTGGCTAAAAACGTGCTAAATATTAGAAGGGCTGAATGAGAGCAGACATGCAGGAACCTGCGTATAGGAGCAAGTAGAGCCCACATCAGCCCTTGGGAGAAGTGGCTCAGACATAACTGGAAGGATTTAAACTACAAGTTTACAGGTACTACCTTGGAAAGTGTATCAATATTTAAATATTAACTACAAATATATTAAAAACAAAATCAAAGTCATGGAATTCTAGACTTAGAGGGAATCCTATTAATCACTTTGTTCAGCTCCTCATTTCAAAGATGAGGAAACAGATCTAGAGAACTTACGTGACTTGCCCAAAGTCATACCAGAAGTAGATGTTAGAGCTGAAACTAGAACCCAGGATTCCTGATTCCCAGTTGAGTGCTTTTCCATGATATGATACTCGTTAGCCTGTTGCTACAGAGTCAATTCTGACTCATAGCGACCCTATAGGACAGAGTAGAACTGCTCCATAGAGTTTCCAAGGCTGTAGATCTTTACAGAAGCAGATTGCCACATCTTTTTCCTATGGAGCAGCTGGTAGGTTCAAACCACCCACCTTCTGGTTAGCAGCCAAGCACGCAACCACTCAGCAACCAGGGCTCCTTAGGATATGATACAGAGAGGTCAAAATTGTAATTTTGTCCAACTAGACCCTGGGGCATGTTCTTTTGTATTTGAAGATATTTTAATTGCTCTGTTTGAGAAGACAGTTTAACAAATAGCCATATCATATTAGAGGCTATGCTTATCATATTATGAGATATAAATGTCACAGACATAACATGGGAGAAAATATGGTTTATATTACTTATTATTTGCTGCATTATGAAAACAAAGTGGGATTTTCCTCCAACAATAATATGATTTAAAACTGGGACAGATGAAAATGTGATTCTACCAATATTTAGAGACTTATTTGCAAAAAATAAAATAGCAATTTGAAGTCAATGAAGATCTTTCTCTCATACTCACTTTTTAAAGCTGCCAAAATACAGTAAGGATTTTAGGGATTTCTTCCCACCCCAAAAATTATGGTAAATTTCATAACCCAGATTTAGCTGTATGTGAACCAAATTCTGTCTCAGTTATCTAGTGCTGCTATAACAGAAACACCACAATAGGGTGCCTTAACAAACAGAAATTTATTCTCTCACAGTTTAGGAGACCAGAAGTCTAAATTCAGGGTGCTGGCTCTAGGGGAAGGCTTTCTCTCTCTCTTGGCTCAGGAGAAAGGACCTTGTTTCTTTGAGCTTCTCCTCCTGGGAGACCTTCATGTGGCATGGCATCTCTCTTCTACTCTCCTACCCCCCTCCTCCCTTGCTGCTTTAATCTCTTTCATATGTCAAAAGAGACTGACTCAAGATACAACCTAATCCTGCCTCATCCACATAACATAACCTAACCCTCATTAACATAACCTAATCCTGCCTCATTAACACAATTCATTCCCAAATGGGATTATAACCACAGGCAGAGGTAAGGATTTATAACACATATTTTGGGGGGACACAATACAATCCATAACATTCCACCCTATGGCTTCCAAAAATCCATGTAAATGCCATGTGTAAAACACATTCACTCCATCATATCATCCCAAAAGTCTTAAATCAACTCCAAGTCCAAAATTTCACCTTCTGAAGCATCTAAATCAAATATGGGTGAGACTTTAGATGTATTCCATCCTGGGGGAAAATTCCTCTTCATCTGTGAACCTGTGAAATCTAGAATATAAATTATATGCTTCCAAAGTACAATGGAAGAAATGATGACGTAAAACAGCTGAACAGAATATTTCAAAGGGCGGCTCAAGAAGGCAAAGTAAAGTGTTATAATGAAATGTACAAAGACCTGGGGCTAGAAAACCAAAAGGGAAGAATACCTCTGCCTTTCTCAAGCTGAAAGAATTGAAAAAATTCAACCCTCAAGTTGCAATACTGAAGGATCCTATGAACAAAATTTTGTTGAAGATCATTCAAAAGCAGCTGCAGCAGTACATTGACAGGGAACTGCCAGAAATTCAAGCTGGATTCAGAAGAGGACATGGAACAAGGGATATTATTGCTGATGTCAGATGGATATTGACTGAAAGCAGAGAATACCAGAAAGATGTTTACCTGTGTTTTATTGACTATGCAAAGGCATTCAACTGTGTGGAGCATAACAAATTATGGATAACATTGCAAAGAATGGGAATTCCAGAACACTTCATTGTGCTCATGAGGAGCCTGTACATAGATCAGGAGGCAGTCCTTCAAACAGAACAAGGGGATTCTTCGTGGTTTAAAGTCAGGAAAGGTGTACATCAGGGTTGTATCCTTTCACCATACTTATTCAATCTGTATGCTGAGCAAATAATCCAAGAAGCTGGACTATATGAAGAAGAACGGGGCATCAGGATTGGAAGAAGACTCATTAACAACCTGCGTTATGCAGGTGGCACAACCTTGCTTGCTGACAGTGAAGAGAACTTGACGCACTACTGATGAAGACCAAAGACTGCAGCCTTCTCTCAAAGAGAGAAATGAGCAATTTATCAGTTTACCAGTACACTTGGTCCCCCATATCTGCAGGTATGCATCCGCAGAATCAACCAACCTCAGATCAAAAATATTCTGAAAAGAAAAAAAAGTTTCAAAAAGCAAAACTTGAATTTGCCACATGTGGAGCACTATGCTGAATCCATGCAGATGAACTGATGTGTAAGCGTCCCCTGCTGTAGCCTGTCGCCATTTCACAGATCCTCAGTCTCTCTAGTGTCTCAACCGTTTGCTACTTGGGCTGTGTGCACCTTGTTTCTGTGAAAAAATGGCTCCTAAAAATGCAATTAAGTGGTCAAAGCAATAGCTCAAAGGCTAAGTGTGAGGGAGTTCAGGCGAGCCAGAGGAAGCGGTTTTACGCTAGTGAGGGATGGCTGGCTAGCTATGTAAAGCGCTACAGCCTCTAGAACTTCAAGATGATGGATGAATCGGCATCAGCTGATGCCCAGACAGCATCAGTGTTCCCAGAAGAGCTCAAGAAACTCATAGAAGAGAAAGGCTACCTTCCAGAGCAAGTCTTCAGTTGTGATAAAATAACAATTTACATAGCATTTACATTGTAATTGGTATTATAAATAATTTAGAGATGATTTAGAGTATATGGGAGGATGTATGTAGGTTATATGCAAATATTATGCCATTTTATGTAAGGGACTTGAGCATCCTCTGATTTCGGTATCTGAGGGAGTCCTGGAACCAATCCCCTGAGAATACCGAGGACTACGTACAAGTGATTGCCCTTGTGAATTATTGTAAACTTGAAATTATAGTTATGTCTTAATTTTAACTAATAAAATTCCCGTATCTATATTCTGTCAAAGCAATAAGAATTAAAAATTTATCATAACAAAATACTACTAAAAGATTTGAATAGAGTTAGTTATATGGTCAATAACAATCAAATGATGTATTATTCCTATAAATATTATGGGCAACTTAAAAACATTTCGATTTTCATTAAATTGAAATGGAAGGCAAACTAATTACAACCAAATAAACTGAAAAACTTATACTGTGAGTATAATAACATTGTAAAAATAATTTTAAAAGTCAACAGCCTTTTAACCAAATTATTTTAAATAAAATTTTTTTAAAAGAGACAATAAAAGGAGGATTTTTATTCAAAGATATAACTGGCTAAGTATATTTGTACAATCATTCTTGTGAAATACTTTTTTAAAAAATACAACCAACTTCTTTGCATATAGTAGACACATACTTCAACTATGATGACCTAATTTTTGGTGGGTAGTGTACACGATTAGGCAGAAATAGGTAAGCTCATTAACTATCAAATGCTCAGTTAAAACTCTGTTTGTGGCCCCCTCTTCTTGATCAATTTCTATTTCCACTTTGTCTTGCACTGTCTTACATCATTTTATATTCAATGTCCTTCAGACTTTAAAAGTTGACATGGAATAATTTTTTTGTCCAAGTGAATATTTTTAACTGACTTTTTCACTATAAAATTAAAATATTTTAAAGGCAAAAAACTGCAGTTTCTGTGCAATATTATACCTAGCACAACATTGAACATAAAATAAGACGGATCACATTTACTGTAAATACAAAGCTAGATATCTGAGAAGACAGAATATATTTGGAAGTTTGTTTTTTTTTTTTGAGGAATACGTTTAAGAAAATCAATATTAACAGAGTTAAGGTATTGATTAAATGTCTATTTCACTATCCAGCTCCTTTTTTCTAAATCAACACACTATCTGAGCATAATCATTGGGCTTTGTTCAATTAAAAATACACAAGACCCTTCCCTCAGTCAAGACAAGGTAATAAGGGAATACAGAAGAACACCAAGAAACAGCTGTAGCCTCTTCCAACAGAACATCCCACTCACCATAGATGGCAATTTCTCCCAATTTCTCTATGTCAGTGTAAAGGAATGGAACAAGAAAATTATTCTAATACAATTGAAGAAAGGATCACCTTCAAGTGAGTAAACACAGTTATCCAGCTGTCCCTGGAAAGAACGACTGACAACTCTTAAGAATTAAGAGATTGTAAAGATGCCCTTACATTTCCTGCATACCTACTGGGTGCTGGATATTGTGATAGGCATTTCTCATAAATTATTTCATTTGGTCCTCATTATAAACATATCAGACAAATACTGTTGCAACAACACCTTAATCCTACGGAGGAGGTGGGAAGCTTATACCTTAGCTTTGGGCAAAGCATTATATGGTTCTTAGAGATAATCCTATTCAAGAAAGAATTGTCCACTCAGATCCCTCCAATAACTCCCCATCACACTCAGGCCCTGGATGAGTATCCCCTGGCCCATATGCAATACCTCTCTGACTTCATCTCCTTCTCTTCTCCCCCTAGCTGACTCTACACCAGCCACACTAGCTTTCTTTCTGTTTGTTGAACATGTTGCACAAGTTTCCTCTTCCCCCAGGTATCTGCATGGTTTGTTCCCTCATCTTCCAGGGTTTACCAAAATATCACTTGTTTGATGAAATCCCCCCCAATTACCCAGTGTAAAATTGCAGTTTTCCCCATCTGCTTTAATTTTCTCCATAGTATTTGTCACCATTTACTATAGTATATATTTTACTTATTTACTTGTTTATCATCTGTTTACCATCCCTAGAATTTAAGTTTCATGAGGGAAAGTTTTGTTCATTCCTATAATCCCCAAGTCCCAGAAGAGTGCTTGTCATATAGTAGGTAGCTGCACAATAAATATTTGTTGAATGAATAAATGACCTCAGTGTAGAATAAGATGGGGGGGAGGATGTGTTCAGAAAATAATAGAATAAACTACTTCTGTCAAATTAGAGCAATTGTTATAGTAGCATTAAGTAGTAACCCTTTCACAATATTGTATATTCTAACATGCTGTTTTCACTGCCTGGGGTGTTATTCTTCTATTGTCTTTTTCTAGAATACTATGGTACATCCATTAAGGTTAAGATCAAATGAAAACTCTTCAATGAAGTCTTCCCCAGCTCCCACAGGCAGAGTCAGGAGTTTCATCGGCTTCATCCCTCAAGAGTGTTGCATATATAACAGGGCATATCCTCATTTGTTTCCTCAACTAACCTATGAGCTCCCCAAGAACATAACTTATTTTATTCATCTTTGTATCTCCAGAGGCTGACACTGCATCCTGATTGATTAATGTTTATTGATTGAAAATATAAATTAAAATTTAAATTGAGTGTGCCAAATCACCATCTTACACACTCAGCTCTCAATTTCTCTTACTATCTTTAAAGCTAATCCAGTCAATATCCTAACTTCCTGTACTAGAACTTAGAAAGGCTTCCAAACTGAACCTCCTAAATCATAGCAGCTTGGCTATGTTTACCACTTTAACAATCATTTCTTTGTTATACAAAAAATGATCGTTATTGTTGATGTTATGGTTATTCACATTCTCACTTGCAATGCTAAAGCAGAGTTCCAGTGTGTTGCAATCTCTATGCATTAAGCAGTGTACTGGATAGGATAGACTTGCTAGGCTCTCTCCTCACAATCCTCTCTGGTTTTGGCAGAGTAATTAGGTGCTTCTTTTATAAGGCACATTCTGTGAAGGCAGATTACACAGATAAAAATACTAAGGAGGCTCCTCTCTTTGTTTCCTAGGTCATTGTTAACATCGAGAAATATTAGCAAAGATGAGCCAGTCACCTAAATGCAAGGAAATCATTCCATGGTAGGTGTTTTAAAAACTACATTAAAAGAGGGTACTCCAGTTCCCAAAGATAATACTAACCTGTCAGCAAATTACCTAAAAGGGTGATTTCAAATGAATTGGATATTAGGGGTATATGTGTTAAAAAACAGAGGCATATTTGGGAAAACCTCTTTCTCTAAAGGAAACCCTGGGGGTGTAATGGTTAAGAGCTATGGATGTTAACCATAAGGTCAGCAGTTCAAATCCACCAGGTGCTCCCTGGAAACCCTACCGGGCAGATCTACTCTGTCCTATAGGGACTCAATGGCAATGGGTTTTTTATTTTGTTCTCTTTCTCCAAAATGAGATTTTTATTTTTTGTTCTTTTCTACTATGTCAGTAGTCTTCTGTGAAATATGTAAGAAACATTTTCTCTTTAATCTACAGTTAAAAATGTAAAATGTAAATAATTACCTATGCAAATTCAATTAACTGTGATACTACAGACATCACAAAAAGGAATATGGTATAGATAAAAATTAAATTCCACTCTATTCCTCTCTAAAAGAAAATAATACTAAAGGATCTATTTCATGTTTAAGCATACATTTACAAGTTATTTTTATAGAAACAATATTTTTCTAAAGTAATATTTTAATATTATGAGTCTAAAAGGGGTATAGAATCCATATCAATATGAAAAATGCTTCTAAAATAGCACATTAGATGAAAATCAGCTTATGTATTTTCAAGATTTGTTTGTTCATGACAAATCATATCCTGTTAATTTAAAATCAGAACGTAAAAGAAAAATTTTTTAAATTCGGTTAACATTAATGATGATGACTTGGTTTATAATGAAGAAAATGGAATTTTATCTCTGAAGACTGGTGTCTTAGTCATCTAGTGCTGCTATAACAGAAATACCACAAGTGGATGGCTTTAACAAAGAGAAATTTATTTCTTCACAGTAAAGTAGGCTA
>NW_004443939.1:12618312-12643497 GCF_000243295.1 Trichechus manatus latirostris | reverse complement strand
CCTGTGTCTTAGTCATCTGGTACTGCTATAACAGAAATACCACAAGTGGATGGCTTTAACAAAGAGAAATTTATTTCTTCACAGTAAAGTAGGCTAAAAGTCCAAATTCAGGGCATCAGCTCCAGGGGAAGGCTTTCTCCCTCTGTTGGCCTTCTCGTCAATGTTCCCCCGGACTAGGAGCTTCTCCCCGCAGGGACCCCGGGTCCAAATGACACGCTCTGCTCCTGGCACTGTTTTCTTGGTGGTATGAGGTCCCCCTGTCTCTCTGCTCACTTCTCTCTTTTATATCTCAAGAGATTGCCTCAGGACACAATCCAATCTTGTAGATTGAGTCCTGCCTCACTAACACAACTGCCGCCCATCCTCCCTCATTAACATCATAGAGGCAGGAGTTACAACATATAGGAAAATCACACAATACCAGGAATCATGGCCCAGCCAAACTGATACATGCATTTTTGGGGGGACGTAATTCAATCCATGACAACTGGCTACAAAGTTCTAGAATTAAGAAGCAACTCAAATTTAATTTTGTAAAAATATTCCATATCATTGAAACAGTGTAATACTAGCACATGTAAAAAGAAAGACTTGATACATTTTATATGGAAACGTGCTGAGCTTTGTGGTAAAGACTTAAGTAAAATCCATTTTTTGGAAGTTCCCTTGGTTACTTTGTGCTATCCCTTTATAGTTATATCCTCCCCACCCCTAATCCTTGGTAACCACTGATCTGTCTTCCATCACTATATCTCGTTTTCTCTTTTCAATAATGTCATATAAGTGGAATTATACAGTATTTAACCTTTTGGGACTGGCTTCTTTTGCTCAGCACAATGTCTTTGAAGTTAATCCAAGATATTAGATTTATCAATAGTTCATTCATTTTTATTGCCAAATAGTATTGCATTGTATGGATATACCACAGTTTATTGGTTCACCCACTGAAGGATATTTGGGTCATTTCCAGCTTGGGGAAATTGTTAATGGAGCTGCTATAAACATCCAGGTATAAGTTTTTGTGTGAACACCTGCTGCTATTTCGCCAGGGGGAATACCAGGAGTGAGATTGCTGGGTCAAATGGTAAGCATATATGTTCAACCTTACAAGAAAATGTCAAACTATTTTCCAGAATGGTTGCATCATTATGCATTTCCACTAGCAATATCAGTTGCTCGACATACTTGCCAGTACTTGTTACTGTCAGTATCTTTCTTTTTCAGCTGTTCAAATAGATGTGTAGTGGTATCTCAGACGGGTTTTAGTTTACATTTCCCCAGAAGTAGCTAATGTGATCTTTTCATGTGCTTATTTGCCATCCATATATCCTCTTTAGTGAAGTGCCTGTTCAAGATTTTTGCCCACTATATAATCGGATTGTTTCTTTTCTTATCAAGTCTTCCTCAATTTACCTGTTGTCATTTACTTTTGAGTTCTCAAATAGCTGTACCATGCATTCTGTTCAGGATTTAAAGCTATATTCAACAGTAGAGACAGAATGGAGTGAGATTACTCCATCTTACCTGAATCCAGAATAGGGTATTTTCAGTTAAAAAATCCTGAAACTTTCAAATTGATTTTATAACTTATAACCTCTTTACTTTATTGACTCACTTCCCAAAGTCTTCAGTGTTTACATTCTTTACTTCACTGCTGCTTCATATCTACACTGTGAAGCCCGTGTCCTGAACCATCTAGAGTGATTTCCTAAAGCTCACTCTTGGTGTAGTTAGTCCTCAATGCCACAGACGGTAGTATCACTGAGGAACAGAGATTTGATGCTTTTTTGCAGGTAGAGAGAGACTCTCATCGGAACATACAGACTTTTATAGGACTGTGTCTCCAGTCCTGATCACTTTCCCAAGCAACAGTTCCTCTTCTCCACTGCCAGCTGTGGAGTCGTGAATACCTCAAAACTTTGATGTGTAAAATGAACTTCATCTTTTTGTCTCTTCTTACTTCTATAATTTTGCTAATTCATATAATCTTCAAACATTTTTTGAAGTATTTACTGAGTAGGTACTATGTGCCAAGAATATGATTGCTCATTTTCATTGGTTAGCCTGTTTTATTGCTTGACATTTTGCATATTTGTTACTAAATATAAAAGGAAATTCTAAAAAGCTTTATGTGATTTTTTATTATAGGTGTGACTTGATCAACTTTTCCATATAACCTTATTTTCAATTAACATTTTTTATTTTTAATTTAGTGAATTTTTATTCTATATATATATATTATTCTATATATGTATATAGACTTATATATTCTATATATATGTATGCATGTGTGTATATATATATATATAAGGTTTATGATACATTATAAGCCTTCATCAGCATGACATTATACTATCTGCGACAATTAGAGCATCAGCTTTATACTTGTTTTATTGTATGAATGTGCCTCATGAAACACTCTATGCTCTTAGAGAGTAAAGACCACAATTTATTCCTTATGTGTTAACTTCTTTATCTAGAACTCTTACACGCATATATAAATGTTTTGTGTGTGCAAAATGAATACATGACTGTTAAAAAATTATGAATATTCATTGATAGTATCTACTCATTTATTCAACTAGTATTAGTTAAATGTCAAATATGAGTCAGGCACTGTGCTAGACTCAGGGATATTGAATGAATAAGGTAGCTCTATTCCTGCCCTCATGGTAATTATAGTCTAATGGAAGAACTATTATAGACTAACTCAATAATAATTCTATTTGCCTCTTCATTTATCTACATTCTCAAAGAGATCAAAATCCAATTCTCTGCTGTTTATCTTAGTACTTGAGTTTCTCTCTGTTTCACAGAGGACAATACTTGTCCTCATCCTGACTGTCCTACAAGGTAAAGTATGACAGTGTTCTTTGTCCAAAGATTTTAGCCTTGCTCTGTCAGTCCCTATTGCTTTATCACAACTTAGCCTACTGTAATCTTTTTTAATATAGAAGAAATGTAGATGTCTAGCCAGTGACAAATGCCAATAAATGCAAACAAACAAAAAAGCCTCGTTTCATCTCTCATTGAATTCTAATTAAGATTCAAAGAGACCTGTCTCCAGTTTTAACAGTAAATGGCAAATAGTTTTTCTTTCAATTGGACCAAAGTTTGACTTCCAATCATGTCTATCCACTGGTCCTAGTTCTGCCACTTGGAATTATAGTGAATAAGTCACATGATAGCCCCTCAAATATATGCCGTCTAATGCTGTTCTTTTCCAACCTAAATAACTACAGGTCTTTCAACTATTCCTTATATAACACAGATTTGATAGCTTTTTTTTTTTTTAAATAACAGGCTGAATTAACCTCTGACATACACAATAGTAATGGGGGAGGGGGAGAAAAACGAGAGGAAACTGAGGAATAAAACAAACTAACTAGTATTTATTGTGAGCTTACCATCTGCTCGGCAGTTTTACATGCATTATTAACACAAAATAACCTTATGATACCCCCTTGAAGTATATATTTTACACTTACAGATGAATAAACTCAATTACAGAAAGTTAAGATGAATTACCTAAGATCACTCAATTAGTAAGGATTTGAACCCAAAGCCATTGGACTTCAAAACTCATGTTTTAATCCATCATATTGCATTGCAAAAGAAAAATGTGAAGCAATTGAATCTGTATAAAAATCGATCAACTCCAATTATGTGATATCCTGAAACTGGAATGGCTTTTCTATAAATGCCATACAGCAGGACAACCTAAAATAGTTTGAATACGTAACAAAAAAATTTGTTTCAGCCAGGCAGGAATTGATTTTACAAACAAGTTATTTTTTAAATAATTTTGTCTGAACACACCCTTATCAGTTTTAAACCAATTCTGGGAGGGAAGACATTGGCTTAATATGTCTTAGCGTACTCACTTATTTGCTACTCAGAATTGGACTTTATTCTGCATTTATTGTTAATAGCTAATTTTTTTTCTCATGTCCCTCCTTTTCTTTCTAATCTTATCCTATTTTCTTATTTCTAGCCTCTTTTACTTTCTAACATGCACTCCTGAGATTTACGGTTTTGGACTCCTGAGTTATAAACTTAATTCTCTTGGCTATTATTACTATAAACAGTGTTTTGGGATGAAATCAGTACTGATTTTGCAAATTCCAGGTTGAGATTTTAAACTGTTTCATTTGTGCTACAATAGCTGTAACCAATATTTTCACTTTATTTTTGGTCATTTGGAAATTTTAGAGGTAAGAGACCAAATTCCCAATGATACTGCTTTTGTTTAACTTCTTTAAATTTTTCTCTTTTTTTTTTTTTTTTCTGAATGCAGTTCTTTTAGAAGCTACCTTAAGGTTCCACTTCATACCAACCATCAAAGCACCATGCAGGGATTCTTTAGTTCCTCCTTCCTGTCTATGCTTAACGTCTTTTCTGGGCTCAGTTTTCTGGATTTCCAGACACATATTGAGATTCTGCAGGTACAATATCTATTAAAATTAATGGACACTGTTTGCCACACACATAAGCCAAAGAAAAGTTCATCCAAAAAAAAAATGAACCAACTGAAAGCATACTGAAAACACAAATGAGAATTAAGTGAAAAGAAAAGAGACACCCCCCATCCCTTTATAGCAAGTGATATATCTTCTGAAATCCCACCGATGATTTCGGGGGTAGATTCCATCATATGATTTTTTACAGCTAACGAAATGTTCCTCTTGAGGCACGGATCCAAATTTCTGAATCGTGACAACAACAGCTGAAGACTAAAGATAGACAGTCAAAACACCATTTTCTGTACATTTTCAGTTGTTAAAAAAGCAGTTACAGTACATTATGCATGAAGTATATTGTTTTAACCCTGTGATCGCTCTACTGGGAAAAAGATTCATGGCAGAAAATATTATTTTATACCTTCACTTTATACACACAGTTTTTAAAGTGGTGATGGCTCTTTTTTCTTAATGCCAAATTTTCAAATACATTTTATAAGATGTGTATAATCTTTGTCAACAAAGCATTTTGATTTCAAATAACTGTTGAATTTACACCATGGCTCTCACAGAGCCAAGCACACTTACACCTCAGGAGGTTTGCATTTGCTGTTACCTCTGTCTAAAAAGCTCTTTCTAGATTTTTCTATGGCTCCCTCTCTCATTTCCTTCAGGGATGTGTTCATATGTGTTCTCCTCAGAGAGGACTTCCCTAACTACTCCATGTAAGACAGCATACGCATCCCCTCTCACCTAACAGCATCTCTCACTCTCCGAGGCTGTTATTGTCTGTAATCCCTCCCACACATTAAAATAAAAGTTTCATGAGGACAGAGACCTTTAATGTTTTATTTACCATACTGACGCCAGCACCTACAACAGTGCCTGGCATTTACAGTAGGTGTTTATAAATGTTTGTTTAATAAATAAAGGTCACTTAGTTAAACTGCAAGAGTCTGCTCCATGCTCCCATTAAGTACATTCTGCCTTTCTCAGTCACTTCAACCAAGTCCTTAATCAAATCCATTCTTACAGCCACTAAGAAGAGATGCTGAGAGACACATGCTGAATGACAGACCAAAAGCAAGGATAAGCCTTGTCTTGAATTCACCATTACTAATGTCTTTTTACCATTAAGAGCCTAACCTTTCATCCCCAGAGGAATATTGTAATTATGTATTCCTTAGCCAGAACACTTCTTACTAGACAGAAGGCAAGGCAGACATGAACTTGTGACCTTCCCGATGGAGTAGCTGCACCACCACCCAGCGGGATTTGCTCTTTCAGATAGCACAATGGTAACACTGTGTACCGAGAAATGATTCACAGGAGAAACAGGAGCTCCGCCAAAGGCAGGGAGGCAATCTGTACAGAATACTATAAGCTCAGAAGGCTTTCCTTTCATTTCAAAACTAGAAGCAAGAAGTTGGGGGGATGGTAAGCACTCAAGTTACATTGCATATTCCATAGGTGGGAAGACCTAGGATTTGCCAATCACTTCTTTTTGCATTTTTAGAATGGAGTTCCAACAAAGCAGCTTCCTTTAAGTAAGTAAAATGTTCTTTGAACTCGATTGAACAGTTTTTTTATAGCTCACTAAATACTGTAGAAAGGTGAAGATGATAATGACAATGATGATGATGATGCTAAAAATGAGAGAAATGTTTCAAATTCAACTGAATTAGATGGCCAAAAATATTTTTTTAAAGCAACAACATTTAAGGGGATTTTGAAGACTACTGGTTAAAAACCAAAATATATATAAAGGAATGAGATGCCAAGGTGTGAGATCTTTAAATTTATATAAAATTCTAAATGATTCAGTGTTCACAACATTGAGCTTGTTGTCAAGGAGATGGTGGTAAGCACAGTAATCCTCCTTCAGTTCTAAGCTATCATTTACACTGTCTGGAAGCACTGCATTATAATTGAGAATTATTTTTCCATAGATAACATTTTATTTCCTAAAGAGTATTTTTGATGTTTTTTATTGAGATCACTAGAAACAAAAATACAGCAATCTATAAAGAATCCGTATGTGAAACACTTACGTGGGAACAAACTAAACCCTTGGTAATCTGAAGAACAATCACGCAGAAAATGACCTAAGTGAATACATTATTTATCAGAAGTCTGTGCTTTGAGATCTAACTTAAGCCAGCTTCTTCATCATCCTTGGGAAATTCCCTAATGCTTTCTGTTTCTCAGTCCCTCATCTGTAAAACGTAAACATTCATACGAAAGTATTTTGTAGGGTTAATTCATGTAAATTAACAAATTACAATTTACAATGTAAACTTCACTGCATAAGCAATGAAATCTGGTACATATATTTGGATAGGATTCCCTTGCAGGATCTAAAAAGTGTTATAGGCATTCCTACATTTATTTTAAAGCATTCCCTGTACAGAGAGGAATTTCAAGCCTCAATGTGGCTGCTACGCTTTCATACATAGGTACTTGCTGTGCTACCATTTGTCCATGTGCCCAAACTTAAATAAAGTAAAATTTTCTTGTCATGGCCTAAGGCAAGATCTTTAAAACAAAGAAAAAATATGAGATTATCTTTAGAAAAACATAGACAGTGTTTCTGAAGATTAGAATATGTAACATTTCCTGAAAGAAAGAGCAAGAACAATACATCAATGTCTCCATTTCACTATAGCATCCAGAACAATGCTAGATAGGAATTATTTTCAACTATCTACCTACCAGGTGTCATTGAGTCGACTCTGACTCAAGACAACCCCATTTGTGTCAGAGTAGAACTCTGTTCCATAGGGTTTTCAATGGCTGATTTTTTGGAAGTAGATCATCAGGCCTTTCTTCTGAGGCAACTCTGAGCAAACTCGAACCACCAACCTCTCGGTTAGCAGCCAAGCACATCAATCATTTGCACCACCCAGGGTTCCAAGTACAAAAAAATGTTACATAAAGGTAATAAACATTTATAGAGACATTATTTTTAGTGGTTACTTAAAATATCCCATTTGATGCTTAAAATAATTCCATGAATCCAGTGTCATTATAGAGAAAACAACATGGAGAAAACATTTATAAAAGGGTTGTTTTTACTAGATGCTTGAAATATCTCATGTAATGCTTAAGATAATTCCATTTTATTATTATTACACAGAAAACTTCAGAGATAAAACTTGAGGTCCAGATAGCTTAAGAAATACATTCACAGTCAAAGCACGAGTAATGACGCCCCCAAGGCATTTGTCTGCAATTTTGTGCTCTTTTCCCTATACGGTGGTTCTATAAGCATGGTTCCTCAACCAACACCACCAGCATCACCTGGTATTATATTCCCTAAAGAGGATTCTTGACTTGTTCTTGAGATCATCACCTACTGAATCAGAAACTCTGGATGGGATCAAGCAACCTGTGCTTTAATAAGTCTTCAGCTGACTGGTGCACTCTAACGTGTGCGAACCACTGCACTCTCCCATATCTTCATGATTGACATCACAGAATTCTAGCATATAATGAGACCAAGCGGAGGGTGGGGGGAGGAAAAATTATAATTAGTAGAGATTATAAATTTCCATAACATAGACTCACTGGTCTAAAGAAATCTACCTTCAGTTAATATAGTAATCATGGAATTTAATGTCAAGCAAATCACTTGGTTGTGATAGGGTTGAGAAGGCTTGTGAGTCTGTATCCAGTGGGAAAGAATGTCATGGTTAATAGTGATGGCTGCCACAGGCTGGGAAGAAGGTGATGGCATCACATTAACACTGTGTTTGCTGATCTTTTTTTAAGTAGAGTGATCAATTATGAGCACCTGAAATTATTTTAACATCTGAAAGTTTGCTATATATAAGGATCCAATCTATAGACGCAGTTGCAGAGATTGGTAGCTTATTGGAAATACAGTGAGACCTTCATGTAGAACCGAGTTGAAGTAATCTATGATAATTACAAGCTCAGTCCCATTTATTGTTGCTGGACACACCATAGTTACTGATTCTGAGAAACATCTTTGAGTTTATTAAAAGTATTCTATTATGGCCACATCAGTGTGTTCTCTAGGGAGTAGATTTCTAAATAGAGATGAGGAGAGAAGGCAACATGATTAGAATTTCCATTCTGATGACATAAAAATTACTCCAGCACTACATTTCTGCCCTATAAAGCTTTTGCGTTGATTTGTATGTTTTATATTAGGATTGTTTTGGATTTGTTTGATGTGCAAATATGTCCATCTCCTCCATGACACTGTGGCAAGCTCCTTTAAAGACAGAGATCACATTTCTTCTTTGTGCTCCTCCCACAGAAGCTTCCTGCAATCTTTTCCTCATAATAGCACTCAAATATTCATTAAAAATAAATGAACGACCAAAAAGAAAATAGCTACCGATTCTTAAGAGTCTACTGTGTTCCAGGAGCTTTGCAAATATTACAATAATTTGCACAATATGTATTTTCAGCTCCTGTTGTACAAGTGAAGAAACATGTTCTGAGAGGTAAGGGTCAAAGCTGAAAATTAGAACGTTCTGAAGGCTTTATTCAAACCGAACTCTCTCGCTCCAAAACTCTTCCCCCAACTAAAATGCCTTCTCTAAAAATCAATTACTCTATAAAATAGAGCATGCGTCTATTACATACCCCAAAAAACCCACGTCCATGGAGTCAATTCTGACTCATAGTGACCCTATATGACAGAGTAGAACTGCCCCATTGGGTTTCTTACGGAAGCAGACTACCACATCTTTTTCCTGAGAAGCAGCTAGCGGGTTTGAAAAGTCAACCTTCCAGTTAGCAGCTGAGCACTTTAACCACTGTGCCTCTAGGGCTTCTATTATATACATAATATATATACATAAAAAATATATATCATATATAAATATAAAAACAGTCACTGAGTTTGAATACCTACATTAGTAAACCTACATTGATTCATAATTCTCTGAACTGAAGATTTTCCCAGTCACCCATTTACCGTTAGTTTAATTATGTGGAAGTGGGACTATATTACAGAATAAATCTATGTGGCTTTCCAATTAATAAGAAAGGAACCTGGTATTGGAGCTGATATCATTTCCAATACTGTCAATTAGCTAATGCTTAAAGCTGGTGTCATGGATTGAATTGTGTCTCCCAAAAATATCTGTCAACTTTGCTAGGTTATGATTTCCAGTGTTGTACAATTGTCTACCAGTTTGTCATCTGATGTGATTTCCCTATGTGTTGTAAATCCTATCACTATGATGTAATAAGATGGATTAGCGGCAGTTACATTGATGAGATCTGCAAGATTAGACAGTGTCTTAAGCCAATCTCTTTTGAGATATAAAAGAAGTGAGCAGAGAGACATAGGGACCTCATACACCAAAAAAACAGCACCAGGAGCAGAGCGCGTCCTTTGGACCTGAGGTTCCTGCACTGAGATGCTCCCAGAACAAGAGAAAACTGATGCATCACAAGGATGTTCCTCCAGAGTCGACAGAGAACGCCTTCCCCTGGAGCCGACACCCTGAATTTGGACTTGTAACCTACTAGACTGTGAGAGAATAAATTTCTCTTTGTTGAAGCTACCTGCTTGTGGTATTTCTGTTACAGCAGCACTAGATTGACTAAGACAGCTGGCTAGCCTCAGATTTTCCTGATAAAAAGCAGAAAGGAAAGATTTTCAGCTAAAGGAACACTCTGCTCCCAGAGCTTTACCTAAATTCAGTCAAAACAATATATAAAAGGAAATATCCACTAGACTAGAACTTCTTAAAAGGAACAATTTTGTCACATTCAACTTTATGCATGACCAATAAACATTTGGTCCTAAGGAAGTTAAAAACAGTCCAGTGTGTTCTTTCTTTTACTGGAGACGCTCGTCTATAAGAAGACCAGTTAGTTATAGTTTAACTGTGTTTAAATAAGGAGGAAATTTTTGAAAATACTGTCCAGAAATAGCCATGCAGAAACATAAGGAAGCCAGAGGATATGAGATAGAATGTAACCCCTTACACCTGCTCCCAGTCCACTTTTTGATAAATAGCACAGGCCTTCAGGTTAATTCTGTCTTTCATCCAATTCCAGGCTCATTTGAAGAATATCACTGTCCTTTGGCCAAAGCTACTTTCCATCCCAGAAAGGCTGACCTAGAAGATTAAATTCTCCCTTCCTCATAGAAAGATGCAGCTTTACTTGATAATTTCTTAAATAATCTAGACCTATAAAAATTTATAGATGGGGTAGGACCTAAACAAGGTGTGTGCATTTCCCAAGAATTTAACAGCCCTAACAGACACGTAATCCAATGATGAAAAAAATCCTAAATGTGGCAGAATAGAGAACTATACAAATGCACTCAGCAGGCCATTTAAAAAAACAAACTCCTGGCCTTTTAGGAGGAAGATCGTCTAAATGGCAAACTGATTCGCAAACCAATCTGCCATCTAACCACAAAACATATGCATAGAAACACCCCTGTTTGTGAAGCACAAGGGATCAACTGCTTAGGAACTTAAAGATCAAATACATCAACTTAAAAGAAATAGAATACCCAACAGGCACAGTCATACCATGTTAACAAAGTTGTGGTTTTTGTTGTTGTTATTGTTCGTTTGTTTTTTTTTTTTTACCAGTGTCTACCTCATTGGGCTGGAAAGTATAATGTGTCTGCACAACTGAGAGAAGAAACAACGGGGGATTTTCTTCAGCAACACAAATAATGGCGTTCCTATTCATAAGATACAAACATGGCATTTAAAAATAAAAAAAGAAGAAGAGATTATTACCTACTGTGTTTCATTATTGATAATGATACTTATTTCTAAAATCTCTCAAATTATATATCATTACAGCTATAGGAGCCCTGGTAGTGCAGTGGTTAACGCACTTGGCTGCTAACCGAAAGGTTGGAGGTTCGAACCCACCAGCCACTCTGTGGGAGAAAGATGTGGCATTCTGCTTCCGTAAAGATTTACAGCCATGGAAGTCCTATGGGGCAGTTCTACTCTGTCCTACAGGGTCACTATGAGTCAGAATGGACTCGATGGCAGCAGGTTTGATTTTTTTTTTTTTTTACAGCTACAGGAATACAGCAAAACACCTGCTTAGGTATTCTAAAGATAATTATTTAGTAAATTTTGGCATTAATCATTCTCCCTCCTTTTTATTCTTGATATGTGAAAAAACAGCTGATACTGCTGATAACAGCATCCTTTCTGAACATTGTCAGAGACTATCATATTCTACTTTTGAAATAGTTGGAGTAAATATCACCTTCAGCACTTTCATTTCACTTCAACTATACATCATTCTTCAAACTATGCCGATGGCTACGTATGTGACATCAGCTCTTTCCTTTATTCACTGATGGACTCTTGCATTTAAGTCACATAAGGCTCCATGAAATGATTCCCTTCACAGTCTCTCAAGTATACCCATTACTACCTATTAATAGAAATGCCTAAATTAAGTACTTGGTACCACAGAGATTTTCATACCTGAGGAAGGCAATGACTGCGATTAACACGTCTGCTGCTTTCTAACAAATGCATTGGTACCTCAAAGAAAATTTAACTGAGATGTTTTAAGACAGAAAGCAATCAAGTTATTAAAGGACCAGCTGCCATTTTCTAAGCACATAGTCATAATATTATAAATTAAAGCAAAAGAATTAGTCACTATCTCAGTTGTCTGGAATCTAGTCACTGAAGAATTAAGCTAATGAGGCAAAGATTTAAATTCCATGGGCCTCCTGGTCTCACTGTTTCTAGTTTCTCTCTTCATCCTCCACTGCAACTACTTGTCTTCTTCCTGAAAATATCAATCAAGAGAGTGACTCTTGCTTTATAAGATTCAAAAATCGCAGGTACCGACAAGATAAATTCCAAGTGCTTTAGCCAAAGACTTTCCAGAAGTTCATTTCTTATCCTAGAAAAGTAATATATTCTTCTGAGTCAATCCCAAGTCAAGGCCCTGTTGTGTCTGGCCTAGGGTTTTCTTTCAGTCCCATCTCCTGCTACTGCTCCCCACACATCATATACACAACTCTCCGGCTGCACATGTGTTGACACTTCCGTGCATTTAATCCCTCATGCAGCTTGTTAGGCTTGCAATGTTCTTCTCCCTCCCCTCTCCCTCAGTGAATTCAAGGTCATATCAAATGTCACTTCCTTACCCCACTCTGGGAAGATCTCACTGACACTTCCAGGTTGGTTTTCTACCACATCCTGGTATCCCCACCATACTCTCTAGGTACCTTTACCATAAAATGTATTCTATTAGATACCTAATTATATATTAACATATCTATTTCCCCTAGTTGGCTAGGAACTCCATGGGAATATGGCCTGTGACTTTATGATCTTTGCATTCCAAGTTCCTACCAAAGTGCCAGGCCCACTGCAGATACATACTCATTTTAGGCTGGTTAAGACAAAAAAAGTATGGATCCCAGAACATCAGAATCGATTAAAACTCCATTTAACAGCCACACAGCATTCCAGTACATCCAGTCAATAATATTCCAAATGCATATATGACTCCTCTGCAAAGGATCACAGAAAAGAATGTCGTCGTCTAGCCCCTGCACTGAACACGTATTTCAAAGTGCATGTTCCATTGTTAGGCTTGTATTGCCATCTTCACATAACAGAATAGAACCTTCACAGCCCTTGGGGAATAAATGACTTACTTGGAAAATTATGGTAACTTCTCACAGATTTTTAGTAATATGCATATAATTAAATCAGTTTGAGTGTCTGGTACATAGAAGGACTACAATAAAGATTTGTTGATAAGTGAATGAATGAATGAAATTATTAGTACATATCTAATATGGTGCTTTAGTTTAAAGAGATGATGTAAAAGGCATTCATATACTATTTACTGCTTTACCTAAGAAAGGTGTGTAATGAAATACACCTTCCAGGCTGATATTTAGAAATACTTGAGACTCTAAAATTATCTGATAAGTTACTATCTGCTCTGGCTCAGAACTGGCATTAGAAGGGCAAATGACTAGTAGAGTATTGTCGAAGAGTAATTCTGAAATATCAATTCAAAGCAAAAACCTGAAAGGGTCTAATGGAAATACAAAGGGAAAAAGAAGAATTAAGGAAAGAAAACCGCTATTATAACCTAACATTTCTTCTTTTTTAATGCTTTTGAGAATCAAGTAATAGAGTAATTAATATCCAATTAAGAGCCTATGATTATTTTGGCATAATTATCCCCTTCATATTAAAGTATGGAATACTTCACAGTAAAAAACAATCTTATAATAAATAAGTATTATAGATAGATGATAGATAGATAGGGTTGTAATTATTCACATCACAGTATGAATTCACTATATAAAACTGAAACATCCTTTCAAATGGTCAGTTTATTTTGGCATATTAAAAATATTTGACAGTCAATAAAATATTTATAAACAACATTTTGAGCATACATTTACATTGTAGTGTGGGGTATATGCATAACATCATTAAAACACCAAGTTTGTCATTATTCTGATCCATTAAAACAATTCACATAGAAATGCAAATAATGAGCTTAATCTTTCTAAATTCCTCTGTCTCATCAAAGAGAGCTCTAGGGTGGCAAACCAAAAAAGAAAAAAAAAAAAAAAATCCCATTGCCATAAAGTTGATCCCGCAATTCCAACTCACAGAACACAGTAGAACTGCCCCATAGGGTTTCCAAGGAGCAGCTGATGGATTCGAACTGCCGACCTTTTGGTCAGCAGCCTGAGTTCTTAACCGCTGTGCCACCAGGGCTCCAAACAATCCCCCCAGAAAGAATAGTTCCCTGTCCCTCCAAGATCCTACTTTAAACAATGAGTAAAGAAAAACAAAAAGTTACAGTCAGTCATGTAGGGAGGCATACAAATCTTACTAGAGGAAAGGGCCCCAAGGCCAGGTAGAGTGTGTGGCTTGTTTGTAAGCCTCTTCTGCACAACACAGCACTATGCCTGACAGACAGAGAATATATTCAACAAGTATCTGTGAAATACATTTATAAATATATGAACTTTGGCAATAGGAAGAGAAAGAAAAGAACCTTGAAAGATCCTTAGAATCTGAGGTACCCAGACCTGAAAGTCCCCTAAAAATTAATCTAGTCCAATCCCTTCTTTAGCAAATGGGCAAATGGAGCCCCAAGAGAAAAAGTCACACATTGAGTTGATGGAAGAACTGGGATTAGAATTCAAATCACTGGTCTCTTGGTCCATTATTCTTGCTATCATCCCATTCTATTCAACAGGTAAGCACGTTTTCTAGGTATATCAAATATTCGTATTTTTGCTGAGTGCCTACTATGTGTCAGGCTATGCATTGGGGGTAAAGGTGAATAAGACGTAGCTTTTGTAATTTATAGAAATTTATTCATGGTTACCTTGTTTCTATATCCATTAACTGGGAACCACCATAGTTGACAATACTTACATTCCAGTTAGAATTGTTCCCATCACATAGTTGTTAAAAAAAAGTGTAAAGTCTTGGATTTCTGGGAAATAAGGGCATTCAGTTTAAGTAAAAAAGCTGACAAGATTCCTGGAACCATTCACCACTGTTAAATATTTAAGCCTATGAAAGTGTCTGATGTGGTCTGCTCCATATAAAATGTATTTAATATTTATTTCAAGGATGCCATCTTCCTACACTGGATTTACTTTGACAACAATATGTGCTTTGTAAGACTTTCAGAATAGGATCCTGCACCAGTTTCACTGAAGTTTGTAACCACAGACTATGCAAAGCTGAATTCTAATTAATAGTACAGTAAAAGCTTTGTTCTCCTTGCCCCATGGGGGAATGAGATGCCTTAACTCTTTAAGCAGGCATCAATTCATGTTACCCGAGGTGTTCTCATTTCTCTAAGCAACCCCTGCTCACCTTTCTAAAACCTATCCTTAAATAAAAGGGTAGGAATTTAATGAATTATACGTCTTGCTCATAAATTTAGCACATATACCATGTATCATTTCATGGTAATTGGGTACAACTGTATTCCCTCTAAAATTCAGTAAGCTCATTGAGAATGCTTTGCCTTTTAACTAAAATAACCAAGCATGCTCAAGGCAGTAAAAACAAGGCACAATGAAAAACAAATAGGAAAATAAAGTACTATGCCTTTGATCATTCTACCTAGGTATAACCACCATTAACAGATGCATATATATTTTTCTAGTCTTATATCTCTACTTTACACACACTACCTAACACACGTACGTTAAAAAATGTTATCATAAAGTTTTGTAGATTGAGTTCACCTCTTAGCAATATATTCTTAATATCTTTCTGCATCAAATATTCTTCCACAGCATGGTTTTAAATTGTCAGATAGCAATCCATCATCTGGCTGCAAACTAAATCATCATTTAAGCATGCTTACTTATTGGATATGTATAATTTTTACTCTTTTTCAGAATTTTAAACAATGTTTCAACAAACATCTTTACATATACTACCTTATGAACATCTATTATTTAGACTCATGTCATCGTTACTTTACATCATCAAGGATATTAATGGATACATTATATATACAGATTTTTTTTTTAAAGGTGATTTTACACTATGGTTTATAAAAGTTAATTTTTCTTCCTACAACCAAAAGTACCAGAAGCCAGTGAATCTTGACCTTCTTAATTCTAATATATTCTTATTGAATGCTGAATCTTAGGGTTTTTAGTCATAAGCATGATTTTGTAACTTAATTTTTGAGGTATTTTGAACAATTTATCTTAGAAAACTTGTGCTTATTTAACCATTTTATTGTTTGACACATAAACTGGGAAGACTTTTTAAGTGAACTTCTAAGCAATTAACTTAAAAAGGACAGTGCTAGAACACGGACAAAACGTCACCTCACTTTGTTCCGTTTCCACGGAGAACAGCTGAAGAAGACCGTGTGCGCGCGCGTGCGTGTGTGTGCGCGTGTGTGCGCGCGCGCGCGCGCGCGTTGGAACTAATTTTTTTTCCCAGCAAAAGTGCTGTATCAATCATTTAAAAATAGCACATTTAGGATTTTCAGAGGAAATGTCTTCCATTCTTATCGCTTCTCAAAAACGAGGAAAATTGCTTTTAGGAAATCTGTTAGAAATTGAATTCTTTTAAAATTCCACCAATCTCTGAAAATGTGCACAGATCTTTCCATATAAGCAGAAAGGAGAATAAAAGAAAAATCTAGATCCCGGGTAAGAATGTATTTGCACAATCCAATTACTCAACGCATAAGCTCACGTAACCAGTTTATTTCTAAAACAGGATGGAAGATTTTGCTTTGTAGAAGGCAAACATTGTGTGAAGAAGGAAGAGGGAAGAATAACTGTGACAGTGCTTTGCCTCAGGCCAATGTGAACACACTATGGAGAAGCATTGATCAGGCAGTTAGCACCCATGTGGCTACCGGGTAAGATCATCCCGTAACTGAATTAATAAACTTCATTTTCTGCTTATGGAAGGCCAGAGCTTTACAGGGAAGGATGAATTGACAACAATCAGATTTGGGTGAGGATGTCAGCGCTCAGGTCTCAAAATCCCCTGAGAAGCTGGTATTTGCTATTCCGTCACTGCTGACAGGTAAATTGTAAATCACAGCTGAATGACTTGCTGTCGTGGTGGCAGTGACTGGCACCTGAAACACTAAGTCAGCAGTTATGTACTGACAGCCCCTGCATGTTCCCTCACTGTGCTGGGCACACCAGGGAGAAAAATGAAGTGTAGGACAGTCACTCCCTTCACATTTCCCAGTGCCTATAGTTTCAAGTCCAAACCCACTACTGTTCTAATCAACACTTTTAGAGTCACAAGTATCAAATATACTTAAAAAAAAAAAAACCCTAAGTAAACATAAGGTGGGGGTCTTGGGAAAAGTAGGGCAGTATACATCTAGTGGTATGCTGAGCTGACTTGAAGCAGCTTGCAAAAGCCGGTTATTAAAGTTTTCAGGACTTTTGCAAGCCAGTTGATACCATGTTGATAGCTTGAGTCAGCCATGATGGGAGTGTTTACATCATGGAAACTGGCAAACACTGTTTAAGTCAAATTTTGGTCTTTTCTGGTTGTTTTTGTTTTCAGGAGAGTCCAACATTAAATACTTTCTAGCCCACCATTGCATATGTCCCAGTTTTCTCAGTACTTTTCCAGTTTATGCCTGTTACTTAAAAAAAAAAAAAAACCATTGCCATTGCATCGATTCCAACTCACAGCAACCCTACAGACAGAATAAAACTGCTCCAAAGAGTTTCCAAGGAGCAGCTAGTGGATTCGAACTGCTGACCTTTGAGTTAGCAGCTGATCTCTTAACCACTATGCCACCAGGGCTCCCAGTATAATTGTTAGTAACACCCACTTTCACCCTCTAAAGTGTTGCAGTTTGGATAACACATTATATGATTCTGCTAATTTTAGAACACAGAGATCTCTGTGATACAGGACAGGAAATAGACCTCCTCGTGAAGCCTAAAGAAGTGAGAACTGGAAACGTGACAGAAACTAAGGGGCTGCTGCCTCCATTTCTTTTTTCTAAGAGACCCACATTGCTCCTTTCCGTACTTGTTCCACTTTTCTCTTTCTGTCGACAGCTTACACTTGGCCTCAAATGGCTTCCTGAGCCCCCAAAGGCTGGATAACCTTCCCATTTCATGACCCGCTGTGGACTGGTAACACTCTTGGTATCCTTGCTTCAAGGTCTTGAAAGAGTGAATCTGATTGAGTCAGGAAATCTATCAATTTATATGGTTCACACTGTCCTCCTTGATGTTTCTCAAACTTACCAAGCATACTTCCTCCTCTCAAGGCCTCAACTTTCTGTTCCCTCTGCCTAAAACTCACTTTTTCTATATGTATATGTACTCATTCCTTTATTTCATTCAGGTATTTGCTCTGTTTCCACCTCCTGAAAGAAGGCTTTTTAGACAACTCTATCTATAATGGAGCTCTGGTGGGGCAGTGGTTAAGAGCTGGGGCTGCTAACCAAAAGGTCATCAGTTCAAATCCACCAGCCGCTCTTTGGAAGCCCTATGGGGTGGTTCTACTCCGTCCTATAGGGTCGCTATGAGTCAGAATCAACAGCAACAGGTTTGGTTTTTTGGTTTTTCTATCTAAAATAACAGCTTCCTTTACTTTATATTGCCTTACCAAGCTCTTTATTTTTCTCCACATTATTACCAACATGGTGTGTGCGTGTGTGTTTATTGTCACCGTTACACATATAAGCTCCAAGGGCTTAGTCAAGCCTTAGTCTGTTTTGTTCATTGTTGAATTCCCAGCAATACTCAGAATAGTATACCTTGTAAGTTCTTAATAAATAGTTGTAAAATGAATGAATGTTTCTTAGCATATATTAGGTGCTCAACAAATGTTTACTGATTTGAACTAACTAGATAAAGTGCAAAAATATTGGCATGTATCAGGTGGAAGCTGAGTTCAGAGAAGGGAGCCAGTATAATGACCTTATATTTTTACAAGGCTTTACAGTTTATAAAGTATGTTCACAAGCATTTTTTTCTTATACCTAAACTTCAGGCTTTCTAGAGACACCCAGTGGCCTCAGTAAGCACTGCTCAGCTGGCAGATGGTGCTGAGCTAGACTGGTGACCTTATCACAAAGTGGGGCAGATTAAGGAAATGCGGCTGTTATTTACTAAATGGGTGTGTATGTCAAAAGAAATATGTATTTTTCACTGTCCTGACTAACTGATATTAGTCATCTCTTCCTTTAACAGATGAGGAATTTGAGGCTCAGTTTGCCCAAAGCCAAGAGCCAGAAAATGGCAAACTGGAGGTAAAGTCAAGCCTGTCCGACTCTAAAGTGATGTTCAATTCCTGGGTCAGGAATAAGAGACACAGCTCAGGGATTTTAGTCATTAGCAATCATTGACATCTACTTCAGCAATTTGTTCTCACCGCAGTTTCGGTTTTTCTCAGAAGTAAGATGGTGTTTGTCTTCCATCAACTGCACTGGCAATAATGCAGATGATAACCTCCCATCTTTGTTAGTGCCTCAGAGCAAAAGGTGTCATGTGAATTCACTGTGCTACCACGTAAAAGCCAATACCCCCTTCTCCATCAATGAGTCTTTGGTAATGTTCCTACATTTCTTCTGCTGAGATCAAGATTCTCAGGCATAAAAAAAACAAAAACCAAACCGGTTGCCATTGAGTCAATTCCATAGTGACCCTATAGGACAGAGTAGAACTCCCCCACAGAGCTTCCAAGGAGTGCCTAGTGGATTCAAACTGCCGACCTTTTGTTTAGCAGCCATAGCACTTAACCACTACACCACCAGGGTTTCCTCTCAGGTATATGGCATTAAATAATTGCTCAGACATAAAGCACTAAAGCAACACCCGTCTGTCAGTTTGTTGTACTGTGGTGGCTTGCGTGTTGCTATGATGCTGGAAGCTATGCCACCAGTATTTCAAACACCAGCAGGGTCACCTATGGTGACAGGTTTCAGCAGAGCTTCGATACTAAGACAGACTAGGAAGAAAGGTCTGGCAATCTTCTTCTGAAAATTAGCCAATGAAAACTCGATGGATCATAACAGAACACTGTCCAATGTAGTGCTGGGGGAGCCCCCTCGGTTGAAAGACACTCAAAATACAGAGTGACCACAATAATGAACTTCAGCATAACAATGATTCTGAAGATGAAGAAGGGCCAGGCAACATTTCATTCTGTTGCACATGGGGACACTATGAGTTGCAACCTACCCGACAACTAACAACAACAACGAGCTAGAAGTAATAAATGAAATAATAAAAATTAGCCTTTGCATAGCATTTCATATTTTTCTTTCAATAGTTCAGACTAAATCAAATATATTAACTCCATGGGGTAAGGAGGGGGGTGAGAAAACTTGAAATGCAAATCAAATTACCCTTTCTGTTGAACCATTGAATTTATCCTCTTTTACCTTTTGATAGTGACACAGTGTGGGGTAGTGGAAAAAGCCAGGTTTTAGGAGCCATTGCTGCCACTTACAAGCTTCATAAACTGAGGGGTGAGTCACTTAACCAAACTAAGATTCTGCTTTCTGGCCTGTAAGTGGGAATAATTATACCTACCGCACAAGGTTCTTTAATTAAAAAATAATGTATTTAAAGCAAATAAAGGATCTACAACAGAACGAGCAGCCAGTAAATGCTGCCGATGTTATTATTTTTATTACTATTATTATTTCACTCCCACCCCCATCCTCCAAGTCAATTCATTTGGATGGACTACAAGACTACGTGGCACCTGTGCTGCTCTCTCACATACAAGGCTGTGTCACATCTGAATCTGACAGGAGGCACACCTGCTCTGTGGGTTACCAGTTGCCGTCAAGTAGATTCCGACTCATTGCAACTCGATGTGTGTCAGACTGGAACTGTGCTCTAGAGAGTTTTCAATGGATGATTTCTCAGAAGTAAATCGCCAGGCCTGTCTCCTGAGGAACCCCCAGGGAGACTCGAACCTCCAACCTTTCGGTCAGCAACCAGGCATATTAACCATTTGCAGCATCCAAGAACTCCTAACTAATCCTTTATGTCAAACTGGCCTATCTCCTGGTACTCTACCAACTTTGCAGTAATATGATTGGCAACTCCATTTAAAATAATTCCAATTTCTTGAATATTACTGTATATAAACACTACAAAACACAATAGTACCTAGTCATTTTTGTCTCAGAATTGTGTGATTCTTATAAAATCAGAAACAGTGAGGTAAATATAAAATTTGCATAAATGTTCCTCAGAGAGTAGTTTTCAAAACTAGCATTAAAATGACTATCATGTAAACAGTAAAAAGCATGGGCCCAGCTTTGTATAGGAAACCCTGGTGGAATAGTGGTTCAGAGCTATGGCTGCTAACCAAAAGGTCAGCAGTTCAAATCCACCAGGCACTCCTTGGAAACCCTATGGGGCAGTTCTACTGTGTTCTGTAGGGTTGCTATGAGTCGGAATCGACTCAACAGCAACGAGTTTGGGTTTGGGTTTACCTTTGTACAATTCTCAAATGATTATCCATTTGAAAGAAGTACACTGTGTATTTAAACTCACACAAAGTATAGCAGTTTGTCTTACAGGGAAAAATCTGTGTAACAATGCTGCCCCCTTGTGTTGAAAAATAAAACAACTGAAATATTTTATTTGTGATTATATAGGAGACGCAGAACAGACTCAAATTTTAAATGATTATTTAAATAGATTCCACAATATTTTTCTGATACATAGTTACCAACTTAAATATTTCAAGAGCAAGTTTCACAATCATAAGTGAGATTCCATAAATCAAAGTATCTGTAATACAAATTGCCATAAGGGTCAACTGTTCTTTCCAGTTTGTACAGCTCCCTCCCCACCAAAGGCAAACGTTTTGTAGCATTTTATCAATCACGCACTTGGTTTTTAAAACGTGTTTGACAATATCTAGCCTGAAATCAACCTGCCGCACACCATCAAATCTACATCTACACTTTGTTGGTGGTTGGTTGGTTTTTACTTACCAAGGGAAAGGACGTGTGGGGGCATTGTAGTCCATGCCCACTACAATTCTCTCCAGATCTTTTCTTCCAAAAAACCTAAATGACTAGAGTGTAATAAGTCCTCACACATTTACTTTGAAGGCAGTGCTACTGATGACAACTATTGAGAGAAAAGACTAAAAGAAAGAATAAAATACCACTTGAATGAAAGAAGGAAAGGAAAATACTGCCTTGATACACTTACAGGAAAGGGGTAGGAACGCATTAAATTTTTACCTAAATTTTTCTGGTAATTAATGGGACTAGGACAGGGGATAAAAGAATACTGTTGTTAGTGTAATAATATGGAAAGACAAGGCTGCTTTTTCAAAAACGAGCCTTAATTTGCTTTAATTTAGTTATTCACTACCTTATACATTGGGTCCATCCTGAGAAATTTTGCAAGAATTTGGACTCCCCTCTCAGAGCCTGTCCTGGTCCCTTATCCACGGTGGGATGACAAATGAGGTAAATTAGGACTGACAGAGCTATTGTACTCCAAGTGGGGGCCAAGAGTAGGAAATGAAAGCCAATGGACTAACAGATACAAACATCATCACGCTTCTAGAGTGTCTACTCTAAAAGTAATAGCATATGCCGCTGCTCACCAGAATTAACTAGAACGCAGTGACGGAGAGATTACACCTTCTCCTAAAGGACACACTGAATGGCCCAGAGGTGAATACTTAATGGGGTTGCTGTGCCATTAAGGTAAACCTTTTACTCAGTGATTATACCATCATGTCCTTCAAGGCATGGTTATTCATAAGTGTTCCCATCTTTGTCTTCACCAAGGACCCCTTTGCTTCATTTCCTCCATAAGCTGCACATTTTGGAAGAGTTTGGATATCTTTTCTTAAAATAATAATAGCTAACACTTACTGGATGCTTCCTGTGTACCAGGCAGTGTGCTCATTTAACATTCACAACAATCCTGTGAAGCGTCAACTCTTATTATTCCCATTTTCAGATGGGATACAAATGATGTCTAAAGAACTTGCCCAAGGTAACACCATAAATTACCGAGAAACTCACATTCCAGGACCCTTTGGCTTAACTTTACTAATTATGTTTTTTTTTTATGTGGCAGCTACTGTAGTTATATTTATCATTTATTTTTTAAGCAGCAAATTTCAAATACTTAAAGGCTGTGTTATCAACATTTTATCGACAAGGAAAAAGATTCAGAGGATTTAAGAAACGTGCCAAAGGCCATACATCAGGGACAGTGCAGAATACAATCTCTCCCACCTTTTGGACTCAAAAAGCCATGTTCCTTCCCCTATATAAAACCATCTCCCAAGATCAGCTCCATTATTTGCAAAGACCATTATAAAATGAAAATATGAGGGAGACTGCTTGTTCAGAAATCAGTAAAATTTTAAGACAGTAACAAAACATTAAATCAAGAGCTGGCCCTTGTGAATGTAGGGTCCTATGCAATGGCACAGGTCCCACGCCCAAGAAGCCAGCCCTGCACCTATCTCCAAGACCATCAGTTATAAAGGTTATGCAGGAAACAAACAAGCAAAACATATTAAATTTCTCTGTAATAGTACCTGTGCTTGTGTTTTCTATACCCTTTGTTTTATTACCACACATCAAACATACCTTAAGAAACTTACTAGCAGTATCCAAGGAAAAAACATAAAATATAGCAAAGAGGCAAAGGAGAAAACACAGCACTAAAAGATGATAAGTGCCTCAGTCTCTAAGGCACAGAGCCATAGATTACTAGAATCATAGAGTTTACAGACGCTTTAAACATCAGAGTTCTTTGGAGACAAGGTGAGACACAAACCAAATTAGTGAACCTTTGTGGATTACTTCAACTCTGGAGACTCAATTTTTTCATTTTAAAATGATGTTAACCTAAAAGTCCAAGAGGAAAGGCCGAGCTGCCCCGAGGACAAACAATCATGACAGCACTTCCACAGGATACTGAGCAGGGAAAAACTAAGTCTGTGACTCCTTCAGGCCAAGCCATTTGGGTCTTAAAGTGGTCCTGGTCAGTGGTACACCCTGGCTCCCAGCAAAACAGACACAAATCATCTCTGGAGGGTAGCAACCCCAGTTCAGGCTGGCAGAATTCTCACACAACATGACCAAGTAATGAGCACACAATAAAATCTCAGAGGGCACATTAGATAGTAAACCACAATGACTATAAGTAAGTGCATGGAGAATGGAAAGGACTACAAATGTTGTAATTGTCCCACATGGAATATGTTCGATCACATAGAAGAAGGCACTACAATCTTGCCAGATGTTGCTATTGGGGGAAACTGCATAAAGGGTACACAAGGTAAGGGGTGCAAAACTTCATGTGAATCTACAATTATCTTAAAATAAAAGGGTTAAAAAAAAAAAAAAAAGCAGATGGAGCAAAAAGATCACCTAGAAAAGACAGATTAGACCAGAGAGAAGTCCTGTGAACAACAATGAAAACCAGAAGAGAGTAGAACTGTTGAGAGAAAATGACAGTCAGCTTAGTACTGGGAATCAAGCAATCCTTCAAGAAGCAAGTAAAATAAAGACATGTTTAAATAAATAAAAACAAGAAGAGCTGATCACAGCCAAACCTTTACTAACAGAGCTGCTGAAGGACACGCTTCAGGAGTAAAAATTATTCCAGAGGACAGATAAAAGCTGAAAGAAGGAATGGTGAGCAAATAAGATGATAAATGTGTAACAATCTGAACAAGCACTGCACTAAATAAGAAGAAAATCAGATATGTGGGAGTTATAAAAAAAAATAGGACAGAACTAAAATAGCAGGAAAATGTTTGAAGGTTTTGAGTTTATTTCGGGGGGTGGTGATGTAAGAGTAGTCACTAAAGAACAGTAAAAGGAAAATGGCAAAATTGGGGAAAGAACTATTTTAATCAATTTTTTTAAAAAAGAAAGAAAGGAAAAGGCAGAGCAAAAAAGGATAGAGAACAAAAGTAAGATGGAGGAAACAAGCCCAGAGATACAATCATCACAATGAATATGAAAAGATTAAGGTTACCATTTAAAAGACAGAGTTTATGAGATTGCATTGAAAAATATGATAATGAAATAAAAACATATTCCAGAGACTTCCGGCAAGATGGCGCTCTAGGCAGAAACACCACGCCGTCCCTCCACAACAAAGATCCGAAAAACTAAGCCCAACAGAGAATCAACAATCCTGAAACCCTAGAACATCAAATGAAGAGATAAAGAACTCAGCCGAACACCAAACGGAGTAAGAATACTGAAAGAG
>NW_004443939.1:12579549-12609912 GCF_000243295.1 Trichechus manatus latirostris | reverse complement strand
AGGGATACCTAGAACAATAGGACATGGAAATTTTGAAAGTAAACATATGGAAAAATGCATACTAGATATATACATGCTAGACCAAAAAAAAAAAAAAATCAGACAAAATACATTAAAGACAATAGCATTATTACTATTAAAGAGAGTCATTATACAGTGATAGAACTTTAAATACGTCACAAATATTGTATAATATATAATACTGTATAATGTATAATATACCATATATAGTATAATGTATTTAAATTCATGATGTATTTAAAATTACATCACTGTATAATGACTCTCTTTAATATATATACATATATCTGGGGCCCTGGTGGTGCAGTGTTAAGCTTTTGGCTGCTAACCAAAAGGTCAGCAGTTTGAATCCACCAACAGCTCCTTAAAAACCCTATGGGGTAGTTCTACTCTGTCCTATAGGGTCACTATGAGTCAGAATCAACTCGACAGCAACAGGGTTTTTGTTGTTGTTGTTGTTTTTTAATATAGCTTATAAAATAACTTCATAATAGACTAATCAAAATTGATAGAACTACAAAAAGATACCATTATCACCATCAGAATGAGTGATTTCAACATACCTCTCTCTCAATTACTTATGCATCCAGCAGTAAAAAAAATCAATAAAGAGACAGAAAATTTGAACAAAACAATCAGAAACATTACATATATAGATATAATTATATGTAATTTTATATCCAACAATTAGAATAAACATACTTTTCAAACACACATAAAAAATTCTAATGGATGTAGTAGAAAGTAAGTCTTGAAAAAATTTAAAAACTGTATTATGTAGACCCCATTCTCTAATGACCATGCCCATGGAAGCAGCAGTCAAGAAATCAAACAACTTTTGCATTGCGCAAATCTGCTGCAAAAGACCTCTTTAAAGTGTTAAAAAGCAAAGATATCACCTTGAGGACTAAGGTGTGCCTAACCCAAGCCATGGTATTTTCAACCGCTTTATATGCATGCAAAAGCTGGACAACAAATAAGGAAGACTGAAAAAGACTGATGCCTTTGAATTATGGTGTTGGCAAAGAATATTGAATACACCATAAACTGCCAGAAGATGAACAAGTCTGTCTTGGAAGTACAGCCAGAATGCACCTTAGGACTGAGGATGGTGGTGGGGCTAAGATGGCGGAATAGTCAGATACTGTGATGGTTAAGATTGTGTGTCAACTTGGCTGGGCCATGATTCTCAGTGTTTATATGTGATCACTCCCATGATTGAATATGCTGTGAGTTGCCAATCAGACAAAAGGGAGTTTCCTTGGGGGTGTGGCCTGCATCTGAATATAAGCAGATGTTCTAGCTTTCTGCTCACTCTGGATCGTGCGGCTGCCTCCTGTCATCTCACCTCCGGTTCTTGGGACTTGAGCTGTCAGCTTATCTGCCAAACTTGGGATTCGTCGATCTTCACAGCCTGTGAGTGGGAGCCCTGCTCTCTGACCTGCCAATCTTGGGCTTGCCAGCTTCTGCGACTGCATGAATTGGGAGATGCCTCTACCCTAATCCATGGACTTGGGACGTTCTAGCCTCTACAATTGCGTGAGCTGTTTCCTTTATATAAATCTCTCTGTATATATGTATATTTATACCCTTTACTGGTTTTGCTTCTCTAGAGAACCCAGTCTAAGACAGACACTTCCTGTGGTCCCTCTTACAACAAAGACCCAGAAAAAAAGTAAGTGAATTGATTATATATGACAATCTAGGAGCCCTGAGCATCACAGACAAAGTTGAGGAGTTGGACTGAGTGGCAGGGGGAAGGACAGACAGTTCAGAAGCAGCAAAGAAGTGTCAGTCTTGAGGTAGCCAACACCCTGTGGGCTGGGTTGGCCAGTGCACATGGGCTGAGGCAAGCAGTAGTGCTTGGGATGTGTTTCACCATGTCAGGAGAGACTGTGCAGCAGAGAGTCTGCACAAGCCTTCAGGGCCGGAAGGAAGTGGTGCTGGACCTGCAAAACTTAAGTGCAAGCACCTAAACTACTGCATGGAGTCAAAATAATCCCTCCCACTCTGGGACTTCCACAGCAGAGAAGTGCCTCTTTCCCCTCACCCACCTCCCACCCTGCTCTGCTCCTACACCAGTCTAGCAGAATTCAAAAACTGTCACGCCCCCTAAGCCAGAACTAAGGGCTATCCATGCCCAAAACAGTCTTGCGGCTTTAAAAAATCAACACGCCCCCTAAGCCGGGAACTCAGGGCAGGCACTGCCCCGTTGCCTAGGCACTGGCATAAGGGGTCCACAGACTTCCAGTGCCCTTCACCCCTGCCTAGACCTGGGTGGGCTAATTCAACAGCGTACACCTTCATTAGCATAGAACAACAGAGCATACACTTGAAGCCTATTTTCAACTGTAGCAGCCAAGGGGGATTTGCAGATTCATGACATTTGACACTACCCTGCCCATTAAGCAGCATCCCCACCCACCCACATCAGTGGCCTGGGGGCTGGCAGTATCACCCATTCCATCTAGCTACCCTCGACAGGCATCCAAAAATAAGTAGTGCCTCCCAGTCCTTACAGCCAACAACACCAGGTGCCCAAAGTCTGGCTGCAAAACAAACCTACCTACGTGCTCTAAGGAACAGGGACACATCTTCCCCTCAGGCACTCAGGGGCAGCTGTCATCCCCCTGTCTTGCTAAGCACATAGCTCCCTACTGCAGCCAGACACCTGTACCTGCTCCAAACACCCCTACATGCAGCCCTGCCCAACTAGGACTATAGGTGAAAGTGCACCACACACTCGGTGACTGACAACATGGACACCTGAGCTGAATCTGCACAAGAAAAGTGAACAGACCCCTGGGCTCACACACTAGTAGATGCTCTAACCACCTGATAACAGGATGTGAGATCTTCAAAGATGCCAATAACCAAAGTAGCTCACACACGCAGCCTACTTGGGCATATCAAAACAAAACAAAACAAAAAGCTAGAACACACTAAACAAACATACAATATATAAATATAACAACTTATTGATGGCTCAGAGACAACTGTCAGTATCAACTCACATAAAGAAGCAGGTCAAAGCAGCTCCAGGAAGAAACAAAAACAAAGAGCCAGGAAACCTTCCAGAGGAACAGACAGTCATGGAATTACCAGAGTTAGAATTCAAAAGATTAATATACGGAGCTCTTCAAGACATCAGGAAGGAAATCAGGCAAAACTCAAACCAAGCCAAGGAACATATATAAAAAGCAATAGAGAAATTCAGGAAAGCAATACAAGAACATAATGACAACTTTAGCAGGCTGCTAGGAACCATGGAGAGACAGCAACTAGAAATCAAAAAGAATAGCAATAAAATTTCAAAATTAGACAATTCAATAGAAAGTCACAGGAGCAGAATTGAGAGAATCAAGTTGGAAATAGTGAGGCTGAAAATAAATTCCTTGACACCAATTTATTTAAAAAAAAATCATATAAAAGAATTTTTTAAAAACTCTAAGAATTATGTGGGAAACTATCAAGAGGAAAAGCCTACAAGTAATTGGAGTACCAGAACAACGGGGGAAAAGAGAAAATACAGAGACAATTGTTGAAGACTGGCAGGCAGGAAACTTCCCTGATATCGTGAAAGACAAGAAGATATCTATCCAAGAAGCTCAACAAAACCCACACAGGGTAGACCCCAAAAGAAAGTCATCAAAACATACTATGATCAGTCCTGCCAAAACCAAAGAAAAAGAATCTTGAGAGTGGCTAGGGATAAACAAAAACGTCACGTACAAAGGAGAGTCAATAAGATTAAGCTCTATTACTCAGCAGAAACCATGCAGACAAGAAGGCAATGGGATGACATACATAAAGCCTTGAAGGAAAAAAAATTGCCAACCAAGAATAATATAGCCTGCTAAACTCTTGCTCAAATATGACAGTGAAATTAGGGCATTTCCAGATAAACAGAAGTTCAGGGAATTTGTAAAAACCAAACTAAAATTACATAAAATATTAAAGGGAGTCCTCTAGCCAGAGAACTAACAACAGTAGACAACACCCCAAGACTAGAACACAGGACAGAACAACCAGATATCAACCCAGATAGAAAGTCACGAAAAGAAGTCAAAGCTAAAAGTCTGAAAACAGGGAAACAAAGATGTCAATGTGTAAACGATGACAACATTAAAACAAAAAAGAAGGACTAAATAGTGTAGTCATAGAACTTCCATATATAGAGGAAGTTAAGGCAATATAAAGAAACAAAAGATTAGTTTAAACTCAGAAAAACACAGGTAAATTTTAAGGTAGCCACAAAGGAAACTAACAAATCAACCCATCAAAATTAAAAAGAAGAAAAACATAAAGACTCAGCAAACACGAAATCAACAATAATGAAAAAACTGAAAAGAAAATACACAAAGAAAAAGGACTTGGCACAGAAAATTAAGTGGAACAAAGAAACTGTCAACATCACAAAAAAAAAAAAATCAAAATGACAGCAGTAAACTCATACCTATCAATAATTACACTGAATGTAAATGTACTAAATGTACCAATAAAGAGACAGAGAGTGGCAGAATGGATTAAAAAAAAAAAAAAAAAAAAAAACCATCTGTCTATATGCTGCCTACATGAGACACATCTTAGACTCAAAGACACAAACAAACTAAAACTCAAAGGATGGAAAAATACAACAAGCAAACAACAACCAAAAAAGCAGGAGTGGCAATAGTATCTCTGACAAAATAGACTTTAAAGCAAAATCCACCACAAAGGATAAGGAAGGACACTATATAATGATTAAAGGTCAATACACCAGGAGGACATAACCATAATAAATACAAACACACCCAACAACAGGACTCCAAAATACATAAAACAAACTCTAACACCATTGAAAGTAGAAACCATTGAAAGTAGAAATAGACAGCTCCACAATAATAGTAGGAGACTTCAACACACCACTTTCAGTGAAGGAGAGAACATCTAGAAGGAAACTCAACAAAGATACAGAAGATCTAAATGTCATAATCAATCACCTTGACATCATAGACATGTACTGAACACTCCACCCAACAGCCGCCAAGTATACATTCTTTTCCAAAGCACATGGAACATTCTCCAGAATAGATCACATATTAGGCCCCAAAGAAAGCCCTATGAGAATTCAGAACATCGAAATATTACAAAGCATCTTTTCTGACCATAAAGCCATAAAAGTAGAAATCAATAACAGAAACAGCAAGGAAAAAAAATCAAATACATGGAAACTGAACAATACCTTCCTCAAAAACTACTGCGTTATAGAAGAAATCAAGGACAGAATAAAGAAATTCATAGTATCAAATGAGAATGAAAACACATCTTACCAGAACCTTTGGGACACAGCAAAAGCAGTGCTCAGAGGTCAATTCATAGCAATAAATGCACACATCCAAAAAGAAGGGCGGGCCAAAATCAAAACACTAACCATACAACTTGAACACATAGAAAGAGAGCAGAAAAGAAACCCTCAGGCACCAGAAGAAAGGAAATAATAAAGATTAGAGCTGAAATAAATGAAATAGAGAATTAAAGAACAATTGAAAGAGTGAACAAGACAAAAGTTAGTTCTTTGAAAAGATCAACAAAATCAATAAATCATTGGCCAAACTGACAAAAGAAAAACAGGAGAGGAGGTAAATAACTCAAATAAGAAATGAGATGAGTGATATCACAACAGACCCCACTGAAATAAAAAGGATTATAACAGAATACAATGAAAAATTGTACTCCAAGAAATTTGAAAACCTAGAGTAAATGGACAAATTTCCAGAAACACTCTATTTACCTAAACTAACACAAATGGAGGTAGAAAATTAAGTAAACCCGTAACAACAGAAAAGGTTGAAGAGGTAATTAAAAAAAAAAACAAAAAAAAAAACAACTTCCAACAAAAAAAAGCCCTAGACCTGACAGCTTCACTGGAGAATTCTACCAAACTTTCAGAGAAGAGATGACACCAGTACTACCAAAGGTATTTCAGACGATAGAAAGGGAAGGAATACTCCAGAACTCATTCTATGAAGCCAGCATAACCCTGAAACCAAAACTAGGTAAAAACACCACAAAAAAAGAAAATGCAGACCAATGTCCCTCGTGAACATAGACGCAAAAATTTTCAACAAAATTTTAGCCAATGGAATTCAAAAACATACGAAAAAAATAATTCATCATGACCAAGTGGGATTCATACTAGATATGCAAGGACAGTTCAACATTAGAAAAAAAATCAATGTAATCCATCACATAAATAAAACAAAGGATAAGAACCACATGATCTTATCATTTGATGCAGAAAAGGCATTTGACAAAGTCCAACGCCCATTCCTGATTAAAAAAAAAAAATCAGCAAAATGAAAATAGAAGGGAAATTCTTCACCATAATAAAGGGTATTTATACAAAGCCAACAGCCAACATCATTCTAAGCACAAAGATTCTGAAAATATTCCCCCTGAGAATGGGACTCAAACAGGAATGCCTTTTATGAGCACTCTTCCTCAACATTATGCTGGAGGTGCTAGCCAGAGCAGTCAGGCTAGAAAAAGAAATAAAGGGCATCCAAATTTGTAAGGAAGAAGTAAAAGTATCCCTATTCTCAGAGGATACAATCTTATACACAGAAAACTCCAAAGAATCCACAAGAAAACTACTAGAACTAATAGAAGATTTCAGCAAAGTATCAAGATACAAGCTAAACATACAAAAATCAGTTGGATTCCTCTACACCAACAAAGAGAACTTTCAAGAAGAAATCACCAAATCAATACCCTTTACAATAGCCCCCCAAAAGATAAAATACTTAGGAATAAACCTCACTGGAGACATAAAAGGCCTATACAAAGAAAACTACAAGACAGTACTGCAAGAAACCAAAAGAGACCTACATAAGTGGAAAAACATACCTTGCTCATGGACAGGAAGACTCAACATTGTGAAAATGTCAATTCTACCCAGAGCGATTTACAGATACAATGCAATCCCAATCCAAATCCCAAGGATATTTTTTAACAAGATGGAGAAACAAATCACCAACTTCATACGGAAAGGGAAGAGGTCCTGGATAAGTAAAGCATTACTAAAGAAGAACAAAGTGAGAGGCCTCATGCTACCTGATTTTAGAATCTATTATACCACCATGGTAGTCAAAACAGCCTGGTACTGGTACAACAACAGATACATAGACCAATGGAACAAAATTGAGAATCCAGACATAAATTTATCCACCTATGAGCAGCTGATATTTGACAAAGGCCCAAAGTGTGTTAAAAGGGGAAAAGACAGTCTCTTTAACAAATGGTGCCAGCATAACTGTCTACCCATCTGCAAAAAAATGAAACAAGATCCATACCTCATACCATGTACAAAAACTAACTCAAAATGGATGAAAGGCCTAAATATAAAATCTAAAATGATAAAGATCATGTAAGTAAAAATAGTGGCAATGCTAGGAGCCCTAATACATGGCATTAATAGTATACAAACTATAAGCAACAATGCACAAACACCAGAAAAGAAACTAGATAACTGAGAGCTCCTAAAAATCTAACATTTATGCTCATCAAAAGACTTCATCAATAGAGTAAAAAGAGAAACTACAGACTAGGAAAAAGTTTTTGGCTATGATATATCCCATAAGGGTCTAATCTCTAAAATTTACAAGACACTGCAACACCTCAACAACAAAAAGACAAATAACCCAATTAAAAAACAGGCAAAGGATATGAACAGACACTTCAGCAACGAAGACATTCAGATGGCTAACAGATACATGAGGAAATGATCATGATCATTAGCCATTAGAGAAATGCAAATCAAAACTACAAATGAGATACCATCTCACCCCAACAGGGCTGCACTAATCCAAAAAGCACAAAATAATAAATGTTGGAGAGGTTGTTGAGAGACTGGAACACTTATGCACTGCTAGCAGGAATGTAAAATGGTACAACCACTTTGGAAAATAATTTGGTGCATCCTTAAAAAGCTAGAAATAGAATTACCACAGGATCCAGCAACCCCACTCCTTGGAATATATCCTAGAGAAATAAGAGCCGTCACACAAATAGATATATGCACACCCACGTTCATTGCAGTACTGTTCACAATAGCAAAAAGATGGAAACAACCTAGGTGCCCATCAACAGACGAATGGATAAACAAATTGTGGTATATCCACACAACGAACTACTACACAACGATAAAGGCCAATGGTGAATCAATGAAACATCACACAACATGGACGAATCTGGAGGGCATTATGCTGAATGAAATTAGTCGCAAAAGAACGAACACTGTATGAGACCACTATTATAAGAACTCAACAAAAGGTTTAAACACAGAAGAAAGCATTCTTAGATGGTTACAAGGGTGTGGAGAGGGGAGGGGGAGGGGAAATAACTAACTAGATAGTAGACAAGGATCATCTTTGGTGAAGGGAAGGACAACACACAATACAGAGGAAGTCAGCACAACTGGACCAAAGCAAAAGCTAAGAAGTTTCCTGAACACATCCAAACACTTTGAGAGACAGAGTAGCTGGGGCTGGGGCCTGGGGACCATAGTTTCAGGGGACATCTAGGTCAAGTGACATTACAAAGTTTATTAACAAAATGCTCTGCATTCCACTTTGCTGAGTGGCATCTGGGGTCTTAAAAGCTTGCAAGCAGCCACCCAAGATGCATCAATTGGCCCCAACTTGGTTGGAGCAAAAGAGAATGAAGAACACCAAAGACACAAGGAAAATATTAGCCCAAGAGACAAAAGGTCCACATAAACCAGACTCCACCAGCCTGAGACCAGAAGAACTAGATGTTGCCTGGCTACCACCAATGACCACCCTGACAGGGAATATAGCAGAGATTCCCCGGACAGAGCGGGAGAAAAGTTCAGAGCAGAACTCAAATTCACATAAAAAGACCAGACTGAATGGTCTGACAGAGACCAGAGGAACCCCCGAAACTATGGCCCCCAGATGCTCTGTAAACCCAGAACTAAAGCCTTTACCGAAGCCTACTCTTCAGACAAAGATTAGACTGGACAATGAAACATAATACTCACAAGGAGTGTGCTTCTTAGTTCAATCAGATACATGAGACCAAATAGGTGGCTCCGGTCCGGAGGCAGAATGTGAAGGCAGGAAGGGACAGGAACTGGTTGAATGGACACAAGAAACCAGGGATGGAAAGGGGGAGCATGCTTTCACATTGTAGGGATTGCAACTAATGTCACATAACAGTATGTGTACAAATTTTTGTATGAGAAATGAGCGGTAAAATTTCACCTAAAGTATAATTAAAAAAAAAAGAAATGAGGATGGCAAGACTTGGTCTCAAGCAATTTGGACATGTTATCAGGAGGGACCAGTCCCTGGAGAAGGACATCATGCTTGATAAAGTAGATGGTCAGCCAAAAAGAGAAAGACCCTCAACGAGATGGGCTGACACAGTGGCTGCAACAATGGGCTCAAACACAGCAACAACTGTGAGGATGGTACAGGACCTGGCAGTGTTTCCTTGTGTTGTACATAGGGTTGCCATGAGTCGGATCCAACTTGAAAGCACCTAACAACAACAACGAAGAATTAAATCTAACAAAACATGTGCAAGGCCTAATAATAAAAATTATAAAACTTTATTAAAGACTTCTAAAATATCTAAATAAACAAAGAAATACAGCATGTAAATGGATAGGAAGATTAATTACCATAAAAATGCCAATTTTCCTCAAATGGTTTTAAAGATCCAGAGTTTTTACAATCACAATCCTAACAGGTTTTCATAGAACATAACAGGTAATTTTTAAATTTACATTAATGAGCACAGGATCATGAAGAATCTACCATTCCAGCAGAGTAATACAGTAGGAAAATTTGCCTTACAGATATTTAATATATCTGCTCTATCAGGATAGACACATAGACCAAGAGAACAGACAGAGACCCCAGAATCAGATCCCTGAATGTATCCCTTGGTGTATGACAGACATGGCATTGCACTTCATTGAGAGAAGGATGGGTTAATAAATGGTGTCAGGACATTTGGTTTTACATTATATATATAAAAAAAAAAATCCAAATGGATTAAGGTGTTAAAGTGAAAAGACAAAACCTGAAGACTTTTCTTTCTTTCTTTTTTTTTTTTAATTGTGCTTTCTGTGAAAGTTTACAGCTCATGTTAGTTTCTCACACAAAAATTTATACAAATATTGTTATGTGACCCTAGTTGCAATCCCTGTAATGCGACAGCACACTCCCGCTTTCCACCCCAGGTTTCCCGTGTCCACTCAACCAGCTCCTGTCCCTTTCTGCTTTTCCATCCTGCCTTCAGACAGGAGCTACCCATTTAGTCTCATGTATCTACTTGAACTAAGAAGCACGCTCTTCACGAGTATTATTTTATGTTTTACAGCCCAGTCTAATTTTGTCTGAAGAGTTGGCTTTGGGAATGAAAACCTGAAGACTTTTAGAAGAAAATATAGGAAAATGTATCTCTGACCTTGGGGCAGAAAAGAATTTCTTAAACACAAGAGTACAAATGAAAAAAAAATTAATAAAACTCAACTACATTAAAATTAAGAGCATTTATTCATCAAGAAACATCATGAAGGAATAAAAAGACAAGCCAGCTGCGACAAGATATCTGCAGTAACATATATAATCCAGTATTCAAATATATGTAAAGAATGTCTCCAAATCAATAATTGAAAAAAATATACTAAAAGAGCCTAGAAAAAAATGGGCAAAAAAACACAGTCGTGTAAATAAAAAACATATAGCAAATAAATATTTGAAATATTATTCAACTTCAATATTTGTGTGAACACAAATCAGGCCACAGTGAGATACCATGATATACTGACTGCGTTGGCAAAAATTAAGAAGTCTGATAATATCAAGGGTCAGAGGGTACATGGAAAAACAGGAGCTTTTATACACTGCTGGCAGGCGTGTAAATCTCCAATCACTTTGAAAAATAATTGGTGTTTCCTAGTAAAGTACAAGGGATGCATATCTTCTCAGGCAGCAATTCTACCAACGCATACCTCTTAGAAAAAATCTTACACATATGAACCAGGAGATACCTACAAGTAACATTCACAATGACAAAAATAAAGGTAGCAAGATTATTTAAGATCCACCTCATCAGGTGGCTTGGCATCTCTCTTCCCCCATCTTTGCTTCTTGCTTGCTTGTTTAATCTCTTGTATCTCAAAAGAGATTAACTCAAGACACACCCTACACTAATCCTGTCTCATTAACATAACAAAGACAACTCATTCCCAAATGGCATTATAACCAAAGGCATAAAAAAACAACTCTGTTGCCTTTGAGTCGATTCCAACTCATAGAGACCCTACAGTAGAGTAGAACTGCCCCCATAGAGTATCCAAGGAGCAGCTGGTGGATTTGAACAGTTGACCTTTTGATTAGCAGCCATAGCTTTTAACCATTGTGCCACCAGGGCTAGAGGTTAGGATTTATAATACATAATTTTGGGGGACACAATTCAATCCATAATACATGTGTTGCTTGGTTCATTGTGTTATGTTGTTGTAATGGAATAAGCTTTTGTTATTGTTGTCATTTTTCTAGGCAATAGAGGCAAGACACATCCCTGTGGGCTGTGGGTAGAGAATGGAATATCCCATAAAAGGATGGATGTTATCCAGTATCATCCTGACTTTAGAGGATAAATGGTCCAAGCCCTAGAGAAACACTACTATACATCTCTTTTCTCAGTCCTTAAAAAAGCTCATTGATTCTGAATGTCTGAAGTTGTGCCACTGCTGACATCTGAGATAGACACAGCTTCAGGGAATGGGGAAAATACTTAGGCAAAATTAATTACTTAGATGTCCTCTCAGATAAAATGAATGCAATAGATCCTGGCATAGTGATATATCAATGGCCAGTAGTGTCAAACATCCATTTTATTACTTCCCTTACTTCTTTCTTACTTTCCTATCAGCAGTTCTGGAGGTACTCACAAATCAGTGTAGCATTTTCAATAACTGCAGGTGGCAGCCACAGTGCATTTTGAAATATTCAATAATTCTTACTACTGTTAAATTTTTATATATGAAACCAAAGACATTACAAGAAAATAAAAATAGAGACCAATACTTCCCACAAACATAGATGCAAAAATGTTCAACAACATATTAGAAAACTGAACCCAAAAACTGTATTAAAAGAATTATACAACATAACCAAGTGGGGTTTATACCAGTATGCAAGGTTGGTTCAACATTTGAAAGTCAATTAATGCAATCAATCACATCAATAGGCTAAAGAAGAAAAATCATATGATCATATCAATAGATGAATAAAAAGATAAAGACAAAGTCCAACACCCATTCACGATTAAAAAAATAAAATAAAAAACTCTCAGCAAACTAGGAATAGAGGGAGACTTCTGACAAAGAACATCTAAAAAAAACCTACAATTAACATTATACTTAATGGTAAGAAACTAGACACTTGCCTTCTAAGATAGGAAACAAGACAAGGATGTCTCCTCTCACCATTCCTATTCAATACCATACTGGAAATCCTAGCTAATGCAATAAGACAAGAAAAGGAAATAAAAGGTATACAGACTGAGAAGGAAAAAATAAAACTGTCTTTGTAAATGATCCAATTGGATATGTACAAAATCCCAAAGAATTGACCAAAAAAAAAAACCTCCTGGAACTAAAAGCAATTATAGCAAGACTGCAGGATACAAAGTTAATATGTCAAAGTCATTTGCTTTCTTATATACCATCAATGAACTACTGGAATTTGAAATTAAAAGCACACCTCTTACATTAGCACCAAAAATAAGGAAATACTTAGGTTTCAATCTAACAAAATATGTATAAGATCTACATGGGGAAAACTACAAAACTCAGATGAAAGAAATCAAAGATCTAAATAAATAAGAAGAGCTATTCCATATTCATGAATAGGGTGACTCAATATTATTAAGATGTTAATTCTTCCCAACTTGATCTATAGATTCAATGCAATCTCAAACAAAATCCCAGCAAGTTATTTTATGGATATTCTAAAGTTTTATATGGAAAGCCAAAAGACCCAGAATAGCCAACACAATACTGAAGAAGAGAGCTAGAGGACAGACACTACACAATGTCAAGGCTTACTAAAAGCTCTAGTGATCAAGACAGTGTGGTGATGGCAAAGGAACAGACAAATAGATCAGTGGAACAGAATAGAGTGCCCAGAAATAGACTCACCCAATATTGTCACCTAATCTATGACAAAGACAAATGCAATTCGATGGAGAAAGGACAGTCTTTTCAACAAGTGGTGCTGAAACAAGTGGATATCCACATGTAAAATAAAAATAATAAAAAGAATCTAGATGCAGATCTTACATCTTTTATAAAAATTAACTCAAAATGGATCAAAGACCTAAATGTTAAAACACAAAACTTACAACCTCTAGAAGATAACAGGAGAAAATCTAGATGACTTTAGGATTGGCGGTGACTGTTTAAGATACAACAACAAAACATGATCCATTACAGAAGTTGATAAGTTGGACTTTATTAAAATTAAAAACATCTGCCCTGTGAAAGACACTGCTAAGTGAATGAAAAGATAAGCCACAGACTAGGAGAAAATATTTGCAAAACACATATCTGGTAAAGGACTTGTATCCAAAATATACAAATCCTGGTGGCATAGTGGTTAAGAGCTACAGCTGCTAATCAAAAGGTTGGCAGTTTGAATTCACCAGGTATTCCTTGGGAACCCTATGGGGCAGTTCTACTCTGCCCTGCAGGGTTGCCAGGAGTCAGAACCGACTCAACAGCAATGGGTTTGGTATTTTTTGGGTTTTAAAAACTCAACTATAAACAAAGTTATCAACAAATAATTCAATTTGAAAATGGGCGAAAGATCTGAACAGATACCTCATCAAATACACAGATGGCAAACAAGCCTAGGAAAATATGTTCAACATCACGTCATTAGGGAATTGCAAACTAAAACAATGAGGTATCACTACATATCTATTAGAATGGGGGGAGAGACGTATATAGGAACTCTACTTTCTGCTCAATTTTTCTGTAAACCTAAAACTGCTCTAAAAAATAAAGTCTATGAAAAATATATATATATACGCAGATCTAGATGTAAAATGAATGAAGTATCGTAGTGGGTTGAATGGTGGCCCCCAAATAGATGTGTCTACGTCCTAATCCCAGGAACCTGTGAATGTGATCTCATTTGAAAAAAGGGTCCTTGTAGATGCAACTAAGCTAAGGATCTCAAGATGAGATAATCCTGGATTATCTGGGTGGACTCTAAAGTCAGTAAATGCCCTTATAAGAGATAGACAAGGAGAAGATATAGACACAGGGAGAAGAGGAGAAGTCCATGTGAAGACTGAGGCAGAGAATGGAGCTATGCAGCCACAAGCCAAAGAATGCCTGGAGCCTGGAGAAGCTGCAAGAGGGAAGGAAGGATTCTCTCCTAGAGTGTTCAGAGGGGCCACACATCTGCTGACCCTTGATTTTGGACTTGCAGCCTCCAGAACTATACGATAACAAATTTCTGTTGTTTTAAACCCCAACATTGTGATGATTTTTTACTGTAGTCCTAGGAAATTCACATAAGCAGGATACTGATTTTTCACATTGGCAATTCTGTAGTCTTTGAACATGAGAATTTTGAAGAGTTTTATTTTTACAAAATGTTCAATAACAAACTCTCAAAGATTTAAATAGATTTCCATTTTATTTAAATAATTTCAAATATTGTTGAGGCTATGTCTATGATAACAGTGCTGAAGTGGTAGGCAAACAAAAACTTTTAAAGCTAGAATTTTGACCACAATTCCAGAAGCATTCTTGGTACCAGCTCGTGGTCTAAATTTGTTACTAGAAGATGCCATCTCAATTGGACTGTTAATAACGATGCTCTATGGAACAATTCAAAAATTATATGCAGTATTTTATGGGTCTGCCCAAAGATGAAACATCTTAATAAAGAACACGTCAAACCTGACCTTAAAGCCATTCTTGGAACATGGTGGAAATGCCAACGAAATGCTTTTAAATGCTGTTAAAGCAAAGAGATTTTATTTAGTCATGATAAAAGATGCTTAAGAAGAAATAAGCAAAACAATAGAAGATTCTCAAGTAAGGAACAACTCATGGTGTTTGGTGGGAAATGTAATTAATTTGGAACTTGGAATACTCAATAATTATTTGGTGTGAATTGTTGCTTGCTCTTAATAATTTAGCAAAAAGCTTACAAAAACCCAAGCAAATCTAAATTTAGCTCCTTCATTTTTAAAAGAATAAAAATTATTTAAAATTTTTTTAAAGTTTTTCCTAGATTAAAAGAAACTACGTGTGAAATATGCACCAAAGTGATTTCCAATAAAATATGAAGAAATTAGAGGAAATGAAAAGTTTTGCGTGAGTATGAAGGAGAAGATGCATGTACAAATAAACTTGAGACTATATTCTGGCCATTCTAGATCTGGCTATAGTTTCAACTGAAGAGAGAGATTTGAACAAATAAAGCATCATACTTAAATTTTTAAATATTTCTTTTAATACCTCAACATTGAAAAAATTGGGGAAAAAATTTAAAACTCATGTATCTAGATACTGCTTTACAGATGCTGAAAATCGCAACATGCATGATATAGCATCTATTTGTTTAAACTTAAATATTTGGTAATTTTTCCTGAGATAATAGTAATTTATCATATGCAATTCCCTCTAAAATGTATGAACATGGTATGTAAAATTAATGGTTTATTTCTAAATCCAAGTATTCTGTAAGAGTTTTAATGACAACTCAGTTGCGACTGTCTAGGTAAACCAGTTTCTCCAAACTGAAATTATTATTCTAAGAACTACAACGAGTCAAGAAAGGTGGTATAATTTGGCAATAATGTCTATAAAAAACAAACTCTTGGAAGAATTTAATTAGTGTGTGTGCTGAAATAAAGACAAGAAAAATAAATTCTATAGAATGAATATAATTAATGAATTATATCTTCTTTCTGTGGAGCCCTGCTGGCCCAGTGGTTAAGAGCTACGTCTGCTAACCAAAAGGTCAGCAGTTTGAATCCACCAGCTGCTCCTTGGATACTCTATGGGGCAATTTTACCCTGTCCTGTAGGGTTGCTATGAGTCGGAATGGGCTCAACGGCAACGGGTTTGGTTTTTTGGTTTTATCTTTATTCTATTATTCATCCAAATATTATGGATCATTCACAAAACAGACATGCAAAATAATTAAATGCAGTCATCCAATGATATTTTGCCAACTTTTAGTCTTATAAAAACATATATTTACACAATTTAAAAAATTTTTATTGTTGCAAAGGTAGGAGGATATAGTTTCCTGTTGCTGCTGTAACAAATTACTACAATTGAAATGGATTAAAACAACACAAATTTATTATTTTTCAATCTGGAAGTCAGAAGTCTAATACAGGCTAGAGCTCTGGGGAGAATCAGTTTCCTTTCCTTTGACAGCTTCTAGAAGTTGCTCACATTCCTTGGCTCATGGTCTCCCAACACTCCAACCTCTGCTTCTGTCCTCATATCTGCTTTTCTATCTGCCCTGCCCCCCTCTTATAAGGACCCTTGTGATTACATTGGGCCCACCAGATTATCCAAGAAAATCTCCCCATCTCAAGATCCTTAATTTAATTACATCTGCAAAGTGCCTTTTGCCAAGTAAGGTAACATATTCACAGGTTCCAGGAATTAGGACAAAAATATCTTAGGGGTGAGGAGTATTATTCTACCTACCACAGAAGATAAAACATTTATCTTGTTTTGTAAATTATATGGTATGTAGCCTCCAATTTGTATTACTCCAGGCCCTGTAAATGTCAGGGGTGGACCTGATATTCCACAAAAACAACAGCCCAGGTAAGAGGAAACTGGAATTTGGACTGTGAGATTAAGACTTGGAAGGGAGACTTCCTGCATCTCTCTTGTCTAGACTCTTTGTTGTTGCTGTTGTTAGGTGCCGTCGAGTTGGTTCTGACTCACAGTGATCCTATAGGACAGAACAGAACTGCCCCTTAGGGTTTCCAAGGAATGGCTGGTGGATTTGAACTGCTGACCTTTTGGTTAGCAGCCAAGCTCTTAACCACTATGCCACCAGGGCTCTGTCTAGACTCTCAGGAGCCCAGAAATCCTTAAAGTTGTTTCTGAATGCAAGGGTGAAAAATGCCTCATGCCTGTGGTGGTGGCCTGGAAGCTAGTCCTTGAGACACACTGCAGATAGGGGGCTATGGAACCGAGGATGATTAAGCTAGCTTACGATTTATTGCCATTTATTGAACACCTGGAAACCCTGGTGGCATAGTGGTTAAGAGCTGTAGCTGCTAACCAAAAGGTCAGCAGTTTGAATCCACCAGGGGCTCCTTGGAAACCCTATTGGGCTGTTCTACTCTGTCCTTTAGGGTCGCTATTAGTCGGAATTGACTGGACGGCAATGGGTTTGGTTGTTTTTTTTTTAATTGAACACCGTCTATGAGCCAGACACTATACTTTCATCATATAATTTAATTCTAAAACTTAGGCACAATTATTATCACCATTTAACAGATGCAGAATCTTAGTATCATGATTAAGTGACAAGTAAGAGTCAAACTCTAGTTGGTCTGACTATAAAACTGGGGCTTTTAACCACTATGTTATAATGTATTTCTATATCTTACGAATCCCTGTATCTAACTATACATTACTCTGGGGATTCATTTTCCTTTTATTATGGACAAGGCACTAAGAAAGTTAATTTAAATGTACCAACTGAGCTCTGGCAATTAAGGGTCTATTTGACTTGGAGGGCTAATAGGGGAGCAATACCAAGGTCAGCAGAGTGGTGTCAGTGGTGATTAGTAAGAGATCTCCTCAGACAGTGATTCTCAAACTTTAGCAGATCTCAGAATTACCTGGAAAGCTTATTAAAAGCCACCAATTGTTGGGGTCTACCACTAAGATTTCCGATTCAGTAGGTCTGGGATGAGGCACTGGTTGTTCAGTGGCAGAATCCTCATTTTCCATGCTGGAGACCTAGCCAATGTACCTCATGCACAGCCACCATCCATCTATCAGTGGAGGCTTTCATGTTGCTCTAATGCTGTCTTAGTCATCTAGTGCTGCTATAACAGAAATACCACAAGTGGATGGCTTTAACAAAGAGAAGTTTATTTCCTCACAGTAAAGTAGGCTAAAAGTCCAAATTCAGGGCGTCAGCTCCAGGGAAGACCTTCTCTCTCTGTCGGCCTTCTCACTGATGTTCCCTCGGACTAGGAGCTTTTCTGTGCAGGGACCATGGGTCCAAAGGATGCGCTCTGCTCCTGGCACTGCTTTCTTGGTGGTATGAGGTCCTCCTGTCTCTCTGCTCACTTCTCTCTTTTCTATCTCAAGAGATTGCCTCAGGACACAATCCAATCGTGTAGATTGAGTCCTACCTTACTAATACAACTGCCACCCATCCTCCCTCATTAACATTATAGAAGCAGGAGTTACAACATATAGGAAAATCACACAATACCAGGAATCATGGCCCAGCCAAATTGATACACACATTTTTTGGGGAACATAATTCAATCCATGACATTCCACCCTTTGGCCCCCAAAAAATCACATCCTTGCAACATGGAAAACTTATTCACCCCATCATATCATAGCAAAAGTCTTAATTCCAAGTCCAAAATCCAGAAATTCTTCTTCATCTGTAAAATCTAGAATACCAGTTATCTGCTTCCAAAGGTACAATGGCAGAACAGGCACAAGCTAGACATTTTCATTACAAACGGGAGAAACTGGAGGAAAAGAAGGGATAACAGGCACCAAGCAAGTCAGCAGAACACATTACATTAGCCGTCAAGGCTTTGAAAATAATCTTCTGTCCCCTGAGAAAATTTATACAATAGCCCCTCTGCCCTCCAGATTCTAGGTGTTGGCCACAGTCTCTGGACTTTGAGTGGAGGCCCCTCAGCCCTGGGCTTCAGCTTCGCCTTCCAGGCCCGCTTGGACAGCAACTCTGCTCCCCTGGCTTTAGGCACACCATTCTCCTACTCCATAGGAGTGACAACTCCACCTTTAGAAACACCAGAGGCCATGGCTCTACCCTTTGAAACCCCTGAGGTCATGGCCATACCTTTTGAGACTGAGGCAGCTCAGCTTCTTGTGTTTCTTGTCTCTTCAGCTTCTGCTTCCTGGTTTCTTAGCCTCTCGGCTCCTCGGGCCTCAAGCCTGCACCTGCCCTGCTGGCGCAAGTGTTCCAAAGCTCTGTAGCTCCACCAGTAATTCCCCTAGGCACCCCACTCTGCCAGGAAGCCTCCTGCCCACAGGCACTCGGCTCCCTTGCTCCATGGGTCAGCAAGCCTAGCTCCACCAATAAGCACGCAGAGGCACCCCACTCCACCAGGAAGCCTCCTGCCCACAGGCACTCAGCTCTCTCGCTTCGTGGGTCAGCTCCAGTGCCGTCTTGCACTGGTCTCCTGGTTCTGCTGCTGTTGGTTCTCTGCCGTTGCCGCTTCTCTGCCGCTGCAATTTGGACTTTTAGCCTACTTTACTGTGAGGAAATAAACTTCTCTTTGTTAAAGCCATCCACTTGTGGTATTTCTGTTATAACAGCACTAAATGAGTAAGACGAATGCTTAAGTTTTCAGCAGAACTTCCTAAGATAGACTAGGAAGAAAGGCCTTGCCATCCACTTCCAAAAATCAGCCGATGAAAACCCTATGGATCACAACAGTACGATCTGCAATCAATCATTGGGATGGTGCAGGAGCAGGCAGTTTTTCGTTCTGTTGTGCATGGCGTCGCCATGAGCCAGGGCCAACTCAACGGCAGTTAATAACACCAACAGGTCTGGAGTGAAGCCTGATAATTTGCATTTTTAATAAGTTCTCCTGTGATGCTAATATTCTGGTCTAGGGACGACACTTTGAGAACACTGTCCTAGTGATAGAGATCCCTAAGGGAAGGAGAATCTCAGTGGACAAGAGTGAAACCCACAAATTTCTGCCATCTTTTTCCCAACAGAGAGATTCATCCTCCATTGCCCAACTGTGGAGTATCAAGATTGGTTCTCTCACAGTGGGATTCAAACCAAGCGTAGAATTATGCGTTGAATTTTAATAATTAGAAAGAAATGGGCATTCTGGAGCAAGTAGGAGGAAGAATCTCATGCTAGAACAAGGAGGATAATAGGATATAAGGTGAAAGGCAGGCTGAGTGAAGACTTTGGAGAGGTACTAACAGTTAATTTAAAGCAACCATACTACATCATCTCTACGTGTTTTTTTTTTTTTTAGTACAGTTTTCAAAACACTTTAGCATGCATCACCATTTTTCAAGTGTTTATGGAGTACAGACTACTCATTCATCAGCATGCTGAGATTCAGTAAGTAAAGGATAGGATGGTTCTTACCATAAATTGCTCATGTCATCTCAAGAAACAATGACTTATTTCCAGATTTTTCAAAAGCACTGAAGCCCTAAGCTGATGTTATACTTTTTTTTTTTTTTTTTTTTCCAGGATCAAAGGAACAGAAATTCCCAAACTCAAAACGGAAAAAAAAAAAAAACAGGAAATCAAAACCTAACTCTCAACTATTTGTATAGCAATTTTTGATCACTCCTTTCACATTTCTCTTTTTCCTACTGTCCTCTTTTGCGAAATAGCATATACTAGTATAGAGACATTTTCACTTGTATATATAAAACACTATACCAAACAGAACAATGGATCACAATGGAAATATTGTCATGATCTCTATACCACCCCTATCATCATAGATTAAAAGTAATGGCAAGCAAGAGGGAGAAATGAAGAAATTAACCAAAGGTCACAGTGGGAAATAACAAACATTCTCAACCTGGGGACTCTAAGAACTGACAGCCAATCAGGAGTGTGGCCAGAAGTGCCCATCACTAACTGGACAGGACGGTGTACTAGAACCAACTCATACTGGCAAACCTCCTTCCCAGCTCTTCACATTAGCAGCTTGATATCAGTCAAGGTGGGAGTACTTACACCACCAAACTTGTCAGATGCTACAGTCCAGGGCAGTATGTTTCAAAGAAGTGGTTATTAAACATTTATGAGCACACTGCTGGTATTGACAGACCCAAGAAGCCATAAGGTCAGGTGACCACAGTAGCAATCCAACAGAGGACAAAAGCTTGATCCAGGATCAGATTTGAGAAGGCTCAGATGGTATAAGAAACCGGCACAAATACGTGACCCAAGTCCGTATGTTATCTATCACTGTTGCAACAATGCTTCTCCCTCAGTTCATACCTTTGAACTCATAGAGTATTTCCTATGACTCGTTGATGAAGGAGGAAACAGTCCAAGTTTGGTTCATGGATGGGTCAGTTTAGTATGTGGCTGCAAGCCAAAAAACGAGTTGCTAGTGCTCTATGGAGTGACCCTGAAAAACAGTATTTAGGGGAAATCCTCCCCATGAGCAGGGCTTTAAGTACTATATCTGGTAATTCACATTGTGTGTGGAAAGAAATTGCCTGAGGTTGGAATCTACAGGGACCCTGACTGCTCAGGGTACTAGAATGATAAAGATTGGAAGACCAGGTACAAAAACCTGGGGAAGAGGCATGTGGATGAATCTATAAGAATCTTCACAAAGTGTAAGGACTGTTGCATTACAGGTTAGTGGTCAGCAGAGAGACTCCATTACAGAAATAAAGAACTTCAAGTGGATGGAATGACTCAGCAAGTAAATATCAGTTAGTCCCTGAATTTGATTACCCTGGTGCCTGTGGAATGGTCTTATAAACAGAGTAGCCATAGTGGTAGAGATGGAGGATATGAGTGGACCTAACAACATGGGTTCAATTTCTTCAAGGCTAATCTAGTAACTGCTGTGGTTGAATGTTGATGCTGCCAGAAACAAGGATCAATGCTGATCAAGTTATGATACTATTCCTAAAGACCAACTGGTCACTTGGCAAGTTGATTTCATTTGACTTCTTCCATCCTGGAAAGAGTGATGTTTAAACTAGCCAGGCCTAACATGTATTCCTGGCCTGAGTTTGCCTTTCCTGCCTATAGTACCTCAGAGAAATACCACTATCCAAGGAATCAAAGTGTTTGATGGACAAAGTGAGATTCCACATAATATCAACTCAGACCAAGGGATCACTTTACAGCTAAAAAGGTATGGTGGAGGGGTACACTGATGCTATTACCAATACACCATCCAGAAGCTATAAGCCTTGGAGAATAATGTAATGACCTCTTAAAGCTGTTACTGAAGTGCTAGCTTGGAGGTGGCACTCTGTAGGGGTCCTTTAGGATGAGAAATACACTAAACCAACAGCTTTTATATGGTTCTTTGCCCTCAAATTGGAAAACGATAGATGACAGGGGGATGGACTATGGTAACGAAGGGGAAGAAGTAGGAGTGGCCCAGCTCACCATTACTCTCAGTCAATTGCTTTGGGTATTTGTACTCCCCATCCCTTATTTAGAAGCATCCCTACCTTCCTATAATCATTAGGACCCACTACCCCTGCCTATATGCAACTTTTTTCCTAGCCTTACTGGTCTACTGGCACAAGGAAACCAAAGTGGCCAGGTGGCAGCTGTATCTTTAAATTAGTGATACTCTTAATGTGACTCCTGGCAGGAGTGTCTCCCATCTTAGAACTAGGACCACTATACCCACAGACCCTAAAATGAGGGGATGGAATATTACAAATGGCTTCCAAATCGCCATACCCAGTTCACACTTCTGCCCTTCTTTTACTTATCTGCAGCATGAGAAACAATCCTTCCCGAAGCAGATCTCCTTGTTCCTGTGTTACCAGGACTGCACATTCTCTATTGACTGCACATTCTCACTTGTTCTTCTTTTTTCTCCCTCCCTTCGAATATTGTCCTTTTCTCATTTGGGGATTCCATTTCCCTATCTACAAAAAATTAAACTATCATTTAATTTTTCAATGACTTAAAAATCAGCATGTCTACACCTAATCTCTCTCCTGAGCTAGACAAATATTTCCAGTTGTTTGACAATTTTTCAGGCTCATCATTTTCTTTCACATAAATCTCCTATATTCTCCCATATGCCTCCCTCTATATTTTCAATTTGGGAAAATTATGTGGCAATAAGTATATGAAGAATGAATGATCAGATGAATGAATGGCATAACATCAAAACAGATAACAAGGGAATTATCCTAGACTAATGATTCTTAACATTTGAAAAATCTTGCAAGATTTTTCCACCACTACTCAAACGTACATACTCAAACAAAATATATTTGGGGTGGTTGTTGTGTGCCATTGAGTTGATTCTGACTCATAGAGACCTTACAGGACAGAGCAGAACTGCCCAATAGGGTTGCCTAGGCTGTAATCTTTATGGAAGAAGATGGCCAGGTCTTGTCTCCCTCTGAGCCGCTGGTGGGTTCAAACCACCGACCTTTCAGTTAGCAGCTTACAGATATTCATACGGGGCACTTAACATTTTTTGTTCCAAAATATATACTCATTGTATTCAGGCAATAAGTACTGCATGGCAATAACATTTTTGATAAACTATCATTGCCCAAAACAGTCTAGTAAAGCCCTAGGGGAAAACTGGCACTGATTTAGTAGTCCTAGGACAAGCCAAATTTGACTACTGAAGAGAGCCACACTCATGAAAAAACTTATTTGCCTGGACTTGCTGTTTAGAAGGGATGTTATTTCAGGAGTAAGGGAAAGAATGGCAAGTGGCTTTGAAAATTAACACAGCTTTATGAAAATGGTTAAAAATTCAACACCATACCAGGATACAAACATGGGAAAGAGTTTGCATTCTGACTCAAGAAATGATGATAAGTATCTCCCCGAGCTGGCAGCGGAGGTAGTTTAAGGTCCATGGCCTAAGACCCTGGTAACAAAAGCACAAAGAAACATTTTTAGGAGACTTATGATCCTCCTAGCCTATGGAAGTTCAAAAATGGAGACTGAAATTTTCTTAGAGTCTCTCAAACTTCCAAGGTCCCATGCATAAAGAGAAAAACAACATACTTAATAGTACAGTTAGTCAGAATTAGAAACCTATTAAAATTGACTAAAATTTTATTGATGGCAGTAGGGAAGAGATAGACATTACTTAAAGATAAGGTCCGTTAGGAACCTGTGTCAGTGTAATCTTGTAGTATGCAACAAATAATATGGATATACCCACAAGAGACTTGGAATCTAAAATTTATTGAGATTTGGCGCTTGATTTCTAAGCCAATCCATATAAATATTTTGTTGGGAAGTCTATTCTAACTGACATTTTATAATGATCTTAGTCTAATTCATAATGTAACTGCTATATGGTAAAACACTAATGTAATTAGTAAGAATGATTGATTTTACCAAAATTTATTATAATTCTGATATCAATGATCAAATATATTGGGGAACTGAATTAGAACCCTCATAAGATGTTCTTCCAATGAAAACAAACTGGCCAGATGAGGAACTAGATTTAGCTAACAATTAATAAATCAACCACTACATTGAATCGATCTATTGAAACCTCACATAAAATTAAAATTTTGGTGGTGGAAGGAGGTCAAAGGGTTGAAAAACCTCTACAAGATTACAAGCAAGTATGTCTGTAATATTTGGAAAATTTAAATATTTCTTTAAAGCTATATACCTATAACCTCTTAGATTTTGGTATTCGTACTTTTTTTGTTCCATAAATGATGTAAAAGATGCAGGAAGAAGAATGATAATGAATAATTTATAATTAAGAAGTTTTGACCACGAGTCAGGTGGGTGGACTGTGTAAGATAGAGTTGCATTACAATTGGTCTAGGTCAGTTCTTTGCTTATCTCCAGGAAGTTGGAAATTGGCTTCTGACTCTTGGCTAAGCTAATAATGAGTGGGCTAACGATTTATAATGTGCTGTTCAAAGCTTCACACTCCTCTGGTAGCACCCAGGGCCAGCTTGTTTGTTGAAGGCTTAAATCATTTGCAACCAGTTAAAGAGCCTGGCTTGGCTACATGACTAATGGGTATAAGAGATCCACCTGGAAATTTTTGCCAGGCTCTCCTGAAGCAAGATTCCTCATACACATCTTGGTGGTTCATAATCCAAAAATAAAGTGCATCCTCTGTGACTAAGGAACATGAGGAACTTCTCCTGGAAATCTCTCAATACTCCACTGCCTGCCAACACTTTGTTTCTCCCTCTATCCTTATCCTTTGTCTTTATTAAAAGCCATCCATGAATATGCTCTGTAGAGTCTTGTGAATCCTTTCAATTATCCAATCTGTGTAATCTTGCAGAGGTTACAAAGGCTTTCTTGATTTATTAAAGTCTTACAGTTAATAAGTACTTTTACCACTTCTCAAACAATGCGTGCACCTTAGAAAGGTAAGACTGTGTCTTTGTCCTCCAATCTGCCTAGTTGTACAATTTCTAGAATTAGGCTGACAGCCTAGGCCTCCTGCTGATGGGTTTCAACAGTTTTTCAGTTTCTAGCTTGTCTAAGTCATCTAGTGCTGCTGTAACAGAAATACCACAAGTGGATGGCTTTAACAAACAGAAGTTTATTCTCTTATAGTCTAGTAAGCCAGAAGTCCAAATTCAGGGCATCAGCTCCAGGGGAAAGCTTTCTCTGTCGGCTCTGGAGGAAGGTCCTTGTCATCAGTCTTCCCCTGGACTAGGAACTTCTCCTCACAGGAACCCCGGATCCAAAGGACATGCTCTGCTCCCAGCACTACTTTCTTGATAGTATGACGTCCCTCACTCTCTGCTCAGCCACACCCCAGGGATGTGACCTGAGCAAGGGTGTTACATCCCACCCTAATACTCTTTAACATAATCTAATCTTGCCTCTTTAATCAGAGATTAGGCAGAGATTAGGATTTACAACACACAGGAAAATTACATCAATCACAAAGTGGAGGCCAACCACACAATACTGGGAATCATGGCCTAACCAAGTTGACACATATTTTTGGGGGACACAATTCAATCCATGACATAGCTACTTTCACATCTGCAGCCCAGCCAGCTGATGTCTTCCACTTTATCCACTCTGTTGTTTCTTTGTTTCATATAAGGTCTAGAGTTTTTTGTTGTTGTTGTTGTTATTACTGTTTTTGTTTTTTTAATCTGTAATTGCCGTGTTTTTGAAGCAGAACTCACATCTTACCGAAACTCCCCATATATATATTTTCAAACTTTGTTTAGTACTTTATTTTAACTGTGTTTCTTAAAAACGACATGAAGCTTAAGGGGCATATGAACCTATCTAACAGCTTCTGTCTTTTAATGGGATCATCCAGTTCATTCATATTCAGTGTTATAGCATGTATTTTATTTTATTCTTACCGTTTACTTTATAGCTTATCAATCCTATAAAATTAAAAAAGAGGGTGAAAATATTTCACTTTGTTGCATCCTCTTTTTACTTTTTTTTTCTGATTTGATTAAATTGCTATTTTTCTTCTTTTTAATTTGGAAGACTTCTGTACTTTTGTATTCCGTTAACGGCTATTTTTCCTTTTCCAGTGCTCAGAATCAAATCAACTTCTCTACTATTATATCACAACAAGATACCAGCTCCGTCCTTTACCATCATGTGCTCTTCTCCCACTTCCCCCAAATATGATTGGATTTTTAGAATGTTTTCCTCTCTGCATACTCCTTCTCCAACCATTCACATAAGACCTTTGGAAGGTTTTTACTGACACTTCCCAAGTCTTAAGCTGTGCTGAAATGGTTATTATATTTATTTCCAGAATATTGTGAGTTTTCCTTTGATAAAGTCCTTGCTATTTCCAGAATTCATCACTTGTATTACACATTCCCAGGCAGATCACAGTTGTCCACTTAGTTTTAACTTTATATATTGTAAGGTTCTTTTATCTTCACTGTTTTTACTCTTTATTTTCTATCTGGAGTCTTCTGTTACAATGCATTTTTTATTTGTTAAAGTTCTTTAGTCAGTATTTTCCTCAGATTGGGAATATAGATGATAAATGTTCTAAATCATTCTATCTCTACAAACACCCTTCTTTTTTTTTAAGAGGTTGTATTAGTTTTCCATTGCTGCCATAATACATTATTGCAAAGTTAGTGACTTAAAATAACATAAATTCATTATCTAACAGATTTGTAGGTCAGAAGTCCAACAAAGGTCTCATCAGGCTACAATCAAGGCATCAGCAGGCTACACTCCCTTCTGGAGGTTCTAGGGAAGAATCCATTTCCTTGCCTTTCCAACTTCTAGAGGCCACTCCACCCATGTGTCTGTCAGTTTGTCGTACTGTGGATGCTTGCATGTTGCTGTGATGCTGGAAGCTATGTCACTGGTACTCGGATACCAGCAGAGTCATTCATGGTGGACAGGTTTCAGCGGAGCTCCCAGACTAAGACAGACTAGCAAGAAGGACCCAGCAGTCTACTTCTGAAAAGAATTAGCCACTGAAAACCTTATGAATAGCAGCAGAACATTGTCTGATATAGTGCCGGAAGATGAGCTCCCCAGGTTGGAAGTCACTCAAAAGACAACTGGGGAAGAGCTGCTTCCTCAAAGTAGAGTCAACCTTAATGACGTGGATGGAGTCAAACTTTCGGGACCTTCATTTGCTGATGTGGCACAACTCAAAGTGAGAAGAAACAGCTGCAAATATCCATTAATAATCAGAATGTGGAATGTATGAAGTATTAATCTAGGAAAATTATAAATCATCAAAAATGAAACGGAATGCATAAACATCGATATCCTAGGCATTAGTGAGCTGAAATGGACTGGTATTGGCCATTTTGAATCACACGACCTATGGTCTACTATGCCGGGAATGACGACTTGAAGAGGAATGGCGTCACATTCATCGTCAGAAAGAACATTTCAAGATCTATCCTGAAGTACAACGCTGTCAGTGATAGGATAATATCCATATGCCTACAAGGAAGACCAGTTAATATGACTATTATTCAGATTTACACACCAACCACTAAGGCCAAAGATGAAGAAATTGAAGATTTTTACCAACTTCTGCAGTATGAAATTGATCGAACATGCAATCAGGATGCATTGATAATTGCTGGTGATTGGAATGCAAAATTTGGAAACAAAGAAGAAGGATCAGTAGTTGAAAAAATATGGCCTTGGTGATAGAAATGATGCGGGAGACTGCATGATAGAATTCTGCAAGACAAATGACTTCTCATCGCAAATACCTTTTTTCATCAACGTAAATAACGACTATACACATGGACCTCACCAGATGGAATACACAGGAATCAAATTGACAACATCCGTGGAAAGAGATGGTGGAAAAGCTCAATATTGTCAGTCAGAACAAGGCCAGGGGCTGACTGCAGAACAAACCATCAATTGCTCATATGCAAGTTCAAGTTGAAACGGAAGAAAATTAGAACAAGTCCACGAGAGCCAAAGTACGACCTTGAGTATATCCCACCTGAATTTAGAGACCACATCAAGAATAGATTTGACGCTGTGAACACTAATGACTGAAGACCACAGGAGTTGTGGAATGACACCAAGGACATCATACATGAAGAAAGCAAGAAGTCATAAAAAGACAGGAAAGAAAGAAAAGACCAAAATGGATGTCAGAAGAGACTCTAAAATTTGCTCTTGAACGTTGAGTAGCTAAAGTAAAAGGAAGAAATGATAAAGTAAAAGAACTGAACAGAAGATTTCAAAGGGCAGCTCAAGAAGACAAAGTAAAGTATTAAAATGACATGCACAAAGAACTGGAGATAAAAACGCAAAAGGAAAGAACACTCCCAGCATTCCTCAAGCTTAAAGAACTGAAGAAAAAATTCAAGCCTCGAGTTGCAATAGTGAAGGATTCTAAGGGGAAAATATTAAACAATGCAGGAAGCATCAAAGAAGATGGAAGGAATACAAAGAGTCATTATACCAAAAAGAATTGATCGACGTTCAACCATTTCAAGAGGTAGCATATGATCAGGAATCGATGGTACTCAAGGAAGAAGTCCAAGATGCACTGAAGGCACTGGGAAAAAACAAGTCTCCAGGAATTGACAGAATATCAGTTAAGATGTTCAACAAATGGATGCAGCACTGGAAGTGCTCACTCGTCTATGCCAAGAAGTTTGGAAGACAACTGCCTGGCCAACTTACTGGAAGAGATCCATATTTATGCCTATTCCCAAGAAAGGTGATCCAACCGAATGTGGAAATTATTGAACAATATTATTAATATCACACACAAGTAAAATTTTGCTAAAGATCATTCAAAAGCGGCTGCAGCAGTATGTCAACAGGAACTGCCAGAAATTCAGGCCAGATTCAGAAGAGAACTTGGAACCAAGGATATCATTACTGATATCAGATGGATCCTGGCTGAAAGCAGAGGACACCAGAAAGATATTTACCTGTGTTTTATTGACTATGTGAAGGCATTCAATTGTGTGGATCATAACAAAATTATGGATAACATTGTGAAGAACTGGAATTCCAGAACAGTTAATTGTGCTCATGAGGAACCTGTACACAGATCAAGAGGCAGTTGTTCAGACAGAACAAGGGGATACTGCATGGTTTAAAGCCAGGAAAGGTGTGTCAGGGTTGTATCCTTTCACCATACTTATTCAATCTGTATGCTGAGCAAATAATCCAAGAGAAAGGGGCATCAGGATTGGAGGAAGACTCACTGACAACCTTTGATATGCAGATGACACAACCTTGCTGGCTGAAAGTGAAGATCAAAGACCACAGCCTTCAGTATGGATTACACCTCAACATAAAGAAAACGAAAATCCTCACAACTGGACCAATAAGCAACATCGTGATAAACGGAGAAAAGACTGAAGTCTTCAAGGATTTCATTTTACTTGGATCCACAATCAATACCCATGGAAGCAGCAGTCAGGAAATCAAAAGACACATTACATTGGGCAAATCTGCTGCAAAATATCTTTAAAGTGTTCAAATGCAAAGATGTTACCTTGAAGACTAAGGAGCACCTGATACAAGCCATGGTATTTTCCATTGCATCATACGCATGCGAAAGCTGGATGATGAATAAAGAAGACCGATGAAGAACTGACGCCTTTGAATTGTGGTGCTGGCAAAGAACATTGACTATACCATGGACTGCCAAAAGAACGAACAAATCTGTCTTGGAAGAAGTACAGCCAGAATGCTCCTTAGAAGGAAGGATGGCGAGACTACCTCTTACATACTTCGGACATGTTGTCAGGAGGGATCAGTCCCTGGAGAAGGACATCATACTTGGTAAAGCACAGGGTCAGCGAAAAAGAGGAAGACCCTCAATGAGATGGATTGACACAGTGGCTGCAACAGTGGCCTCAAGCATAACAACAATTATGAGCAT
>NW_004443939.1:12543788-12579449 GCF_000243295.1 Trichechus manatus latirostris | reverse complement strand
ACCTAACAACAACAACAACACCAGAGGCCACTCACTCCTGGCCTCCTGGCCCCCTTCCTCCATCTTCAAAGCCAACAATTGTGGCCAAGCCCTTCTCATGCTGCCATCTCTCTGGTTCTCTGCAGCTGGGAAAGGTTCTCCACTTTTAAGGAACTCATGTGATTAGATTGGGCTCAAATGCATAATCTAGGATAATCTTTCCATCTCAAGGTTCTTAACCATAACTGGTTTGCAAAGTTACTTTTTGCCGTGTAAAGTAACATACTCACAGGTTTCAAGGATCAGGGTTTGGACATCCTTGGGGGATGAATTGTTGTTAGGTGACATCCAGTCAAGGTCCAAACTGCCAACGTCTGGGTTAGCAGCCAAGGGCTTAATAGTGTCTGCTACCAGGGCTCCTTTCCGGGATGAGTGGGGGAGGGGCGTTATCTGGCCTAGCACAGTGGTGAATGACATATTGGCTGGGTATAGGGTTCTTGGGTTGCAGCCCTTTTTTCTCAATTGTTTGTAGATGAGTCAACTCTCATTTACATTTTTTGGGTTACTCTTGTAACTGAATTGTTCTTTCCTGCTGAAAGCTTAAAGACTGTTGCTTTTTTTCTTCTTAAAATTCTTCCATGTATTTCTTCTTCTTCTTCCAGAACTCTTAATATTTACATTTTGGGCTTGTTGGGCTTCCCAGTATTTGTGTCTTCCTTTAAATATATCCATCTCTTTGTATTTCTTCTTGCCATCTGAGATAGTTCTTTTACTTGATATTCCAGGATATTAGTTTAGTTTAGTTCTGTTTTGTTTTGTTTTGAAGGGTGGGGACCTCTACTTCTCATTTTGGAGAAGTTCTTTATTTATTTGTTTTCCCAACTTCTTTAAAATAGCTCTTTTAAAAAAATTGACTTTATTTTTTAGAATAGTCCTAGGTTTACAGAAAAAGTGTACAAAAAGTACAGCATTCCCATATACCTCATCTCCCTGCTGACAGTTTCTCCTGTTATTAACATCTTGCATTTGTGTGGTACGTTTGTTACAACTGATTAACCAATATAGATACATTATTAACATTGATCCATAATGTACATTGGGGTTCATTCTTTGTGTTGTACAGTCCTATGGGCTCTCTTTTTATAAATTTTATTTTTTTGTGAAATATACACAGCAAAGGATACACTGTTTCAATAAGGTACACATGTACAGTGACATTGTTTACATTCTTCAAGTTGTGTAACCATTCTCACTATCCTTTTCTGAATTATTCCACTACCATTAATGTAAAGTCATTGCCCCCTGAGATTCTCATCTAACCTTTCAAGATTCTGTTTATCAATTTGATCCCACACAGATAAATCTTTGAGACAGCACAATGCTCAAGGCAGGCATACTTTACTAATTAGTCTAAACTGCTGTTTGGTTCAAAGCGGACTTCTGCAAAACGTTTTTGATTGAGTTTTAAGGTTTAAAGATTGTCTCAGTACTCCACTGGTCTCACCTCATCTGGAGCAAGGGAGAATGAAGAAAACCAAAGACATAAGCGAAAGATTAGTCCAAATGACTAATGGACCACAAGTACCACTGCCTCTACCAGACTGGGTCCAGCACAACTAGATGTTGCCTGGCTGCCACCACCAACTGCTCTGACAGGGATCACAACAGAAGATCCCAGACAGATCTGGAGAAAAATGTAGAACAAAATTCTAACTCACAAAAAAAGAAAACCAGACTTACTGGCCTGACAGAGACTGGAGAAACCCGGAGAGTATGGCCCTGGATGCCCTTTAAACTCAGTGCTGAAGTCACTCCTGAAGTTCACCCTTCAGCCAAAGATTAGACAGGCCCATAAAACAAAATGAGACTAAACGGGCACACCAGCCCAGGGGCAAGGAAGAGAAGGCAGGAGGGGACACGAAAGCTGGTAATGGGGACCCAAGGTTGAGAAGGGGAGAGTGTTGATATATTATGGGGGTGGCAACCAATGTCACAAAACAATATGTGTATTGTTTAATGAGAAACTAATTTGCTCTGTAAACCTTCAGCTAAAATACAATACAATAAAACAAAGATTATCTCAGGGCAATAGTTTTGGGGGTTTATCCGGCCTCAATGGTTCCAGAAAGTCTGGATTCCACTGAGAATTTGAAATTATGTTCCATTTTTTCCCCCTTTTGATCAAGGTCCTTCTACAAAATCTTAGCTCAAACTCTTCAGTAATGGTAGCCAGGCACCATCTAGTCCTTCTGGTCTCATGGCACAGAAGAGAGACATTCAGGGTGGTAGCATTTCCTCCTCTGATTCCTGACTCTCCTTCTTCCTTTGCTACTCCAAGTGAATGGAGACCTATTGTTACAGCTTGGAAGCCCTCTTGCAAGCGTTTAAGACTCCAGGCACTACTTAACAAACTAGGAAGTAGAACAGAGCACTGAGACACACTATTAGGCCAATTGACTGAGAAAGGCTAGTTTTTGATTGTTTGTGAGTTGTATGCGTGTGTGTTTTTCTTCTCAACAAAGATTTTACTTTGTTTCTATTCATCTGCTAAAATTTTATTTTAAAAAATTGGCTTTAGTTCTAGAGTCTTTGTGTGTGTGTGCTGTACTTGAATCTCCTTAAGTACTTTATTCTTTTCCTCAAATTGCTGTCTCTCCCAGTAACTCTATTTCATAAAGAGCCTCTTTTGTGTTTTTTCCTTGCTCTTCATTTCTCTGGTAATTTAACACCCTTAGGTGCATTGTTACTGTCCCTGGACTGTTCACTGGGGCTTAAGGTAATAGGGTTCATTAAGTGGGAGCAGTCCTGCAAGTCTCCACTCTTATAATTCAGTGGTGTGGAGGTTGGCACCTTATTGGTATCATGTCAAGACATCAAGAGGTCTTCCCGCTCTGGTTTCTTCATGTTCTCCCAATGTGAGAGGTAGAAAGGGTCAATTCCATCTGTTTAGTTGCTTCTCAGTGTTTAGAAGCCAGGAATGGAATATTAGGTATATTACAAAGATGTGAATTTATATGAGATCATGAGTTTCTGAGAGCCAAACTCTTCCAGGATCCAGACATTCTGATCCTCGTGCTGGAGTTCTTTAGTGCTGATCTCCAAGCTCTCCTCTTTCTAGAGGAGAGAGATTCCGGTAATAACTCTCTCTGGCAAGGATGTGACAGAACCAGAGGCTTCATTCTTATCTTCCACAACCTGTCTTCTGGTAGAAGAGGCAGAATTGGGAGTAGATGGAAACCACTTATCAGCATTTAAACCACTATCTTCCCAGAATCCTTAAGAATGCACCCACTCCTTTATTTGTAACATTATAAGTTTATAAGTTCTGAAGCAAAATAAAACCCAAAAAAACTAAAATATTAACATTTGTTAAATCTAGATGACAGGTACATCAATACATAGTGTCTTAAATTATGTTCTTTACTGTTAAGTGTATTTGAAATATTTCATAAATAAAATTAACTTTTAAAGTATTCATACTATATATATTTCGATGAATTGTCAAATTTGTTATCTCACCTCTGAAGCCCAGAAAAAAATATCTAACTCTCCCACCCTGTTCCAAGTCACTATCCTGCAACAGGCTCCTAGTGGTCTCCCTGCTTCCACTCTGCCCTTGTAATACATTTTACAAATACAATTCATTTAAAAAAAAAAAAAAACACTATTTTTTAAAAGTCTGATCATGTCAGCTTTTGTTTAAATTTTTGAAATGTACTCTCTCTGCTGTTAAAATAAAATAAAACTCCTTGCTGTATCCTACAAGGGACTAATTAGGCCTGCCTGCCTCTGCAATCTCATGTCCCTTCTAGCTCCCCTGTGCTTTCTGTGCTCCAGCCACACTGGTCACTTTTCTCCTATTCAAACATATCAGGCTCCTTCCCATCTCAGGGCTTTTGCATTTCTAGTCCCTCTGCCTAGAAAGTTCAGCTCACCTACTTTTTGCAAAGATTAGTTGCATTTTATCATTTGGGTATCAACTCAAATATTACCTCCTCTTGGAGGACTTCCTTACCCACCTTACCTAAAGTAGCGATCTTGCTTCTTAACCACTGTGCCACCAGGGCTCCATAATATGTTATAGTGACAACATAATCTATATTTGATTGTAATGTATTAAAATAATTATTATAATTATATAGGCTATATCCTATCCTAGACACATTTTACATAAAATCTGAATTTTCTATATTCTAGTATAATTTTTACCTGACTGATAGCAGAATATATAAGCAATGATGTGTAGAGGGGATGATTTTAAATATCCATTGTCCATTACCTCACACACCCGAGGTGGTGAGCCCTGGAGGGTTTTGTGAATTGCTAACTTGGAGACTGCAAGGCTTGATGCAGAAATCACAAATGCAATCTCTGCAGCCAAAAAACTTCAGTGGGCGGTGAAACTTGACAAGAGTTGAGCAGATGTGTGTGTCATTCATTCCCCATCCTCACACCAGCTTTTGTTGAATCTCTGGCATTTGTACACAGCATCTGTGGGTATTTTGATCTTTAAAACAGGGCTTTAAGATCTGTGGTTGAGAGGCAGCACAAAAGTGTACAATATTTTTATTGAGAACCTCATCAGACTGTCAACTTATGACTGAGTGTGGTCACAATGAAGCACTTTCCACGACTGACCACTTTCACCTCCAAAGTAATGGGAACAGTGGCAATTGCGTCCAGTTTCCCAGCAAGTGGGAAATCAGTACCACTCTCCCCAACAGCGGTAAAGGTTGGGACAGTGAACATTAGGGACATCACACCTAAGTTAACAGACACCTAAACAGAATCATGTTCACAACTGAAACAGTTAGAAAAGCAAAGCACAGCCCTCAGGCAGATGGAGGTGGGAGACAAGCAAACTTACATTTATAATCTTCTGAGAATAACAAAGGAGAAGCCAGACTGTTTCTTACGAAAAAACATATCATAAGAACGATTAAAAAAAAAAAAAAAAAACAAGATTCCCTGCCTTCTGAATCTCTTTGCCTCTTCCTATAAATATGAAAATTAGACTGGCAATAAATCAAAACCAAACTCGCTGTTGTTGAGTCAATTCCAACTGATAGCAACCCTATAGGACAGAGTAGAACTGCCTCATAATTTCCAAGGCTGTAATCTTTATGGAAGCAGACTGCCACATCTTTCTCTTGCAGAGCAGTTGGTGGGTTCGAACCACTAACCTTTTGGTAGCAGTCAAGTGCTTTAACCACTGCATCACCAGGGCTCCTCTAGACTGGCAATAGGTTTATTTTATCATTAAGGTGTGAGCATTTTCAAAGCAGTACTGTCATCTAACACCTTGTGAGTTCAAGCCCAGCACAAGCCAATTTGCTTGGCATAGGACAAAAAATCCCTCAGACAAAAACTCTGGTCCTAACATGTTTCCATGATGTACAAAAACACATGCCTTTGGCTGAAATAAGAGGTGTGGAGGGCCTGCTCCCCCTTATTCTCAGCAGATAACCTAACTTCCTACTTCCTGAGAAAATCTAGGCCAGTAGTTCTTAAAAAGGGAGACCTGGTTAAGCACGCAGCTGCTAACTGAAAGGTCAGCTGTTGGCACCCACCCAGCGGCTCCGTGGAAAAAAAGATCTAGTCTTCTGCTCTTGTAAAGATTACAGCCTAGGAAACTCTATGGGGCAGCTGAAGGAGCTCTGGTGGCACACTGGTTAAGCACTCGGCTGATAACCAAAAGGTCAGTGGTTCAAACCCACCAGCCACTCTGTGGAAGAAAGGCACAGCAGTCGGCTTCCGTGAAGATTTACAGCCTTGGAGACCCTGTGGGGCAGTTCTACTCTGTCCTATAGAATTGCTATGAGTTGGAATTGACTCCACAGCAATAGATGAGTCAAAATCGACTCAACGGCACACAATAACCACAGCAGTTCTTCAAATGTGGTTCCCAGGCCAGTACCATAAGCATCACTAGGGAATGGGTTATAAACGCAAATTTGGGGGCCCCACCCCAGACCCTCAGAAACTCTAGGAACTGGGTGCAGCAATCTGTGTTTCAACAAGCCTTCCATTCTAATAGATGTGTAGTGGTATCTCATTTTAATTTGCAATTCCCTAATGACGAAAGATGTTGAGCATCTTTTCATATGTCTGTTTGCCATCTGTGTATCTTCTTTGGTGAGGTACCTATTCAGATCTTTTGTCCATTTTCTAACTGGGTTGTTTATTTTTATATTGCTGAGTTTTAAGAGTTCTTTGCATACTGTGGATACAAATCCTTTATCAGATATGTGTTTGACAGCTATTTTGTCCCAGTTTGTGACTTGTCTTTTCATTGTCATAACAGTGTCTTTCACAAGGCAGAAGTTTTTAATTTTAATAAAGTCCTACTTATCAAATTTTTCTTTCATGGACAGTGCGTTTGGTGTTGTATCTAAATACCCATTGCCAAACCCAAAGTCACCTAGAAGTTTTAGTGTTTTGTGTTTTACAATTAAATCCATGATCTATTTTCAGTTAATTTTTGTGAAAGTTTTAAGGCTTGTGTCTAGGTTCAATTTTTTTTGCATATAGAAGGCCAACTGTCCCCAGAACCATTGGTTGAGAAGGCTATCCTTTCTTTATCGAATTGCCTTTGCTCCTTTATCAAAAATAGTTGACTATATTTTGTAGATCTATCTGTGGGCTTTGTATTCTATTCCATTGATCTGTATGTCTGTTCTTGTGTAAATACTATACTGTCTTGGTTACTACAGCTTCATAGTAAGTCTTGAAATTGGGTAGTGTGAGTCCTACAACTTTGTTCTTCTTCTTCAATACTGTGTTGTCTATTCTAGATCTTTTGTTTTTCAAATAAACTTTAGAATCATTTGGCCAATATCTACAAAATAGCTTGTAGGAATTTTGATTCAGCTGTGTTGAATCTATAGATCAAGGGGAAAATGGCATATTAAAAATACTGAGTTTCCAATAAATTAACACAGGATATGTCTCCATTTATTTAGCTCTTCTTTGATTCTTTTTATCAAATAGCAAGGAGAAAGTAAAATAAAAAGTAATCCAAATCTAATGCGTGTAAGCCTACATGTACAAGAGAAGAGTTGATACTAAAATAAGAATCTGATTAAACTATTGCAAACTCAGATGTTCTTTTTTGAAAAGGAGATGAAACAGTAGAAGCACACATCTTCACTATAGAAAATAAGCAAATATTCTACTTCAAACCAGGAATATTCAGATACTGAGGACAGACAGTGTCTTCAGGAGCATAAGTCAAAAAAATGGGTCCTCCTCCTAGAAACACAAGCTTCAGAAATATGAATAGAAACTTCAGTTCAAGAATGTACTGACCTTTACTTCATAGCTGAAACAAGTGTAGGATGAAAGAACCTAAGAACTCCTTAACAATTGGCTATGAAAGGTTTGCAATAATGGTAGACTAGGTTATTTCAAGTAACCCCTCTTTAGAAAACAAATTTAAGTGCTTAAAAAAGAAAAGGAAAAGTATCTCCTTAATACCATCAAAGAGATGACAAATCAGTAAGGAAATAGCAAGTCAAAATTTAAAGAGAAGTTTTGCACCAGACCTACATGAGAAACATGCTCTTGACATTTGCCACAGACAGCAAACATAAACATGGATTTAATTGCCTTGAAGGTCAAAGTAGAATGCAATGGAATTCCAGCAATGCCCCAGAAGGGAAGCCCAGAAGGAGCATGTCCTCACATTAAACTGGGATCTCAAAGGGCTATTCTCCTAGGGTAAAGGTAAAACAGAAGTAAACCTGCACCCACCCTGTACACCTGAAGACTGCAAGAAAGGTTGCCTTGGTGTTAAGTCAGTCACGGGAGAAAAACGCATGACAAGTTATGACCAAGGTCCAGCCTAGATAGTTGAGAAAGTTTCAAAGCCATCTAGTAATGTTCCAATGCCCCCATCCAAGCGAAAAAACCAAACCCACTCTGTTGAGTTGATTCCAAATCATAGAGACCCTATAGGTCAGAGTAGAACTGCCCTGTAGGGTTTCCAAGGAGCGGCTGGTGGATTTGAACTGCCCACCCTTTGGTTAGCAGCCAGCCTCTTAACTACTGTGCCACCAGGGCTCCAATGTCCCGACAGACCTGGTAAAATCAAATGCAAATTCTCTGTGGTGAAGTACACTTTATTTTTATACCTTAAATTGTGCCTACAAATTATGTTTCAATGACAGTGAGCAGTGTACTATGAAGAAAAAAATTCAAGCATACCTCATTAACCTAATGTTGAGGGAAAGAAGCCAGAGTCAAAAGAGTGCATAGTGTGTCAGTCCACTTGTATAAAGTACAAAAACAAACAACGCTAATTGATTTTGTTAGAAGTCAGGAGGAGGTAGTGACTGAAGGAGCACATAAGAAGGGCTTCTGGGATGCTAAGTAATGTACTGTTTCTTGATTTGGATGCTGATTATTCGGGCGTGTTCAGTTTGTGAAATTTTATCAAGTTGCATCTTTATGATATGTACACTTGTATCAGTCAGGGTTCTCCAGAAAAACAGAAGATAGATAGATACATGACTGATTGATAGAAAGACAGGTAAGTAGGTAGATAGATAGATAGATGCTAGATAGATAGACAAAGCTAGAGAACACACAGGAGAGTGCCCTGAGAGCGCAATGGTTAAGCTCTTGGATGCTAACTGAAAGGTCAGCAGTTTGAACCTACCAGTGACTTTTGTGGGAGAAAAGACCTGCTGATCTGCTTCCTTAAAGACTGCAGCCTAGAAAACCTTATGGGGAAGTCCTGCTCTGTCCTATAGGGTCACTATGAGTTGGAACTGACTCAATGGCAACAAATGTGATTGGCTATGACTGTTACAGTGTTAATTCAGCTAAATAGAAGATGTAAGTCAGTGCTCCTCAAATCTTTAGCCCATTCTCCCTGCAATGCATTATCATGCTGTTTGATCATGCTTCCCTATCCCATACAGAATGTTTTGATGAACCATTTCATGCCATTAACGATGGTACCTGGAATCTCAGTGATTAATTCTTAATGTAGTTGATAGCCATCAACTCAAAGATGTCATGTATCATTCAAAGAGCATATGTCAGGTTACTCATCAGCACTGCCAAGCTCAGCATGTGGCAAGGGCATATGGCACACCATAAAAATCACAGATTTTAATGACTTATTGGAATGGTATTGTATAATAATTTAATGTGTTTAGTTCTTTTCCTTAATAAATGATTTCAACAAAGATTGACTTTCGAGTGTGTCACATTATAATTTAAAATTACAAAAAACATAGAGAAAATATTTTTCACTTGAATGATAAAACTTCATGCCATGTAAACAGGCCATTCTATGAAAAACTATTTGAAAATTATGTAAAGAAAAAAGAAAGCCTATGCTAATCATTAAATATATAATAATAACATATTTGAAGTAGTCTCATGATGCAATTTTAACCACAGTTACAAGATTACATGTTATAAGATTAAATTCAACATTGAACTAGTTTAAAATGGCCTCTTCTTCAAATACAGACTCTGCAAAATATTGCAAGCATTTCTCATAGCATAATTTTATATTTTCTTTTGATATACAATGAAGCATTTTACTTTGTAGACAATCCCAAACTGAGATCTCTGAAGTAGAATTATAATAAAAAAGAAACAAGGGACAAATATATGCCAGAGGAATATCTCCTGTCTTTAAAAATCTGTTCTTTCTATAGATGCTCCTACATGGTGTTGTTTTTCTTAATTTAAAAGACATTGATGAATACTGAATAATTCTTTTTTAAAAAGGCCAAAGATAGGTGGTAATTTTGCTTTCTCTTGACATTAATGAAAATCCATTTCCTTCCTTCATCATTAGGCTTCATATAAAACATTGTCCTAGCAATCTTCAGTAGTAGAAAATATCTCCACCATTTAAAAGGCCTCATCTTGCTACTCAAAGGTAAACAAATTCTCAAAGTAACAGCAGCCTTAGTTATTTCATGGATAGCTCACATTTTAATGACATGAAATTGTATTTGGAGTAATTGGAAAATAAAATTTTAGACTTGACAATTAATTTTGAGACTACTCACCACTCCTGGCTTACAGCCGTAATAGCAATGCTTGGAAGCGTGGTCAAAGGTAGCGTGGTTGGCCTGGAAATGCCATCTCCCTCAGGAGTCCTTGCTCTTTCACTCTGTCTTTGGGACAGTGGTGGTAACTGTAAATTTCCTGAGCAACACCTTCTGCCTCTCCAGAGGTCAATCCCAAGTGTGTTACTGGAAGAACTGTAGGATTTACTCAAGCTACATTCAAAATAATCCTTCACATGCTGGAGGAACCACAGAGAAAGAAAAAAGAAGAAGAAAAAAATGAAATTTAAATGTTTAAAATAATGCATAGGGAGTAAAATAAGAAACTAAATGATCATGCTGTCACTCATGAAGTCTTGATTCATTATCTCACAATTGAAATCTAACATTAAACTCAAAAGCTTAAGAGGAAAGATAAAAGGGGGCTAATTTTCAATTTTTAGAATAAATATATCAGTTGCATATTCTCGTCAATCTTTATGCATAGTAAATAATGTTTACCAGTTATAGCATATGGGATGGAGAGCTTTTTCTTTTCTTTCTTCTTCTATCTTTCTGTACTTTTTTCTTTCTTTTTTTCTCAGGTTTTTTTTTTAATTTGTTAAAATGAAATCTTATAATTAAAAATATATTTTGGAAACCAATGCTATCATTCTGCAACATGGAAATAAATTTTGATAGCTAAACCATAAAACAGTACGTTTTAAACTAAAAATAATATCAAAGGACAGCAGGATGTTGATAATTATGGGTGACTGACTGCTCTATAATTTGTTTTTGTCAAATTAAATAAGAGTTCAGAAAAAGAAAAGTATACTTTATCAAGTCCTGAACTGCCATGTTCAAGTACATGCCCCAATGTGGACATGAATAAAATATGCATGAGAATGCAAAGGCACTATTCTATAATCCATGGTAAGAGTTATTCATTCTTTCCGTATCTCTTGGTGACTATGGTTCCTGGTACTGTTGGGAGTGGGAGCCTCAGTATGACATATCATTCGTATCAGCTCAAAGGTAAGAAAATGCTATAGCACTGCAAATGACCACAGATAACAACTTGGAGTTGAGAAGCTATAATTTTCATTCTCCATTCTTATTGTAACAGGGGATAATGGAAGTCCCACCACCAAGCCAAAGTGTCTCACCTAAAAGTCCTTCTTTGGCCCTAACAAAGGTAGGTAGTTCCTACTGGTTCTTCAGAATAGACTTAGGAGGACCTGGGACCAGACCATCTAAGATTTAAACAAACAAAAGTTCTCTACACTCCTACTCTTCCAACCACAGCTGTCCTAGTTTATATAAGAATAATTAACTCAAGTTTAAGAGTTTAGCTGGGCTCATTCAACAAACATTCATTACACACATATAAGATTTGTGCTGTACTTCTTACAAAGGATACAATACCAAAGAGAAGCATAGTATCTGTTTTCACAGAATCTATATTCTAGTGATTTATACTTATCTGATCCTCACAAGACCATATCATAGCCCACAGTTTGAATACAGAAATGTGGGCATGAAAAGACCTGGCATTTTTCAGGGAAATCACTATCCCTACTTGGAAATGGGATATAGTCATTTCTTTTTGTGCTTGGCTAATGGATTTGGAAAACTTGTTCATCTGAAATTCAGAGAACCACAATTCAGTAACAGGAAAAAGACAGAATAATCCAGAATTTTCCAGCATTTGAAATATTCTGGAATGTGTCCAGTGTTGTACCATTTAGTAACTAATTGATACAATAAATATACTGTAGGCTTAGTACTTACTGTATGGTGTGTGTGTACGTGTGTGTGTGTGTTAGCAATAAGAGACTGAGGGCAGAGATTTAGTATATATGCGTTTCTTTCTCAGAAGACTTACAAACTAGTTGAGGAGGCAGAATACACAAAGTTTTTCTGTAAATATTTCACAACAAATCAAAAGCCACAACGGATATCTATAAAGCAGTGTAGTCCCAAATATGCCATAAACAAAGCACCAGTAAAGACCTAAATGTGAAAGCTAAAACCATAAAACTCTTAGTAGAAAATATAGGCGCATGCCTGTGGAACCTAGTTTTTAATGATGGATTATCAGATATAACAATAGCGCAAGTAGCAGAAGACAAAATAGATAAATAGGATCTCATAAAAATTAAATAATTTTATTCATTAAAGGACTTTATCAACAAAGTGAAAAGATAACCTGCAGATTGGGAAAAAAAACTTTGGGAACCATATATCTGATAAGGGTCTAATAATCAAAATATATTTTTGAAAAAATTACAACTTAACAATAAGAAGACAAACAACCCAATCAAAAAATGGGCAAATGACTTGAAGACATTTCACCAGAGAAGATATTCAAATGGTCATTAGCCATTTAAAAAAAAAAAAATTGCTGTTGAGTTGACTGCAACTTAGAGCAACCCTTATAGCTACCATTAAAAAAAAAACCCGTTGCTGTCGACTTGATTTTGACTCATAGCCACCCTATAGGACACAGTAGAACTGCCCCATATAGTTTCCAAGGAGCAGCTGGTGGATTCGAACTGCTGACCTTTTGTTTAGCAGCCATATATCTTAACCACTGTGCCACCAGTGGTCCATTAGTTAGAGGCAAATCAAAACCATAATGATATACCACCTTGCCACCATTAGAATTGCAACGATCAAAAAAAAGGGGAAAACAACAGGTGTTGTTGAGTTTGTGGAGCAACTGGAGCCCTCATCCACTGTGGGAATGTAAAATGGTGCGGCTGGCTGTGGAAAACAGTGTGGTGATTCCTCAGAAAGTTGAAGATAGAACCACCATATGAGCCAGCAATCCCAACTGCAGGTACATACCCAGAAAAAGTGAAGGCAGGAACGCAAACAGAAATATGTATACCAGTGTTCACTGCAGCACTTTTCACAATAGCCAAAAGGTAGAAACAACGGAAAGGCACATCAACAGATGAAAGAATAAACAAAATGTAGTACGTACACACAATGGAATACTACTCAACCATAAAGAGAAATGAAGTGTTGATGCACGCCACCGCATGGATGAACCTTGAAAACAGTACGCTGAGTGAAATAAGTCAGTTGCAAAAGGACAAATCCTATTTGATCTCACTTATATGAAATAACCAAATAAAACAGAAACCAAAGATTATTAGTGGATACCAGGGGTGGGAGCAAGGTGGAAAGGAGGAGTTGTTTAGGGGACATTGAGTTTTTCTTAATAGTGTTGGAATAATAATACTGTTGGAAAAGAACCGTGAGAAAGGCTGCACATGGTTACATGTGCACAATGGTTACATGAAAAATACAATCAGTGTCACTGAATTTCACATGTAGAAATTGTTGGGAGAAAAAAGGAAAGTACTGGTTATCTAAGAAACAAAGTCTTGAGTATATACTTTACCTCCTGGGAAAGAAATACTGTACCAGAGAACAGAAATAGGGATATCTTTTAGGTAAACCACCAATTACCATAGAGTCCTAATAAAGCTGTTAGATAATTTTCTGTTTTCTCTTTTAGAAAATGAAAACATTACCAACCAGGTTTACAAACAGCAAATAAACTCAGTGGGTACTTATTTGGTACTCGTTATTTGGAAAATAACAAAGTCACACACCTACCCCAAAATATCTCCCACAATGACTTGTCAATATGCTTAGAATTACAAATTTGAAGTCATTCTTTGAGTTTAAGGGATTTGTTTCAGAAGACCTCAGTTAACACTAAATACATTGTCTCAAAAGAAGAACATAATGGAATAGCTTTTTAGCAATCAAGTTAAATACTGAATACATTAAGACTGTTTTACACACACTCATTAGCCCATGCAGAGTTATTTATAATAATCTGAAATTCTCTAACTTATACCCATAATGAGTTGATGCACTACTCCCCGCAAATTGCTAACAACTTCAAAGGCAAAATCTAATTCAGTCAATTCTCAATTACTTATAGTGAATTTGTTATCTTGGACTGATTTTTTTTTTTTTTTTTTTAATTTTAATCAGCATGATTCTGGCTGACTATACCACTCATCAGTTTAAAGATATTTGGAAAAGGAACTTTAATTAAATGCTACCTCTGGAAATCACAGTTTTTAAAATGACTCTGGAAATCACGATTTTTAAAATGAATCATGCTGCCCAAAATACACCTTATGTTTTAATAATCACAAGGGAAACAATCTAGTGTGAGATTATCCTCATGTTTCTGGATAAACATTAGTTTAAAAATTAATATTCTTTCCAATGTAATTTTAAAAGCTTATCACAAAGGAAAAGCTATTGTGAAATCATGCACTTTAGTAAGAAAAGTCTGTGAGGAAGATAGGAAGGAGACACCGAAGGGACTGATCTCTTTGCCCTATGCCTGTCAAAACCAACCAAGGTAGGACCACTAAAATGTCTGGATAAGATAGATGGGTACCTAAGTAGTCAAGGTCTTATTGTTGTTATTGTTTTGTTTTGTCTTTTGTTTAATCTATTTCAGTCATTTCTGGAGCTTGCTCTATTTTCCAAATTCTTCCAATTAAACTCATAGTGAGAAAAAGGGATTAGGTATTCCCAAAGATTTATAAAGTGCTTGGTGCACATTCAACTTGAACCACTGACCAGAGTTTTGCACGCCTTGTGAAACCGAAATTATGAAATTGTGAACTGGAAATTATAACAAGTATCAAATAACACTCGTGCCCCTATCAATGCCAAATGTCAGGATGCTCCACTAGTAATAATAAAAGTGATTTTGTCTTTGAAAGGTGTGGTTTTATTCTAGGCAATCATCATCAGGTACAAGAATAGTTTGCCTGAAGGAAATTCTTATCAGTCTTATCTTTTACAGACCTCTTTCACTCCTTTGAAACAATTTCCTGACTTCCCTGATTGGAAATGCAGAACTATAACTGAAATATTTGCCTTTGGTTATAACACAATCTTTTTTTTTATCAGTCCTAGTTTCTCTAATCGTTTCCCTCTCACCTCGTTTTCTTATTCTTTTTTTCAACTCCTGCCCCAACCTACAACTCTCTCTCTTCTAAACTATTTTTGAAATCCCTTTATCTATAATTAATTGAGTTCAGCACTTGAATAACACTTAATTTATACCCCCCCACCCCAACACACACACATTTCTGGAACTTAATTCCAGGATGCAAAGTATTGAATGTATACTGCTCCTATGTCATTCATCATTTTAAGTTTCCTATTAAGGAGGCCTGGTAGCCACCAGTTAAGTACTTGGCTGCTAACTGAAAGGTTGGTGATTCAAACCCACCCAGCAATTCCACGGAAGAAAGATCTGGCAATCTGCTCCTATAAAGACTACAGCCTAAAAAAGCCCTACAGGGCAGTTCTACTCTGTCACATGGGGTTGTTATGAGTAGAAATCAACTTGACAGCACCTAACAACAACAACAACATTAAAGTTATTTGAGTACTGCAAATATACAGAGGCAGGAATCCTGGTTTATTCAGCTATGCATTCCCATAGAACCAAACCCAGTGTCTGGCATACAGCAAAGCCCTTTGCATAAACTGTTCCCTCCACCAGAAATGTTCTTTTCCTCCAGATCTTCACAGGACTTACTTCCTCACTACAATCAGATCTCTGTCCATATGTCAACTCTTCACACTGGCCTTTTATAAACACCCTATCCTCACTGTCTCAGTTATTCTTTACCCCCTCAACCAACTTCATTTTTCTATATAGCACTTATCATAGCTGAAATTATGTTATATATTTTTTTGTGACCCCAGTGGAATATAAACTCCAAGGGGACAAGGACTTTGTCCCATTTCTTGCTTAATCTCTACAACCTGTAACAGTGATACATAATAGGTGCTAAATTAATATTAGGTCAATATTTAAATTAATGATAAAAGTTTGCTGAACTGAAATAAATGACAATATAACAATATATCACTGCTGACTCACGAGTAAAAATGTATTTAAAGGGTATGGCACATAAAATATGAAAGCTATTAGGTTGTTCTTGTTGTGAGGGAAGAGATACTGTGTAGGAGTCAATATGATCTTTTGCACTGTATATGAAAGGTTGGGTTGCATGGTGAAAAATCCTAGGTCAGTACTGTCCAACAGAAATAAAATGAAAGCCATAAATGCAAGCCAAATGCATAATTTTTAATTTTCTAGTAGATACATTAAAAAATAAGAGATGACATTAGTTCTATTTTTCTTAGCCTTGTATATCCAAACTATTATCATTTCAACATGTAATCGATATAAAAATTAATGAAATATTTTACATTCTTTTCTATTTATACTATTCATTCAAAAAATTTTGTAAACAGTTGGAAGTATTCTACACATACATCACATCTCCATTCAAACTAGTGCTTAGCAGAAATATGTGGCTAGTGGCTACCATACGGGACAGTGCAATTCTAGCTAGCATGTATCCACTCTGACATGGTTAATGTTCTTTCAATATGTTTTTTCTCTTTTTGGACATCTTTGTATGCAGTCTTCTTCCTCTTTTGACTGTAGCAATCACTGCGTCAAGGAGGAACAGAGTAATTTTTGTAAAGATGCAATGAGAAAGAAAAATGGTTGTTCATCTTTTATATAGATGGAATGCATTACTCAGTTTTATTTTGCCAAAAAATAGAATCTTGGCATACACAGTGTAAAACTACTATTAAGGGACAATCCCAAGCATTTTTTAAAGAGAAAAAGGATTTCTAAATTCTAGAAATTTCCCTGTAGATATCCTGAACAGAGCATGGAATTCTGAACATAGTGTTTTGCCCTTGCTACTGAGAACTTAGAATATGACTTCCGGGAAGTTCCCTTCTGGCTCAGGAGCAAGAAAGAGGGAAATAAAGGAATAACATACCATCCAGGTGGTGGGAAGAGAACACTGAGTAGGTCCCTCAACACAGAAGAGTAGAAATGGCAACAGTAAAGAGTGTGTTTTGGAGGGCAAGAGCCTAGATAGTATGCCTAAGTCTCCCTCTGAACCTGTGGGTATCAGGAGTTCCCACAAGCCCACAGAAGAAAGCCGAGAATTAAGCCTAAGCATGCTGGCCAAGGGTTTGCTGAAGCATGGGACCATGAAGTCCATGGGGGAGCAGTCCAAAGGCAAGGGCTGGAAATGAACAGAAGCCTCACTGAGAGTTGAGGCAAAGGGCTGAGAAAGTGGAGAAGGCCAAACATTCAGTGAGCTACAAGGCACACTGCTTATGCTGAGAGCAATCATCACTGTTATACTTGGTGTTGCTGTCAGCTGCTGTAGAGAGAGTACACTTCCAACTCGTGAGCACCCCACGCGCAAGGGAAGAAAACACTGCCCAGTACTGCACCATCCTCATGATCAGTTGCAAATTGGGCCATCATGATCCATAAGGTTTTCTTTGGCTGATTTTTAGAAACAGATCACCAGGCCTGTTTTCCTAGTCTGTCTTAGTCTGGAAGCTCCACTGAAATCAATATCATAGCAACGCGCAAGCCTCCGCTGACAGACATGTGGTGGCTATGCATGAGGTACACTGGCCAGGAATCCAACCTCGGTGTCCTTCATGAAAGGTGAGAATTCTACCACAGAACCACCAACGTCCCTGTTCCTGTTAAACCTGCTGCCTGCTTAGGTAGCAGCTGAACCAAGAGCAGAGAGCAAAACCAAAGACCTGGGAAAATGAGCTATTCCTCAATGATGACAGATGAAAATATTCCTCAGATGACATTAAGTGCCAGTGGAAAAGAACAATACAAGACTGCACATCTCTTATCCTTCCTACTACTACAACATAGCAATGTTAAGTTTATTCCTTTGCCTACAGGCTACTTCACTAAAGGGAAGAAAGGAGAACTGGAAGAAATCCTGAAAGACTGCCCATTTACACAAAAGACACCATTTTACATTGATTGGCAAGTTCAAGTCCTTCCGGCTTCCCTCCCTCCATCTGTGAAATAGAAGCTTAATAACCAGATGAGATTTGTTAGGGAAAGTGAGGAAAAATACTTTCTTTTCCTTCCTTCTTCTTTCCTTCCTTCCTTTCTTTCTTCTTTTCTTCCTTCTTTTTGCATATCTAATTAGTAGCATATAATTTTTAGTTCAACTACAAATAGAAACTGAGTAAAGATTTGGACAAAGAAAGACTGGTGGGGCCTGGTTAATTGAAAATAAAGAAGATAATTAATTTCAGCTGATCAAGATCCAAAGCTATGAAAATGGTGAGTTTAGAGACTTCTCAAATGATTATCTAGAGCAGGGCTTTTCAAACCAGGGCTTCTAACTGGTTTGTTCTGGTTTGAACTCCTGCTAATAATTTGCATTTCTAACAAGTTCCCAGGCAATGGAGCCTCCCCTCTGACCCCACCCGCCCTCGTTGCTGTCCAGTCAATTCTAACTCATAGCGACCCTATAGGACAGGTTAGAACTGCCCCATAGGGTTTCCAAGGAGCAGCTGGAGGATTTGAACTGCCGACCTTTTGGTTAGCAGCCTGAGCTCAGTGGTTCTCAAAATTTATTATACATAAGAATCACCTGGGGATCTTATAAAAATGTAAAATTCTGATTCAGTATATCTGAGGTGGAAATGCAAAGTCTCAGCAGGGGTTTGAACTGGAATGAACTGGTTTGAAGCCCTGTTTCAAACATAATGAGCAAACCTAGTTACCCTGGGATCTCATTAAAATATATTCTGATCTGTAGGGCTGAGGAATGGCCTGCCATTCTGTAGTTCTAATAAAACACTCAGTTATGCTAATGATGCTGGCCTGGGGACCACACTCTGGGTAGCAAGACCTAGAGCAGCTGTGTATCACAAAATTCTTAGGAGTAGTTTCCAAAGGCCCCACCACAGGAAATGACTCTCAAGGATTGGCTGTACATGGGAAAAAGTATGGAAAAAAAAATGTCAGAGAAATGATAATGCAAGCAGTGTGGAAAGAGGAATTTTCTAAGTGTTAAGATGTGGGTATACACAGAGCTGAAACAGCCCATGTCCAAGCTGCAGAGAGTTGTTCCTGCCACCTACTTGCGGAGATGTTAGATCCAGATCCTGGCAAGGTCTAGGTCACAGAAACACCTAATCACAGAGCGGTGGTGCTGAACTTGCTCTTTGAATAGAATTATTGTGTGACTTCTTTATTAAAAAGGAAAGAAGGGGGTGGAATATGACAACTCTGGCTTTTGGAACTTACATCATCAGCCGTCACTGTCATCACACTCCTGCTTTTCTTCATTATAGAAGTGGAGAATATCCCCTACCAGGGTGTCATTCAATACAGCTTTACTGGCAATTTTTAAGACCTACAGGGGAAAAAAAACACACACATAAAAAAAGAACAACTTCTGTATCCTTAGTTAAATACAAATACATACATTATTTATACTCTACAAATATTTGAAATGTACGTGGATAAGAAAATATCACAATTTACCAAGCCAGTCAATTCTGACATATTGAGAAACGAGGTTCACAAAATACAAAAATCCAAGAAATTAATGCAAAGCTATTTGGGAGGAGAGAATAAGAATAAAGGGTAACAATTAAGCTCCCAAATAAACGATGGTCACAAAGAACAGAAAAATAATATGCATCATGTGTAGGGCTGTATAGCTTACAAAGTACTTTTACTTACAATATTGCATTTGATCCCCATAACATTCTGTAAGATTATTTTGATTATTTTCTTTTTTTTCTTCTGATGAAAAACAGAGGGCCAGAGAAATTATTTGGCCAAAGCACACAGTTAAAACATAGAAGACTCAGAATTTAAAGAATATGACCTCTTGTTACTGTCTTTAAAAAAGAAAGAAAGACAAGGGAAGGAAAAATAAAACCAATGCAAAAAATACATATGGGAGAAAAAAAATGCCCTTAATCTCAATTTTACCACCAGTTTCAATCTCTCACAAATATAGGTACGTGGGCAAGTATTCATCACAGAGAAATTCAGCAACCAGTACTTCCAAAGAGCTAGAAATTCCTGGTGTTAATCATACAAGTCTGGCCATTTTGAGGTAGAGATTCAGCAGTTCATGACATTTGTTTTGTGTAGATCATTTCGGAGCCACACTGGAAATAAAGAACCTCAATAATGTTACCAAAATTTAAGGGTCCATCCTGGCTGTGCAAGCTCCAGAGAAAAAAATTTGTCACTGGTTTAAGAAAATGCAGTCTATTAAAACAAACCCAAATTTAAAATTCAGTCATACAAAGTCTGTAAGAAAATATGGATAATTCTGAGTTTGCAGAATTTAACTAGAAACGATGTACTATAGAAATAATTGAATCCAAGAAATGTCAGTCCATATGGCACCTTCACAAAATCTTGGTATCAAAAGTGCCCAGTATCGTTGCTGAGACTCAAGAAGCTCCTATGTATTTTCTCACTCTGTACATTTAAACTCTTAATACATGACTGATTTGAAAAGTCTGCTTTGCTAACATGAAGATATATATAGATTAAGAACTAGATGGAATTGTAGCTTGTGACTAGGAATATTAAGTAGTGGCATTGTACCATCACCCAGGAAACCAGGGTTGGATTTCTAAGACATAATTCGACTATATTATGCAGGAATTAAGAGTCCCTGATGGTGAAGTGGTTAAAGTGCTCGGCTGCTAACGGAAAGGATAGTGGTTTGAACCCAGACAGTTCGAACCCACCAGCCGTTCCTCAGATAAAGATGTAGCAGTCTGCTTCTCTAAAGATTTACAGCCTTGGAAACCCTATAGGGCAGTTCTCTTTGTCCTGTAGGGTCACTATGAGTCAGAATCGACTGAGAGGCAATGGATACAGGAGTTGGCACTGACACTGCCAAAGTAGATAAGAGGGAGGAATGAGGGAGAAACTTCACCTTTCTAAGTGTTCTAGGAAGAGAACCCCACAGGTTTTTTAGGTATTTGATTCAATGTGTCAAGGAAAAGAATTTCTATAGCATACACCAAAGGTGATTACAATTACTGTCTTCTTCTAATGTTGACCAAACAGCAGTAGACAGAATTTTAGAGCTTTTACTCAAATGCTTTTTGAAACCTAACAAAAGTAGGACAAAGTAACAGAGATAGTTTACCACAGAGTTATATTCAAACCTCAGTGCCTCTACAGGGCTGAACCTGGGGGCAACAGGAGTTTATACCCCTAAGGTAAAAAAAAAAAAAAAAAGCAAGATTCAGGAGTTAAGTTTTAAATGTCTTAAATGCAGGTTATAAAATTATACATACCCAATATTGTATCTATGTGAAAATACAAGCACAGAAAAAATATTAAAGAAGCTGTGTAAAATTATAAGCAGATATTATATAAGGGTTATAGGAAGTTTCTCTTCTCTATATTTTCCAAAAGTTTTGTGATGTTATATCATTTCACAAACCAAATAGTTTGTGTGTGTACAAAACCAAAAACCAAACTCGCTGCCGTCTAGTCGATAATGACTCACAGCGACCCTATAGGACAGAGTAGAACTGCCCCATAGGGTTTCCAAGGAGCGGCTTGTGGATTCAAATTGCCAGTCGTTTGGTTAGCAGCCATAGCTCTTAGCCACTGCTTATGTGCCCAGAAAAATTACATAAAAATATTAACTTATTTTTAAATTATTTTATTTCTACAAAACTTAGTGTGTCCTATATTTTGGGGGATCATCTTTTTGTGAGTAATGGTATCTACTTATTTGAATGAAGAAATCAAAGAACAGCAACCGGCTAGGATCTAAGTCTTAGATCATAGCTAGCTGACAAATAACGTGGTCTCTCAAATAACTATTAGTTGAGTGACAACTGAGTTCACACAGTTAATAAAACACTTGCAACATTATATTATATCACGATGCAAAATGTAACACATTTCACTGATAGGTTTCACACAGGACCATCAAGATGCAAATGTTATTTGCAGACTATTTCAAGAAATCTTAATTAGTAGCTGTTTCTGGGGGAAAAAAATTAAGAAAATCAACACAATCGCTAAAAATGGCTTCATATAACTTAATTAGAATCAAAACTCTATGATGCAAAGATTCACTTTTATCTTACGTCCATTTTGCCTGGCAGAAAGTGTATTTAAAAACAGGATAAAACACCACAACTGGAATAGAAATCTCTAGACTACCTTTAGCAGGGAGGAATAATGATCAAGTTTCCTCAGCAAAAATGAAGGCTAGAACCTTAACTGCACATCCTCTTAGACTTGAGCAAGACATAATGGAATCCAAGTGAAGTGCAATGCGAAGTCAGCCCTCAAGGTATTTAAATCTAGCTTGGAAGAAAAGATATCATTGAAATACGTGCTTGGCACATAGCAGGTACTCAAAAATATTTGTAAAATGAATGAACGAAAGAATATAATTAAGTGCTACAATGCTATATGTAGATAAACCTCCGGTAGAAGGTAAAGACAAAGTTGGTATAAAATTTTACAGAAGGTTTTTGGAGGTGTTATGAGTTGAATTGTGATTCCTAAAAAGATATGTTGAAGTCCTAACTCTTGGTACTTGTACATGTGACATTGTTTGGAAATAGGTCTTTGAAGATGCTATTGGTTAAGCTAACATGAGGACACAATAGAGTAGGGTAGGCCCTAATCCAATAACTGGCATCCTTAGCAAAAGAAGGGACACAGAGACAGCGAGACACAGAGAGAAGACGGCCATGTGCGAAGACAGAGGCAGAGATTGGCGTTATGCTGCCACAAACCAAGACTGCCAGAAACCCCAAGAAACTAGGAAGAGGCAAGGGAAGATCTTCCCCTAGAGCCTTCAGAGAGAGCATGGCTCTGCCGACACCTTAATATCCTACATCTAGCCTCCACAACCGTAAGACAATAAATTTCTGCTGTTTTAAGCCACCTGGTTTCAGGTACTTTCTTATGGCAGCCCTAGGAAACAGGAGGGAAGTGGGGTTTCGTGAGTAGAATTTGCTTAGTGGACATAATGGAGGGAATATAGTGTTCAGAAATAAGGAAAGGAATTTAATATGCTAAGGGTGTAATACATGTATGAAGATGCTATAGTAAGGAAATTCATGACAGGCAGAAATACAAAATGTTCCAGGTTAACACTGGTAGATCTTTTGGCAAGCAGGAGTATTTTTGTGAGGTCTTAGCTATGAAATATATTCACGTTTTATGACACTCTGAATGTGGGATTTACTGGATAAATTCACATGCCTTCAACTGGGAGGATGTCCTGCCGAGGAAAAAGCAGGATCTCATTTTACAAGGCACTTTTCCAAATGTTTGACAATAAAAGTATATTACTTATACATCCAAAAAATACATATTTATATAAAACTAGAAAGAAAAGAGAGAAAGATGATTTTCTGGATACTCCTTCTCTGCCCCCCAGATCCACTCTTACCCCTTCTCTATGTTGCTTTGTGTCCTGGGAGACTGATCCTCAAGGACTACACCCACAGTCTCTCTAGCCTTTTTGGCTCCTGGGTGTGTTCAGACAATGGGAGGCAGTGGCAGGAGATTGGAGGGCAGGAGGAAAGAGAGCACCCTTTCTGAGGGGCCATGGTATGACAGTGCCTAAATTCTACCCTGGACCATATGCATTCCTCTTTCTAAGGTGACAGGTTTCCCAGTGGGTTCCATCAATTACTCTTCACTTGCTCCTTCAGGCCTGAGGCTGGTAGCAGCATTCCACTGTTGCTAATCTTGTAGCGAGTCACCACTCTGTTTGGTTATTCTCAACCCTGCCCATATCTTTTGTAAATAGTGCCTCCATTAAATTCTCCTCTGCCCACTTTGGGCATGCAATCTGTTTGCTGCTGGGACCCTGACTGATAGTTTTCCCCCAAAACTTTACAAAGCCAGAGGGAAATGTTAAAATACCACTCTTGATGCCTAGCACAGAGACTGACACAAAGCAGCGATTTGATAAATAACTGTGCAAAAAATAAATAAGTAAAATCTAGCTGGAGCTCTAGAATGGTTTTTTGACTTTTACAAAAGAAAGACAAGTTGCTTTTATGAGGCAGATAAAATAGTTTTATGTGATCACTTGTGGGTGGCAAACGGTGATTGTTTTGGAAATCTGAGAAGCATATTATAAGGAGATCAGGAGTTATACACATGCTATATGACTGCTGATTGTTGGTGCCAGTTGCCTTCCATTTCAGCTGACATAGACTGAAGATTTACCTTGTACCAGTTTAAGCACTAACCCACTGCCATCGAGTTGATTCTGACTCATAGCAACCCTATAGGATAGAACAGAACTGCCCCATAGGGTTTCCAAGGAGTACCTGGGAGATGTGAACTGTAGACCTTTTGGTTAGCATCCATAGCTCTTAACCACTACACCACCAGGGTTTCCGTTTAAGCACTATACCTACATTATTTCAATATGTCTCATAAGAGCAACCAACCAAATGAGATAGGTGTAATTATCATAGAGGTGAAGAAATCAACTCTCGAAACAGTAATAAAACATGCCTATAGTCACATACTCTGCTGGTTACGAATAGAGCAGTCTGGGTCAAAAGCCAAGCCTCTTAACTTATCACAGTGGAGCTAATTGGGTCTTACTCATATCTTTTCAAGATGGAAGTGATGAAGTGATATTTATTTCAATTTTTCCTGATGTTGGAAATACAAATTAAGCTGATCAGTGTTCTGGAACCGTGCTTCTCATAGTCAAACAACAAAAAGGATTCATTTTAAATAGATAATTGAATTTTAAAATGCCTCAATTTCAAGGCAAATGGTGTAAACGAGAGACAAGGTCAGGTTCTCTTAATTTGAGAATATTCTTGCATTAGCAAAACTTGCTTCTCAATAAATAGAACACCATATGCTTTATTAAAACAAAGTATTTCTAAGAATTTCTGAAGTGATGAGTAACTATGATTATAAATTCCATTTGTAACATATTTTAATAGTTTTGTCTGTGATTTTATATTGCACCACTTAAAAGATGCTTTTAAACTTACATTAATCCTTCATAAAACATTGTTGGTTAAAAGGCTGCAATATTCTTTGTATAATTTTGCCTTTCTCTCTTTTCCCTCTCTCTACTGTAGCAATGGTGTGAATATCTGCAGTTATCACTACTACTGATACCAGGATAACGGGAATTTCAAGTAATAATGATAATCATTAAAATCCTACATCATGGATACATGCTAGATCAATGATTTCCAAGCTATGCAGAAACGAGAAAAATAAGGATAACATGTTGAGTTTTTAAGAAAGCTGCTTTCTTCCAATTTAAAGTGCCCCTTAAACTCAATGTGCAAAAAGTTTCATTTTGTTTTCATTATAATTGATTTATTGGACAGTCTGAACTCCAAACCAGTTGCTATCGGGCCAACTCCAATGCACGGCAGATCCATGTGTGTCAGAGTAGAACTGTGTTCCATAGGGTTTTCAATGGCTGATTTTTTTGGAAGTAAATCTTCAGGTCTTTTTTTCTAAGGCACCTCTGGGTGGACTCTAACATTTAACCTTTCATTTAGCAGCTGAAGGTGTTATCCATTTGCACCACCCAGGGACTCCTAGTCTGAACTCAGTGGGGCCCAAATAGAAACTGGTTTTAATTTTTCTCCAATAACTGCTTTTAATATGCAATGTCAAATCTGTTTTCTCTCCTTTAACAACATTCCAGATTGATTCTAAATCTCCAATCTCATTGCGTTGTTGGGTGCCGTCGAGTCCACTGGGGCTCATGGTGACCCAATGTGTCCAATCTCATATATGTTTTAAATAGCATCCCTTCCCTCTCCCTCGTTCAGTGACCAGGCTCTACGAGACCACTCAGTGGCCAGTGTGCGGGACTTGGAGTGGGAAGGGGGAACAGTCTACTTTTAGTCCTCCTCCTTCCTTTCCTCTTCAGGTTGTAGCTCCTTCCACATTGTGGCAGAATGGATGAATTAATGAAAAGGAGCAAAAGTCTTCTTACTTAATTGGGCATTCAATTACTGTCTTCTATTGAGTGCCGCCACTTCTCTGGGAAAACAGATTGTACGTTGATGACTTCTCTAAGGCAGATGTCCAAATGCTGGCTCTACTCTTAGGGTTAAGTAGGAGCTTTTCCACTGGGAAGAAATAACTTTTCCAGTCTCCTCAGCTCCAACTTATATTGGCACACATCCAAACTCTTGCTGGTAGGGTCCCCCTTCCCAATAGTCTATTTTCTTGATTGAATGACAAGATGGTTCAAGCCACAATGATTGAAAATAAGCTCAAGCATCCTTGTTACACAAAGTGGTAAAGGTGCAGGTTGCTTCATTGCTATCTCTTCTCTAAGGCTATCTCTCTATTTCTCTTTCTCCCTTGCTTAAGAAGGCACAATGGCTAAAATAAGGGAAAAGACCCTGGTTGCTGTAGCAATGGTATAAAAGTGCAACATTTGCAGATCAGCAAGTCTTCTGAATAAGTGGATGATCAGTGGAGAAATGAGATACTGTGTCAACTATTTACCAATGTCTTTCGGCCCCAAACCAACCATTCTATACTTCGCTCTGTGATGCTGAGGCTGAGGCTGAGACACTGCAAACTACATTTCCCAGGTTCTCTTCCCCGCTGGCTTCCTTTAGGAGCCAGTGAGATTCACTGGCAGGAGACTGGGAGAAGAGAGCTGGGAAGAAGGGATTCTCCTCCCCCTTCCAGGAATATTGATAACTTTGGCATTCCCTCTTAGCAGTCTGGGAAGAGCCACACAGCACCCCCTAGCTTCATAACCCCTTGGTGGTCCCAGCTTCTAAACTGATGATGCCTCCCTTGCAATACTATACTCTGGTGGCATCATCTTTCCCTTTCTATCCCCAGCCCTAATTGTTACTTCTTGCAGTTACTAATCTTTGGGTTATCTTGTTGGCCTCTTTTCACTTTCATTATCCAACACCTGTATAAACAAGCTCTTGTAGGAAATCCTTTTAGTTTCCTGAGTGGAACCTAAGTGATACAGAAAATAACCTTCCCTTTCTTGGAGTCATCTCTGATCTCTAGAAGTCATTCTTGTTCAGTGGGTCAATAATTCATTTCTCCAACACTTCTCATTCTTTCCCTCCCATACCATAGTTATTTATATGAGGATTAGGAAGTCTCCAGAGTGATAAATGGTATCAGAACCTGACTGGCTACCTCGTAAGCCCAGAGAGTGTTGCCTGACCACATGTGTATAGAGTTCTCTTCAGGGATGTGGGATGTGAGTTAGAATCAACTTGACAGCAATGGATATTAGTGGCATAGTGATTAAGAGCTTGGCTGCTAACCAAAAAGGTTGGCAGTTTGAATCCACCAGCAGCTCCCTACAAACCCTATGGGGCAGTTCTACTCAGTTCTATAGGGTCACTATGAGTCAGAATCAACTGGATGGCAATGGGTTTTATTAGTCCTCTAAGGAGCCCTGGTGGTGCAGTAGTTAAAGCATTCAGGTGCTAACCAAAATGTCAGCAGTTCAAACCCACCAGCCGCTCCGTGAGAGAAAGATGTGGCAGTCTGCTTCTGTAAAGATATACAGCCTTGGAAACCCTATAGGGCAGTTCTACTCCATCCTATAGGGTCACTATGAGTTGGAATCGACTCAATGGCAATGGGCTGGGTTTATTAGTGCCCTGTTTCGGGTTACCGTCATCATTTCTAGGCTAACAGGACAAGTCTTACTCATCATCCTTTCAGATGTTAAAATGTCCACTTATGAAATAATGGTAATGTATTTGGCCACAGGCATTTCTTTCTTTCGTTTTTTAATGCACTTAGCTGGGGAAAATAAAAAATTGCAACACTATGCCAGTGCCCTAATTCTTTGGAAATTTTACTGATTCATAAAGCACGAACATCTAAAAATCTTTGCACTAGATCAGTGCATCTTAACTTTTTAAAATAACCAGCATAAAGCCTAGTTCAAAAAAGGAAATTTTCTTGGTTTGGGCTAGCATCTAATATAGTACAAATTGGGGAAAGAAATTCAGAAAACAAGGATCCTGAACTGCTATCCCTACTCCAACCCTCACATATGCCTAATTATAACTACCTGCCTAGTTCTGGGCTTTGGTTTTTGCAACTGTCAAATAAACAGGTCAAATTATAATTATCCATAAACTTTATGAATTCAATGAAAATCCAGGAAACCAGTGGAAAAACCAACCCTCTAGACTCAACAGATGGATAAGCACATCCAGAATTCAATACATAATGCATGAAACTCCTCCCTTGAGTTTGCATCTACTGGTCTCACCACATTTTCAGAAACCTCTTGGCAGTCTTCAGGGCTACTGTACTCAATTACAGTCACTTTCGGGTTTGAACGTGGGGGACATAAACAGGAAAGACAACTGTGGTTCCTCTTAAAATTTTTTGGAAGGGGAAGTAAATAATGGAGAGCAATCAAATTTGAGATAAATTTGTATGTAATAAGAGAAGTAATTTTCTGTGTAAAACTACTTAAGACTATAAGCATCCAACATTTATATCTAAGCATTTATTGGAGAGAACATCGGTTTGTTTAATTAGGTAATAAGCATCAAGGACATTTGAGATAAAAATTTGAAAAGCGTTAAGAATTAATATCAACTTAAACCATTAGCTTAGCCCGAGAGGATAAGTAACAAAGAGATAATGACATTCTTTTAATAGTCATCAGACTGCAAAGTAGCTACCCTAAATGCTGCTCGGAGTTTAACTTGTCTCCTAAACAACCACTTAAAACCAATTTCTGTTATTAAAAATGTCCTCGGTAAATTACTAACAGGGTACAAACTTGAAATCAATACACAGGTTGACAAGGATGAAAGGAGGCCCTGGTTTTACAGTGGTTAAGCACTGGACTGCTAACCAAAAGGTCAGCAGTTCAAATCCACCAGCCGTTCCTTGGAAACCTCATGGGACAGTACTACTCTGTCCTGTAGGGTCACTATAAGTCGGAATCGACTCGATGGCAACAGATTTGGTTTTTTTGGTTGAAAGAATGAATTCTTAGTATACAATTTGTTTGAATGAATGTTATTTTCCAACAGTAACACAACAGAGAGAACATGACAAATTATTCTCATGTTTCTCCTTGTATAAACAATGCCTTAATGGGCTTATTAGTGAGTTTCTCTCCAGTAAAACACTGTCTAAATGGAAGAGTTTTAAAGAGATGAATTATTTTTCCTATTCTAAAAATGCAACTGGTACCACTGATTAATCTGTCACAGTTAAAAATGCCATAAGGCCGCATATAAATTGCTTTGTTTTTTCAGCCATTTTTGGTTCCACCTTAAACCATGGGGAAAGAACAAAGAAGCCCTACATACAAATGGTATAAACCCATAAACAGTTTGACATTGCAAGCTCTCTCAACATCTGAAAGTTTTCATCTCGTAGGTGTCACTGTAATGAAGTGAAGATGTGATTAGGGAAGGTTTAGGAAGGATTAGGGAATTTGTACTATCTCCTAAAATAAACCATACAAGGTTCTACAAACAAATGTAAAGGGCCAGTGTGGCCTAAGCATATTCAATTAACCTAAGCATTTTCGGGTAACTTCTCATCCTCAAACTTGGATCTTCTAATTATCCTCAAATCACTTTTGTAACGTTCAGAGGTCTATTACAGCTTCTCTAATACCCTCTCTTGCGATTAATATTACCAATTTTGATGAAAGTATAAAAAATTAAATTGCATCTATGATCCAAAATTCCCATTTCCACCCATATTAATATTACCACTTCTTTTCTTCTGACCACTTCTTCACATGACTTCTATTCAGAACCCACTATGATAGACAGACTTGAATATGACATTGTCCTTGACCTTAAAATGCCCACTGTCTAGTCTGAGGAGAGATGAAACAATGATTACTCATTCCTCAATACTGAATGTGTCCTTGGCATGTATCAGGCTTTCAGTGCAGTGTGGTAAGTCTAATCCTATGACAGGAATGGACAATGGGTTTATTCATGAACAGATGAGTGGAGACCATCTCCATGGACAAAAACTTATCAAGAAAAGCTTGACAGCAGAGGTTACAGTCCTTTTACAAGTCCTCTATGCTCCTCCTATCTCTTCTCCAGAGTGATTTTTTTAATGCAAAATCCTTTATATTGTTGTTGTTGTTATGTGCTGTCATTGATTTCTACTCATAGCAACCCCACGTGATAGAGTAGAACTGCCCGATAGGGTTTTATAGGCTGTAATCTTTATGGGAGCAGATTGCCAAGTCTTAACTTTCTGAAGAGCCGCTGAGTGGGTTTGAATCGCCAATCTTTCAGTTAACAACTGAGTTCTTAACCATTGTACCACCAGAGCTCCTTATCCTTTATATTACTCTCTTGCTTTACACTCTTCAGTGGCTTCCTGGTAGATTACATTTAGGATAATCCAAAACTACTAATATGACACAGAAGTTCCGACATCTCATCCCTGCTTGCCTTCCTGTTTTGGCCTCCATCTTACTTCTCTCTACCTTATCCCTCATCAGCTTCCCCCTTAACTCATTTACCTTCAGTCAGACTGAATTAGGGCTTATCCACCACGCCTTCCTTGCCTCAGAACTTTTACCTACACTGTACTACTTACTCGATTTTCCCGGCTAGACCGTCTTTCAGCCTGCAGCTTATACGCCATTTCTTCTGAAAGCCTTTATTGACCTCCTCCACTTGTCGAAAGGTCTTACGCAAGCTTTACTTGTCCTTATTCACAGTACTTATCACAATTATATATGTATTGGTATGAAAGTATAGTTTTGTATCTCTCAGTAGCTCTCAGTGAATACTGTTACTCACTATATCCCCTGTGCCACGCAATAAATATTTGATGAATAAATGGTGGAATGAATAAACTAGCTATGCTCTATGCCTTTTCCTGGATATACTGAAAGCATGACAATCCAAAGGCAGGTGATCGGGCGTGGCAGGAGAAAGAATCAGAATGCATGGCAATCTACAAATATCAGTTTAGAAATAATCAATATTGACAGAATGCGTATTCTTACCCTTGTGACAGGGTACTAATAAGTTTGTGGCACGCACTAGTCTGTACTTCTAAATGTATCATGACATAATTCTCTCAACTATTTTTATCTCCATTTTACAGGTGAGAATTCTGAGGCACAGAGAGGAAAAATGGCTCATCCAAGCTCCCTCGTGTAGGAAAAGACAGAGATAGGAGTCACACCCAGGCACTGTGGCTGCACAGCTCATGCAATTATCCATTATCTTCTGTTGCTCTTGGAAGCAGGAAGCAAACATTATTGATTAGAGAACAAGCAGAAAATGACCATGGGTCAGAGTCAAAATACAGGAACAAGATACAGAGGATAATTGGGAAAGCAGGATTTCAGAGCAAGTAAGAAAGATATTTTTTAAAATAACAAAACAAAAAGAAAGATAAGAATCTGTAGCTTTCAGAACATATGGCACCTATGAAAAGCTACTCTTTTATATAATCTTATGCAAGTTTACACTGAAATGAAAAACTTAGACTTTGTGTATAAAAATGTAGATCTAAAACGTAACTAAAAAAGGCATAATAATTTGCCTCTGCCTTCTTTTATGCCTGAGCAAGAATTTGTGAGTATTTTTTTCTTCTAAATTAGGTCTTTGCTTCAATATCTAAAATTATTTTTTAAGTCAATACGGAAGACTCTTGACATTAAGTCACAAGTGCTATGTTCCTCAGCTTTCTAAAAATTGTCCGCCAATGCAATGCTGTCTAACTATGTGTCGTGGAGCACATGGGAGATAGAAACTTTGGTCAAAGTTTCCTTGTTAGGCTCAAAGATCCCAGACACTCATAATCAATTTAAAAGTTTCCTCTTCTTGGGAAGAAGACTGAAATAACAAAGTGCAACAGTTAAGTGTTCTTTTCAGCAACCAAACACACAAGGTCTCTGAGTGCTCCTTTCTCAGAAATATAAATATTACATCATTATAGACTTCCTATGAGTAAGATCCAAAAAAAATGTGAAGAATCTGTCCAGTACCTCACATGAATCAATGGCATGACATTTACTTGTTTAACTAAATTGACTGGATATTAACTTTCCCAGTGATTACTGCCCCACTTAGAAGCAGACGCCCTATTCTGGCCAAAACAGTCTGTTCCAGCCTTACTAAAAGGTCAGGGGATCCAGCCCTATGTGGACATATAAAAAAATGAAGAAATCTCAAAAGCAGAAGAATGAAACTAACGTAGTACCAAAATCCTATGTAATACAGTATTGTTTTGATAGAGTGTAAAGGAACAAAGGGAAGCCCTTTCGACTGGTCTTTAAGTATCTTTGTATTCTGAAACTACCATTTCCTTGTCTACTTTAAAAGCTACAAAATTAGGCCTTGCCTTAAGAATGGACTTACCCATGAATCTGACAAGCACCTAAGATACTGGCATGCAGGGGATGAGAGAACAGAGCCAGCAGGTATCAGAGGAAAAAGAGGTTTAAGAACCACAGGATCTCAGTTTTTATCTATTTTACATGCTGGAGTTCCGGGTAAAATTTCATTTGACAAGAGTTCTAACATTTAAAAAGAAAAGCTTCAAAACTACTACACTGCTGCCTATAATATCGCCCATGAAATGCCTTAGAGCAGTGTTTTTCTAACTTTACTTATTCAAGTACCATCTTTCTAACTTTTGCCATATTTGATTCTCTCATATTACAAATGAAAGATAGAGTCCTATAAAATGTGGCTTGTTGCTTATCTAGTTAGTGGCATAACTAGGACTAAAACTCCAGGAACCTGGTTCTGGGTCCACAGTTTGTTCTACTTCAGTGCCTACATCTTGTTTCCTTTAAATGAAAGGCTTTTTCTGTTTAGTTCTGTTGTTTTCGAAGTCTCGGTTATACACTAGGGAGCATGCTAAAACTCGAGAAGAGACTTCAGCACCAACCAATTCATTTATGAATTCATATATTCATGTACTCAGTCATCCATTTACTCATTCATTCATCCAACAAACATTTATTAAGCACTCCTGAGGGCCATGTACTGTATAGGCAATGAGGATACATAGATGAAAAAGCATGACTCCTGCCCTCAAGGACTGTACAATCTCAGTAAAGTATTAGAGTTGTAACCGACGAATGATACAGTTAGCTATATTATGAACTACTGGTACTATAGTTCAGCAGAGGCATACAGAAAGGCTTTATGTAAACCTACCTAGAAGGACCAGAAAAGGTTTCTCAAAGAAAGTAAATCTGAAATGTGCTCTTGTAGAGTAAGTGAAATTTTATCAGGAAGGGGACAAAGAATTCCTCTCACTGATCTGTAGTTCCCAATCTGACCTGACTAATGTCTATGGAATGCTTAATAAGTCATTTCTTCTTTCTGACCATTTCTACCGGTAAAAAAGAATTTGTCGTATATAGTCCTCATATGGCTGTGATAATACATGATCACTATAAAAAATGTTAAAAATGTTGCAGGCTTTTAAGATGGAAGCAGTAATATTTCTAGTATTAATGATAAGCATTTGCAGAGTCTCCAATATAAAGTATATTCAATGCAAGCCAATTGTTGTATACAAGAAAGCTCACTGAAACTGAATTCAGAAGACTTTATGTTGAGATTCCAACTCAGTCACATTACTGTGATACATGAGGCAATTCACTTGAGCTCTCTGAGGCTGTGTTCTTATTTATAAAAATAGGAACAATGCCTCTTATCTCACAAGGTTATCATGAAGATTAAATGAAATAGTGAGTGGCACCTAGCAGGGTCTTGCATAACACAGGTCCTCATTGAATGATTTGCTGAAATCACAATCCCTTCACAATATTTTCAGTTATCTTATCTCTTCACCTCACAAAGATGTCCTCTTTCAACCTCAACTTTCTTCCTTAAAACACAGCCTTATATAACCCTGCTTTAGAGTTATTTATGCCTACGCTTTCTTATCATCAAGAGAACATAACAACTGCTTCCCTGGGGAGACATTGTTTCCAGGGACCTGGAAAAGGGTCAAGATGAATCTGACAAGGTAAACCATTAGAACCATTACAAAAGGACAAACCATAAAATGGAGATATAATGTCTGAAATGGCATTGATCCCAAATCCTTTAGACTATAGACTATTCATGGATGATTATAGGAAATAGCAAATATTGACCATTCAATCATAAATGTAATCTAGAGCACTCTCTCTTAGTTATTAATATTTAAGAACTAATATCTATTTCTCTCTTTTTTTTCATAAAGCTAAATAACCATCTAGGTCACAAAAAAATCTTTGATCTTACCTATGCTTTACACACTGTCACTATAAGTGGATTGATGTCCTAATGACAATCAGATTAAAGATTGTAGTATTTTTTCTATTGGCTGGGTTATATAGCCTGGTGGGAATATAGATCAATTTCTTTAAAAAAAAAAAATCAACAGACTTCAAATATAGAATGCAAAGTTTATACAAACTCTTCCTACCCATTTCTTAGATAATCACTTTTAGAAAATTATTATTATTATGGATTCTTGACAAGAGATGAGGCGATATTCTCAAAGCAGATTCTTATGAAATATTCATTAATTTATTTAAAGCAAAAAAATATTATGTATCCACGAGGTGACAGGCTCTGCTAACAGCAGAAGACATCCAATCTGCCTGCCAAAGATCTCACAAGTTAAAACAATGCAATCTTGAGTGGTCAGTAATCGGCATTATGCATTATTTAGAGAGGTAACAGAAGCCCTGGTGGCACAATGGTTAAGTGCTTGGCTGCTAACCAAAAGACTAACACCCAGCAATTTCACAAAAGGAAGACCTAGTGATCTGCTTCCATAAAGATTACAGCCAAGAAAACCCTATGGGGAAGTTCTACTCTGTCACATGAGGTCCTTAGGAGTTGCAATCAACTCAACATCACCCAATAACAATGACAGAGAGGTAATATGTGGAAGGAATTGATTAGCACTGAAGAGGAGGTTCACAGATTTTCACCAAAGCATAGCTCTGAAGGACTAATGGGACTTCACAAAAGGAAAATAGTAGGAAGAATAACTCCATTGGAAGAAACATCACGGAGACATGCACGTATGGTGAAATGCATATAGTTTGTATGGCTCTAGGTCCCTGGGTGGGGCAAGTGGTTTGCAATCAGCTACTAACTTAAAGGTTGGTGCTTCAAACCCACCCAGCAGCACTGCAGAAGAAAGGCCTGGTGATCTGCTTCCATGAAGATTATAGCCAAGAAAATCCTATGGAGGAGCAATTCTACTCAGTAACATGAGATTGTAATGAATCGGAATCAATTTGATGGCAGTGGGTTTGGTTTTTTTGTTTTCTACGGCTTTTAAGAATAGGATCCACATCATAGAAGAAAAAATAGGATGAACACTAGAGGCCCTAATACATGGCATTAACAGGATACAAACCATAAATAACAACACACGAACTCCAGAAGATAAGCTAGATAACTGGGTTCTTCCAAAAATTAAACACTTATGCTCATCAAAAGACTTCACCAAAAGAGTAAAAAGAGAACCTACAGACTGGGAAAAAATTTTGGCTATGACAAATCTGACAAAGGTCTAATCTCTAAAATCTACAAGAAAATTCAACACCTCTACAACAAAAGGACAAATAATCTGTTTAAAAAATAGACAAAGGAAATGAACAGACACTTCACCAAAGAAGACATTCAAGTGGCTAACAGACACATGAGGACATGCTCACGAAAACTAGCCATTAGAGAAATGCAAATCAAAACCACAATGAGATACTATCTCACCCCAGCATTACTGGCAAGAATCAAAAAAAAA
>NW_004443939.1:12535009-12543688 GCF_000243295.1 Trichechus manatus latirostris | reverse complement strand
GGAAAACCATATGGCACTTCCTTAGAAAGCTAGAAATAGAAATACCATATGATCCAGCAATCCCACTCCTAGGAATATATCCTAGAGAAATAAGAGCCACCACAGGAATAGACATATGCACAGCCATGTTCATTGCAGCATTTTTCACAATAGCAAAAAGATGGAAACAATGTAGATGCCCATAAACAGATGAATGGATAGACAAACTATGGTACATACACACAACAGAGTACTACACAACAATAAAGAACAATGATGAATCTGCAAATCATCTCACAACATGGATGAATCTGGAAGGCATTATGCTGAGCGAAATAAGTCAATCACAAAAGGACAAACACTGTATGAGACCACTACCATAACAACTCATGCAAAGGTTTACACACAAAAAGAAACAATCTTTGATAGTTACAATGAAGGGGAGAGGTGGGGATGGACAAACACTAAACAGACAATAGAGAAGTGGTAAATTTGGTGAAGGGTAAGACAGTCCACAATACTGGGGAAGCTAGCACAACTTGTCCAAGGCAAAGTCATGGAAGCTCCATAGACATATCCAAACTCCCTGAGGGACCAAATTACTGGGCTGACAGCTGTGGGGACCATGGTCTCAGGGAACATCTAGCTCAACTGGCATAGTTCATAAAGAAAGTGTTCGACATTCTACTTTGGTGAGTAGCTTTTGGGGTCTTAGAAGCTTCTGAGTGGCCATCTAAGATACTCCACTGGTCTCACCCCATTTGGAGAAAAGGAGAATGAAGAAAACCAAAGACACAAGGGAAAGATTAGTCCAAAGAACTAATGGACCACAACGACTACAGCCTCCACCAGACTGAGTCCAGCACAACTAGATGGTTCCCAGCTACCACCTCTGACTGCTCTGGCAGGGATTCCAATAGAGGGTCCTGGACAAAGCTGGAAGAAAATGTAGAACAAAATTCAAACTCACAAAAAAGACCAGACTTACTGACCTGACAGAGACTGGAGAAACCCTGAGAGTATGGCCCTCAGGCATCCTTTTAGTTCAGTAATGAAGTCACTTCTGAGGTTCACCCTTCAACAAAAGATTAGACAGGCCCATAAAACAAAATGAGACTAAAGGGGCACACCAGCGCAGGGGCAAGAATTAGAAGGCAGGAGGGGAGAGGAAAGCTGGTAATAGGGAACCCAGTGTCAAGAAAGGAGAGTGTTGACATGTCATGGGGTTGATAACCAATGTCACAAAACAATATGTGTACTAATTGTTTAATGAGAAGCTAGTTTGTTCTGTAAAACTTCATCTAAAGTATAATTTAAAAAAAAAAGAATAAGATCTGTAGAATGAGGAGCAGTGGAATACAAAACTAAAAAGCTGTGTATGAGACAGAGCATGTTGAGATTTTCATGTAACACTAAGTGATATGGACTTTATTCCATATATAGCGAACATAGGGGATGTTTTTCAAGGGGTGTAATCAGAGGATCAAAATGTTCAGCTCTGCACTCTAGAAAATGTATTCTTGTGGCAATGAGAACGCAATTTGAAAGAAGTAGAATCTTGAAAGGAGGATAGTGAGAAGACTAAACAGAATTATCAAAAAGATAGGAGGAAAATAGGCAACAAGAGTAACATGCTAAATATGTAAGAAAATTTAAGGAGGAAGGATACACATGGTTTTATGACACAGAAAGGTAAGCTAAGGATAAAAAAGTAATTACAATACAGAGAAATTAGTTGGTCATTAGCAATCTTTAAAAAAAGAAGTCTCCAGAAAGTGATAGGCGTAGAAGCCTGATTTGAGGGAGCTACAAGATGGGATTAACATCTTTAGCAGTCCTAAAAACTGCAAAGATTACAGCATGTGGGATTGAATCCCAAGTGAGATTCAAAATAAAAACAATATGCAGAGCCGATTTAGGTTAGCTGAGGAAAAATAAAGTCTGAAATAATTCATTCACGCACCCAACCCTGTGTCAAAATGGAATTTATTTTATACCTAGAGCCAAGTCCTGACTCCACCCTCATACAAACTTCCAACAAATAGCTGACTACGAAGACCTCACCTCACTTAAAGATGAGTAGGCAAGAAAAAGAAAACAACACAAGATCCATGCAAAGAAACTAAAAGAAAGAGGTAAAATAAATGGAAGAAAAAAATACTACTAGAAAAACACTGCCATGAGACTAGATAGAAGTTTTAATCTAATGCAATGCAATTGAATTGTGGAGCGTGTGTGTGTGTAGATGAAGAGAGAGACAATCACCTCTATAAAGCAAGATCACATAGAAGAAACACAAGAATCGAGAGAACCAACCTAATACATGGTAAGACTCAATATCCTTTATGTTAAGTACAATGGTCTATGCTGAATTAATTCTGTGTGTTGTGGGAGACAGGGTCAGTGCTCATGTTGTTCTCATGTTTATCCAGTTGTTCATGTACTATATTTAAAACCAACGCAAGTGAAACAAAGCAAACATATATTAAAATTCACCAACTTTAAGTTGACTAATGCACACAGTTCTATAAACACCACCACAACACAAGCTATAAAATATTTCCATCACCCCACAGTGTTATCTCTTGCCCATCTGCCATAAATGCCCCCCCCCCCCCCCCACATCTAGCCCCTTGCAACCAATGATCTCCTTTTTTCACTGTAAGTCTGCCTTTTCTGGACTTTAATAGGAATGAAATAAAACAGCATATAGTCTTCTAATCTGGCTTCATTCATTTAGCATAATGCTTTTGAGATTAATCCATGTTGTCCCATGTATCAGTAGTTCTGTTGTTACTGATGGGAAGTGTTCCATGGAATGGATATACCACAATTTGCTTATCCATTAACGACTTGACAGACATTTGGGTTGTTTTTGACATTCAGCTATTATGAACAAAGCTGCAATAACATCCAAGTTCAATACAATGTTTTTAAGGACAGATGTTCATTTCTCTTGGGTAAGTACCTAGGACTGGGATTTCAGGGTCATTTGGTAAACGTACGTTCAACTTCAAAAGAAACTGCCAAGCTGTTTATCAAAGTGGTTCAACCATTTTGCATTCTGAACAGCAATGCTTGAGAGTTCCAGATGCTCTGTATCCTTGTCAAAACTAGCTATTGTCAGGTTTTTTGTTTTTATTTTAGCCATCCTCATGGGAGTGTAATGGTATCTTACTATGGTTTTAATTTATATTTCCCTGACAATTAATAATGTTGAGCATCTTTTCATATGTTTATTTTTCATTCACAATTTTTCTTCTGAAGTATATGTCAAATATTTTGTCCATAATTTTATATACTTGTTTTTCTCCTTACTGATTTGTAAAAGTTATTTATAGAGTCTGAAAACAAATCCTTTTACCATATATGTTTTGCAAACATATCTTGCAAGGGTGAAGCATATATTTTCAATTTTTTAATAGTGTCATTTCAAGAGCAAAAGTTTTTAAGTTTGATGATTTCCACTTTATTTTGTGATTTGTGTTTTTTGTGTCCTACCTAAGAAATCTTTTCCTAACCCCTTGTCACATAGATTATCTTTGGTGTTTTCTTCTAGAAATTGTATATATTTAAGTTCCATTTTGACTTAATTTTTGTATATGGCATGAGGTATGATCTAGGATAATTTTTTTCCATATGTTGTGTCAAAACTTTTCCAGCACTAAAAATTGAAAATACTGTCTTTTCCCTCATTGAATTACTTAGGCATTACAGTTTAAAAAAATTATTTGATAATATATACATGGGACTATTTCTGGATTCTCTATTACGTTCCATTGATATTTAGTGTCTATTCCTGTGCCTATTATCTCACCGTCTTGAAATCAGACTAAATTCTCCAATTCTGTTTTTCTTTTTCAAAATTGTTTAGCTATTCAAAGTCCTTTGCATTTCAAGATAAATTTAGAAAATATCTTGTTACTTTTTACTTAAAAAGCCTCCTACAGCTCAATCTTAAGTGCAGTGTGAGTGGAAGATAGACCATAAAAACAAACAAACAAAAAACCAAACCAGTTGCTGTCAAGTCTATTGCAACTCATAGCAACCCTATAGGACAGAGCAGAACTGCCCCATAGGGTTTCCAACGAGCGGCTGGTGGATTCAAACTGCTGACTTCTTGGTTAGCAGCCTGAGCTCTTAAATACTGTGGCACCAAGGCTCTGGAAGATAGACATGAACCTCTAAAATGCTCAAACGTCAGTGAAGAAAATGGTGCAGAAAGAATATTCCCTCCAAAGAATGGCTCCCACACGTCCCTGCTCCACACACACAGTCCACCATCAAGTCTTCTCTTCCTCCTTCAGGTGGGTACAATAAACCTTTATTACATTGTATTTATGTACAAACTATATTTATTTAGTCCGTTTGTGGCTTAATGGTTAAGCACTGGGCTACTAAGCAAAAAGTTGGCAGTGTAAACCCACCCAGAGGTGCCTTGGAAGAAAGGCCTAGAGATTTGCTTCTGAAAGGTCACAGTCTTGAAAACTCTAAGGAGATTTCAGTTACTCTGAAACAGAAACACATGGAATTGACTAAACAGCAGTGGGTTTGGTTTGGTTTTAAACATATTTACTTTCATATTATTGCTTATTACTTACATACTTGTTTTCAATTGATACTTTTTTAATTTATGAAAATTGTTTGAGCACCATAGGATAGGATGAAATAAATATTTTTCATTAAAATTAATTAAAATTTTTTTCATTTAAGTTCTTTTTACACAGTGGCGGAGTTCTAGAGAAAAAATTAAAAATAATTAAACAAGAGACTGGTATATTCTATATCTTATCATGAAGTAGTTTACTTGCAAGACAACTCCTCTATAAGAGTCTATTTAAATAAAATGTTTTTTATTATGTGATGCTTAACTTCCAGTCTAAGTTACTAATTTCATATATTTGTTATAGAGAGTTGTTTTTTTTAATTGTTGTCTGTCACTGGAAATGTAATACACTGTCAACCCTCTATTATTTATTTCTCTAACTACAAGTTCACCCCTCAGGAACGTCTGGGGGGTGAATCTCAGTTAATGAAATGGAATTAAAGGCAATTTCTTCATGAAACTTAGCTCTAAAGGAAGAGAGCAGGATGCAATGTCTTGGAAAGGAAAAGGCAGCAGAAGATGGGGGGAAAAAAGTTTTGTTGTTGCTTTGGGTGGGAGAGGTCTGAACAAGTCTGTTAGGTGCAAAGAGCTGATAGAGTAGAAACTGAAGGTGAAAGGATAATTGATGGACTAAAAGGGGTTGAGATCTATAGCATTAGTAGACAATTAGCCTTAGAATGAAGCAGGGGCTGGGATGAGAACGGGTGCAGATGCAGACACCTTTCTAAGTGGAGAGAGAGGTTAAACGGAGAGAGCTTACACAGGCAGTCCCCCGGTTACAGGTTATGAACCAATCCGTTCCTAACTAGATCCATTCCTGTGTCTTTAAGCCAAACTTGTAAGTAAGTTGAAACAGGTGCGTACAATTCTTATTTAGCCTTACTCACAGCCCTGGTGGCACAGTGATTAAGAGCTAGGCTGCTGAGAATTTTATGAGGCAGGGCCAAGATGGCAGAGTAGTCAGACAGCTTCCTATATCCCTCTTACAACAAAGACCTGGAAAAACAAGTGATTTGATTGTATATGAATACCTAGGGGCCCTGAATAAGGCAAAGTTGAGGAACTGGACTGAGTGGCGGGGGGAGAGAGAGACGTTCAGAAGAAGTGAGGAGTTCTCAAACCGGACTCGGTGGAAGCCGCAGCTCTTCAGCCCCCACTGGCTCAGGGTAGGCAATGAGGCAGGCATACAGCTCCCCACACTCTTAGGAGGCAGTTTCCACATCAAGAGAGATACAGCAGCAGAGATTCTGCTTGGATACTCCGAACCAGTGAAAAGCAGCACCCAAGTGGCTAAAAATAAGTACATGCATTTGGCCTTTCATGGGGATTTAAAAAAAAAAAAAACATATGGGAAAAACCTCTCTCCCATGTACCTCCTCACTCTCTGCTCTGCACCAGTCTGGCCAGCTCCAGAGATCTCTGAGACCCCTGGGCCGGAAGTAGATCCCATAAGGCACCCTGACCCACTCTCCTGGCCTTGGAGAGGGAACAAATTAACAAACACGGAAAAAATAAGCTACGGGCTCCCCTAAGCCAGGAACTCAGGGTTGGCACAGCTCCTCTGCCTAGGCACAGGCATAAGTGGTCCGCAGACTTTGAGAGCCTTCTACTCCTGTATAGACTTGTGCGGACCCATCTCAACAGGGTAAGCCCTCACTACCACAGTACAACAGGGTAAACACCTGAAGTCTAACTTCAATTGTTTCAGCTGTGAAGTGGCAGATTTGTGATGCTTGACACTGCTCTGCCCTTTAAGCAGGTGCCTTACCGGTCTGCATGAGGGGCTTGAGGTCTGGTGGCTCCACCCATGAAACCTAGCCATCTGCTACAGGGATCCAAGAATAAGTGGTGCCCCCAAGTCTTTACAGTCAACAGAGCAGGGTGCTCAGAGTCCGGCTGCAAAACTCATCTACTACTTGCTCTAGGGAACAGGGACACGCTTTTCTTTAAGACACTCAGGGGCAGCCGTCAGCCCCGTCTTGCTCAGGGCGGGACCCCCTACTGCAGCCAGATACCTGTGCCTACATCAATCTCCCATGCGTCTCTAAGACTGTAGGTGAGAGCCTGCACCACACACTTGGTGACCGACTGCCGGGACACCTGAGCTGAATCCATACAGGAAAATTTAACGGGCTCCTGGGTGCACATACTTAGTTACAGAACTAACTACCTGGTGACAGGACGTTAGAGCTTCAACGACACCAATAATCAAACTAGCCCACATGAACACCCTATTTGGGCATATCAAAACAACAAGAAGCCAGGTCACACTAAACAAATATCAAGTAAAATTATAATAACTTATTGATGGCTCAGAGACAACGGTCAATATCAAATCACATAAAGAGGCAGTCCATGATGGCTTCAGCAAGCTCCCAAAATAAAGACTCATTAAAATTCTCTGGAGGAAGAAAACTTCTTGGAATTACCAGAGGCAGAATACAAAAGATTAATATATAGAACTCTTCAAGAAATTAGAAAGGAAATTCGTCAAAACACAGAGACAACAAGAGAGCACACAGAAAAGCAGTACTGGAACTTAAAAGGGTTATTCAAGAGCATAATGACAAATTTAATAGGCTGCAAGAATCCACAGAGAGACAGCAATCAGAAATCCAGAAGATTAACAATAAAATTTCAGAGTTGGACAACTCAATAGAAAGTCATAGGAGCAGAACTGAGGCAGTAGAAGTCAGAATTAGTGACACTGAAGATAAAGTACTTGACACCAACTTATTTGAGGAAAAATCAGATAAAAGAATTAAAAAGAAAGAAGAAACTCTAAGAGTTATGTGGGACTCTATCAAGAGAAATAACCGAGTAATTGGAGCACCAGAACAGGGGGGAATAACAGAAAATACAGAGAGAATTGTTGAAGATTTGTTGGCAGAAAACTTCCTTGATATCATGAAAGATAAGAAGATATCTATCGAAGATGCTCATTGAACCCCACATAAGGTAGAACCCAAAAGAAAGTCACAAAGACATATTATAATCAAACTTGCGAAAACCAAAGATAAAGAGAGAATTTTAAGAGCAGCTAGGGATAAAAGAAAAGTCATCTACAAAGGAGAGTCAATTAGAATAAGCTCGGACTACTCAGCAGAAACCATGAAGGCAAGAAGGCAATGGGATGACATATATAAAGCCTTGAAGGAAAACAACAGCCATCCAAGAATTATATATCGAGCAAAACTGTCTCTCAAATATGATGGCGAAATTAGGGCATTTCCAGATAAGCAGAAGTTTAGGGAATTTGCAAAAACCAAAACAAAATTACAAGAAATACTAAAGGGAGTCCTCAGGTTAGAAAATGAATAACAACAGATAACAATGTAAGACTAGAACACAGGACAGAGCAACCAGATATCAACTCAGAAAGGGAAGTCACAAAAATACATCAAAGCTAAAACATTGAAAATAAGGAAACAGATATATCAATATGTAAATAAGGACGACGTTAAAACAAAAAAGAGGGACTTAAAAAATGTAGACATATATTTTCCATATGGAGGGGAAGTAAAGGCAATATAAAGAAATAAATGACTAGTACAGACTTAGAAAAATAGGGGTAATTATTAAGGTAACCACAAAGGAAACCAAAAATCCTACAAATTAAAATAAAAACTAGAAGAATATAAAGACTTAGCAAACACAAAATCAACAACAATCAAAAAGATGAAAAGAAAGTACATAAAGAAAAACAACTTAGCACAGATAATTAAGGGGAACAAAGAAACTGTAAACAGTACACAAAAAAAGACATCAAAATGACAGCACTAAACTCATACCTATCAATAATTATGCTGAATGTAAACGGATTAAATGCACCAATAAAGAGACAGAGAGTGGCAGATTGGATAAAAAAGCATGATCCATCTATATGCTGCCTACAAAAGACACATCTTAGACTTAAAGACACAAACAAGCTAAAACTCAAAGGATGGAAAAAATATATATCAAGCAAACAACACTCAAAAAAGAGCAGGACTGACAATATTAATCTCTGACAAAATAGACTTTAAAGTAAAATCCACCACAAAGGATAAGGAAGGACACTGTATAATAATTAAAGGGTCAATAGACCAGGAGGA
>NW_004443939.1:12529828-12534488 GCF_000243295.1 Trichechus manatus latirostris | reverse complement strand
AAAGAGCTCGACTGCTAACCAAAAGGTCAACAGTTCGAATCCACCAGCCGCTCCTTGGAAACCCTATGGGGCAATTCTACTCTGTTCTTTAGGGTCGTTATGAGTCAGAATCAACTTTTGGTTTTGATTTTAGTGCAAGAGAAGGCTTGAAGTATTTTTAATAATTTAAAAGCTGCATGTGCACCAAGTGAAGATGATTGTGACAAAAAATTTGTTGAAAGTAGGGATTGGTGCAGTTGTTTCAAAGTGAGGATAAATTTACATGACATTAAAGGGCAAGTACCAGTTGTCTCTAAGTCAGACGTTCATAACTCAGAGAACTGCCTGTATCTAATATCCACAATTTTCTTGTATAAAGTACTGTCTGATGTTAGAAAAGATGCTGGAGGTATCATCACTTTCAGGACTTAAGAAACCAAACCCATTGCCATCGAGCTGATCTGATTCTGACCCACAGCCACCCTATAGTACAAAGTAGAACTGCCCATAGGGTTCCCAAGGCTATAATATTTACAGAAGCAGACTGCCACATCTTTCTCCAACAGAGTGGCTGGTGGATTGGAACCACCAACCTTTAGGTTAACAGCTGAGCACTTAACCACTGAGCCACCAGAGCTCCTTTAGGACTTAAGAGTTGAGTGAAAAACATAAACAGACTTTTGGATAGGTTTTCCTTTTTTTTTTTTTTATGATGCTCTCTAGCAGTACAACCATATCCTGACCTATATAAAAAAAGGTCACACAACTTAAAATAGTAATCAAAAGGTCAAAATGTTTAATTCACATACAGGTAATCCCCAATTTACGACAGGGTTCCATTCCAAAGACTCGATTGTAAGTTGAATACCTCGTTTTTGGGTTTTTTTGGGGGGGTTTTCATTATTATTGCCTTTTATTATCAATATCTTTATAAATCATAACATTGAACGTCTGCAAGTGAACATATGAGAATGATAACATCAGCAAATTACGCCCTGCAACATTGTATGTAGTACATATTCCTAACGATAAGATATACAAAAAAAAAAAAAGACAGTCATAAGCGTGGTTCATGGTAACTCATATTACATTGCAAGTCGGGGACTACCTGTACTCTTAAATTAGACACTACCTATACTATGAGTCTCTCCACTTTGTAGAAACTTAGAAGACCTTAGTTCCAGTTCTGATTTTATCTCTATGATCTTGAGCAAGTAAGATAGCTCCACAGGCCTCAGTTTCCTCACAGTAAAATACAGGAATTTCTATTCCCTTCCAGCTCTCGAACACTATATGGGTCTATGGCTTTGCCAGGTTTTGAAAAGGCAAGGAAGCAAAATTTGGGGGTTTACTATTATCAAGAGTTTCTCTTGTACCAAAGCACAAGCAGATGAACTGAAATTAAAAACAAGACACCTACACATAAGATTTAACAAAGCAGCTGTACTACAGTAAAGGGCAGGTACAAAGGAGATCACAGGGACCTGACATCAGGTTATCTGAGGCTGTATGTAAAGTAACCAATTCTTTTTGGGACTCCCAGAACAATTGTTTGACCTTTAAAATACACCCATTCCATTTTCTACAATGAGAAATGAAAATATGTTAATACTAATCATACAATCTATCAAAAAAATTACGTAAATGCCAACTACTGTTAGTACAATGCACCTTGGAAATTCTGCCATCACTTTCCTTTAAGAAAAAAAGCATTTCCGCCTTACATCCATTAAAACACTGAAATATCAAACAAATGAAATAACTAAGATCAGTTGTGTTCATGTAAATCTATTCAATATTTTTTATGTAACTCAGACTTGCGTAACTGAGATAAGAAAAGCACGCTTCTGCTGGGTTAAAATGACCTTGACCACATATGATAAGCTAGTTACTTTACTGGAACAGATACACAGAAGATAATGATATACCAAATAAGTACTTATACTGGAAACTTAAAGGGCTGTAATAAGCGCTAGTGACACTATCAAGGGGAAAAAAAGTGACAAACATTTAAGACATTATATACTTCAATCATCTGATACTTATTTAATTTAAATATTGATCTTGTAAAATGTACAAATATTGGACGTAGTACTTTATTAGATGACGTATCTCATCTTTAGCGCCTGGTATAAAGGGATGCTCAAAATCTGAGTGCTGAATGAATGAATGAATTAAAAATAATTAAGATGTATGGAGCTCTCTGGTCTCAAGGAATCTTTGGCAATACATAAAAGTTAACAAAATTATGAACACATCCTCAACAAATGGTTTTAAATGATAATAAGCATTTACTGATACAGGGTTTCTAAGTGGTACAAACAGCGTTTGCTCAACTACTAACCAAAAGATTATCAGTTCAAATCCACCCAGTGGGCTGTAGAACAAAGGCCTGGCAATCTACTTCCGTAAGATGACAGCCATTGAAAACCCTATGGAGCGCAGTTCTACTCTGACACACATGGGGTTTCCATGAGTTGGAATCGACTCCCTGGCAATGGATTTTTTTGAGTTAGCTACATGCTAAACACTATTCTAAGTACTTTATCTTCTTCAATTTTCACAACATTTCCACCAGGTAGTATAGTAATTATTCCCATTTTACAGTGAAAAAACTGAGGCTTGGAGCAGGTAAATGACTGGTACAAGGTCACAGCTAAGAAGAAGGGCTAGGACACAAACCCAGGCAATTTTACTCCAGAACCAACACTCCTAACCACCACATCAACTCTGTCCTTTTGTTGTTATTAATTCTGCATTTAAGTTTGTGTGTGTGTGTGTGTGTGTGTGTGTGTGTGTGTGTGTGTGTGTGTACCCTAAGATGTAGAACTACAGCCTTCACTTGCAAAGCAGATGCAAATATTCCACTATGTCTCCTTTAGATATGTGTATATACTTCTTTCTTCTGTCTATTCTCCTCCATGTAGTCAAACTCTTAAAAAATCAGCTTAAATCCCACCTCTGTCATACAACTCTCTTTCACTCAATTCTGATCACAGCACTTTAATTATTCTCTAATTAACTGCTGTATATTACCTTGTCTGCAAAATGACAATGAAAGCAGATTGAGACTGAGACTATGTATATTTCAATTTACCACAATATCTAGTTGTGTTTTTTGATTAATTGATAAAGTTGGTTTCAGTATTCTAGTTACCACAGTAAGAAAAGCATAACTGAGACTAGGTACATTTGCATCTGCTACTGTGTTGAGTTTGTCAAATGATTAAATTTCAGACTTACCAAGTTTCCAGGGTAAGAAAGGTTTATATTTAACTGGATTAAAATAAACATGAAACTTGATGTACTCAAATACATATTCACACAATTTCGTGTAGATACATACACACACACACACACACACACACACACATATATATATACACACATATAAATGGTCTTTCCACAAAAATGTAAACCAATATAAGAAAACTATAAACTGTCTTTTAAAAAAAAGTTTTTAATTTCTTTTAAATAGAAGAATCTACTTGAATTTGAAAAATAGCAAAGATGACATTGGATTTTGCCAGACAGGAAGAAAACAAACTCATCAAGCTTGAAATGATAGAATTTTCCAAGTCATTATGAGATTTGCAGTTCCGGCAATTCTAAATTTCTCATCATCTGAGTGGTACAAACGAGATTTTTTAAATTTATGTTTTAGCTTTAGAACATTGAACTTAAAAACTGTGGAGCATGCCAAATTAATGACAGTACAACCTTGGCGTGGTTGTTTGAGCGTATGGTTAACCTCTGGTAGGATCATGAAGCTGATGGAGGCTTTGCAGTAGGAAGGAGTGTGCACTACATTTATCGTTTATAGCAATAGTGATGCACTCTGTAGCAACAAAATTGTAGGTTTTCCATGAGGATGTCTACTGGACACAATGACCCAAAATTAAAGGAAACTTCTAAGCAAAGGGCACATTGTGGCCCATAATGACAGTGTAGCTAGTCTGTGGAGCTCCACTGAAGCAGGAGTCACACATCAATGGGCTGCCAGAGTGTACTAGGGAGGTTATCCCCTTCTCTCTCCCGGCCAGCTCTCAGTCAGACGCTGAGTTATCTGGCACCTCATAAAAGAACAAGTATTTTCAGCAGCAGCATGTGCCTTCCTTGGCTTCAATTCCGAATATACTTGATATCATGTAGCATTTTATTTTTCAAAAAATTTTAATATTTTATTTTCTTTTATACTTGTTAGCATTTACCTTCGAGTTACCCGGAGTATAAATACTAACGAGTGACAAGCAGGGACCTTAGAAATAGAGTTTGCATAATGTTTTGCAGTTTACAAAGCACTTTCACGTAAGAGTCCATCTAATTCTCTTTACCCCATGAAGTACATAGGTATTTGTCCCACTTTACAGGTGAGCAAATGAGGCTCAGAAAGGATAGGTGGTTTGCCCAAGGTCAGGTAACTAATAATGTGACACAGCAAAGACTCAAATGAAGACCTTGAGTCCAAGTTCAGTGTTCTTTCCAGGCTTATAGCCTAAATTGAAATTGGTTCATCTGTATCTTAAAGACATTTTGGTCTTCAACATTCCTTATTAATATTCAAACACTCCTATTATCTGTTAAATTAAAAGATTGTTTTTCTCTTAAAATCTATACAGAGGACTCCGGCAAGATGGCGGTCTAGGCAGAAGCACCACGCCGTCCCTCCACAACAAAGATC
>NW_004443939.1:12500655-12521341 GCF_000243295.1 Trichechus manatus latirostris | reverse complement strand
TAAGCCTTCACCTGAAGTACAATAAAATATTAAAAAAAAAAAAAAAATCTATACAGAAAGACATTATACTTATGTGCATATATATGTATTTATACCATATAAATATTTCTAAAACATTAAAAATGTCATTTATAACTCTTCCATGAGTTGATCCTTTTACATTTACATCATTTTTTAAATACTTACCATCAACAACAACAACAAAAAAATACAATCAAATCCTTTTTTTAGCTTAACCTTACAGTTAATATTAATAACAGTTAATTGGTGATATAACATTCCATTGTGTCTTCACCATACTTTGCTTAACCCTTTGCATATTATTGAACACTGAGATTACGTTCAAGTTTATGTTAAATAATGTGTTGTTGACAATAAAAAGTTCCTGCACTTCTAGAAGACTGATTATTCAATAGCAATGTTAATAATTAGCTACTTGAACTAATTTAATTGATCAATGACAACTAACCTCAGTAACCAATTTCTGAAAGCCCTCCATTCAATAACCTTAGGACTCTGAAAGCCAGCCAATTGGAAACAGCCTCACTTCAGTAACCACACTTTCAAAAGTCAGCCAATTAACAACAGACACACACTAGTAACCCCGCTTCTACAGCCAAGGGTCAGCCAATGACTAACCAGTCCCACCTCTGAAAGCTCCAAATCCCTAGACTCCATGCTTCCCAAAACTCTGTATAAAATCACCTTTATGCTTTCCTCAGAGAGGCTGTGCCTGACAAGCAAAGGCTCTCCCTTGCTTAAAAAATGTGATGAATTCAGCATTTTGTGGCAGATATTGAGTGGTGGTCTCTTCTTTCCACTCTGTGTATACAGATTGTTCTTCCTGTTAATTATTTAGTAGTAAATTCCTAGTAAAGTACTTATTAGGTCAAATAACATGATATATAATGTCATGCTATTTTCCTTAAGAGTTATTTTGATTTACAATGCCCTTGGCAGTGAATAAATATAGCTATGCCATAACAACTTTGACAATACTAGATGCTCTTAAATTTTAAAATGTATGATGACTTAGTAGGTAGGTATAAATTGGCAGTTTAAAGTTGCTTTAGTTAAGAATTCTGGATATTTTTCAAGGGCACAGACTGGCATAAGAGCATGAGAAGACCATTAAGGATCCCAGGAAAAAGAACTGGGAAGGTACAAAAACAAAACTATGCCCCTTATGGGTCCTATTGGTAACTACACGGAAGAGGAGAAAAAAATGATTTTTACACTTCTTAGCCAACACCATGCTTTTTAAGAATGAGTGCTATAAATTGGGCTCTCTGTGAAGCAGAATCTGATTCTGAGATCAGTGTTACAATCATTAGGGAGTACTCTCAGGATCCATATTTGCAGAAGTGAACAGGAGGAAGCAGGTCGGTCAGGGGGAGAAGCTGAGCTTCAATGCAGTCCCCACAAAGGTCTCAAACAACCGTACAGCTGTCCCAAGTCGGGTCCAAGGGGCCAGGCCTTTTATACCCTGTATCAATCAGTCATTGGACATAGGCTGCCCCAGGATAGAGGAAGGACCTTGATAAGGGCGATTGACTGACGGCAATTTTTGAGAGAGCTGACAGCTAAGAGCTGTTTGTCAGTCCTGAAAGAGGAGTATGGGTGGTGTAGGACAGTATCCACAACATAAACAGAGAACACACTCAGACTCAGAGAGTTTTACTTAAGAGTGTTTAAGAAAAGAACACTTTACAAAAGTATAGTCAGGGTAAGGAAACTGACAAAGCATGGTGAAGCACCCAAGGACCGGCAATAGTCAGGAGTTGTTATCACTCTATGGGCAAGAAGATGTAACAGTACTCCTGGAAACTGGTAAGAGAGGGAGTCAAGAAGGAGTGGGCTGCCTGACAGTAACTAAAGGAACAGAGCCTCTACCAAAACCATGATCTGGGTGCAAGGAAGATACCTCAATCACTCTTTTCAACTGCCCTCCCTTAGTCTGCTACTGCCCCCTATACTACAAAATCAACTGGAATCCAAAAGGAAACGGAACACCAGTAATGGAGTCCCAGAGGTCAGCCTCTGAGAGCACAAAACTAGGAAGGGAATGAATCTAGAAAAGCAAAGTTCAAGACTTTAGTTTATATATCTTTGAATCATGCTCACTTAGCAGGTGCTTGACATTTGTTAACATGGACAACCAAGTGAAACTTCACACTAAACCTTGGAATATCAGGAAAAATAGTATACACCTGTGCCTGATACATGGAGCCCTGGTGGCACAGTGGTTAAGAACCTGGCTCCTAACCAAACAGTCAGCAGTTCAAATCCACCAGCTGCTCCTTGGAAACCCTATGGGGCAGTTCTACTCTGTCCTATAGCGTTGCTATGAGTTGGAATCGACTTGACAGCAATGGGTTTGTTTTTTTTGTTTTGTGCCTGATACACAGTAGGTACATGCTAGTTCTGGGCTTCTTTCCTCTGGGATCCACTCTTTGCCCTTCCCTTGTTCTGTCAGTATTTCATGAGTGCTGAATGTCAAGTACTGCGTTCCCCAGGCATCCATGTCAGCTGGCTTTTGGTTGGATTTAGCCAATAGAAAGCATTGATGGGAGATTGGAGGGCAAGAGGATAAGAGAAATCAGGGTATAATCTTTCTGTGCCTCAGCTTCTTCATCTCTAAAATAAGAATAATAAGGCTTATCTCATAGAGTAGATGTGAGAATTGTGTGTAAAGAATATAGAATAATACCTGGCATTCTCATTACTTATTTTATAAAGAATTTTAGATTGACTTTACTATTTTTCAAAATTTCTCTGCTGCTTGCAGTAATTTAAAAATGTTACACAAAAACATGCTTTCAAGTTATCATACCCAATGATGAAAATATTTTTAATCATATGAATACAGATAACAGTAATTAATAATTCTATGTATGTACAATTTTGTCATAGATGGTAAAATTTTACTATTCAAGAACTGTAAGATCATATATTTAGGGAAGCCAGACCACCAAGAGTTTAAGTAATTTACTGATGAGGTGATAAGAAATCACAAGGTCCTGAAAAGTCTGATCTATTCACTGACACTAAAGTCTAATAGTAAATAAAATAATATGTCCATTTTATTTTTCTAATTTAATAAACCTCAATCTAACAAAATTTTACATGCATGTGTGCATTTATGTATGTATATATGTATATAGATAATTGTATTAATATTTCTTTTAGTCATATGACAAAATACTAAGTATTTTTCCATTTTGTGTTGTGATATTCATAAGAATCTTTATGATCCTATACAACAGATGCTGACAACTTCTTAGGAATAAGTTTTATTTACAGAAGTTCTGTAAGGGTTGATGGCATTAAATTACATAAATCAATACTTAGAAAGAATACTGTGTATCTACTGGTTAATACTGGAAAAATCTAGAATAAAAACTGTAATAAAATAATGATTAAGTGATTCTGGTTAAAGATGGAGGTTTAGAATATGTAACAAAACTTTTCTTTTCATCTTCTCTGTTCTTTAAATCCTGAAAAATCCATCCTGTCCCCCCCCCACACACACACTTCATAGCAATTTTTGACCTAATTTGACTGCACCTGAAATAATGAACTACAATAGTATGGAGGTGAGAGTATAATAGAAAGAAAAGAAAAATAGATTTAAAAAGAATATCCTTGAACAAACTTCGGAGAAGAAAAATAATCAGAATTTTGAAAAAATCTCTAGCTCTATTTATGAAATATCATGTCAATCCCTAGCACATATTGGTAGAATTCCATGCTTCTATGAAATATCGGTCTTGGACACCTATCTGATGGAAAAAAATCTTGATGACAAGAGGAGAATTATTCATTTTCATATATTCAGTTAAAATAATTATTTTATATTAAATCCATAATTAATTCCCAAAATATTATCAAATATCTTTCCTATGTTTCAAAGGAAGAATTCAGGCAGGCTTGCAATGATTATTATACTGCTTGCTTCATAAAACAAGAGTAAGCATTAGAAGACAAATGCTTTAAATTGATCATTATAAACAGGAGTTATGGACTGAATCATGTGTGCCCCACACCCCACCCCCTGGACTCAAAAAAAAAATCTGTTGAAATCCTAACTCTTATTTCTGTGGATGTAATATTGTTTGGAAACAGGGTTTTCTTTGTTATGTTAATGAGGCCATAACAATGTAGGGTGTGTCCTAAACCTAATCACTTCTGAATTATAGAAAGAGCAGATTAGACTTGGGCACATACTGGAGAAGACTGAGGCCTTGTGGGGATCCTCTACAAACCAAGGAACCAAGGAATGCCCAAGACTACTGACATGAAATGAATTCGCTCTGATTTGGACTTTTAGCCTCCAGAACTATCAGAAAATAAATGCCTGTTGTTTTAAGCCACCCACTTATGGTATTTCTGTTACAACAACACTAGGAATCTAAAACGACAGGTTTCTTGCTTCCAATCTCATACTTTATAATACACACATCACACTCTATTATATTAATCTTCATTATTTTTTTAGATTACTCTAATGCTTAAAAACCCTGAGTGAATCCTACTTCATAAAGTCCAAACTTTTGCCTGGCTCTCTGGGACATACTCCCAACCTTCTTTTCCAAACATCTCTCATTGCTGCCTCCAGCACAACTGATCTACTTAATCTTACACTTCCGGGTTCTATTTCGCTGCTCTTGCCATTCCCACTTACCTTTGAAGGAGACTCCCCTCTTCTAAATCCAGCAGAAATCACTGTCTCTCCTGCCAAGTGAAAAGCACTTCCCTATCTGAATTGTTAGTGTATTTCACATATGTCTGTACCACCTAGCCAGAGCCCAGCATTTTCTACTTGGAATTGTTATATTTCCATCTTCCCTTCTGAAATGTGAGCTCTGGGAGAGCAGGGGCTTTTTGTTTTGCCACAGCACAAGTACTTGGCACCATGCTTGGCACACAGTAGGCTCTCAATAGATATTTTTTGAATGAATGAATATTTGTAGTAGAAGATGTGAATCTGGATGCCAACTCTGCAGGTCATTGAGCAAATCATTTAATTTCAAAAGACCTCAGGTGTCTTATCTATAAAGTGGGGAAAAACAATAAATCTGCAGTCCTTCCTCACAAGGATGTTGTGAAGATTGCATAAGATGATATATGTGAAGGAATTTTTTTGTCTGAAATCTGTGACATAAATACTTTTGTTATACTTTCTATATCACTCCACAATGCTTAGTAGTATACAGCACTTTGCACACAGTACTTTGCATACAGTAAGTATTCAACTTAGTGTGCTGATTGATTGAAGATGGAGAAAATTCCCCATCCATTAACACTGTCATTCTGCCCTGCTTTGTAAACTGTGATGGCTAAATAGCTGCTATATTTCCCTTCTGCGCTAGATGCTAGACGGTAAGTGAACTTGGCAATCTATTCATTGAGTACTGAGGACTACAAAGCTGCTATGGGTCAGAATTATTAGTAAGTCTTTGATCTAAGTACTAAGGAAGGCACCATTAAACAGTCGCTGTTTTTTGTTTACTTTGCACTCTCACAGGGAACCCAGTGTCAGTGGAAACACTGACCTTACCAAGAAGAACCTACATACACTTGCCTTTCAAAGACTGTACACTATTTAAAGCAAGATTCTGTCTCTTGTCATTAATTATTAACAATTATTCAATAAATTGCACATGTAATTTTGTTACTCATACACATAACCATTTGCCTGAAAACGATTTCAGGCAAAATCCTAAATAATTTGGTGAGTAGCTGGCAACAAATTTTTTAAGAATTTACATTTCCTGAAATATGGTTAAATTTGGTACTTACAAATTTGAAAACAAACATTAGTTTGACAAGCACAAAGGAAGAAACTGGATAACTTATACAACAATTATGTATGTTTTCCATAAAATTACTCATAATGTCAAAGCAAGTAACCACTGATAGCAATTTTTGATTCACCTACTAATAATACAAGCATGCTTGCATCTCATTCTTAGTAGAGTATGCACACTTTCACAAAAGAATCATCTCAGCAAAAATGCTCCATATCTTACTGTATTGAGGGGTAAAAAGTCAGATTCAAAGCTTAGGGGAAATTGATTAATATATTAAACAGACCTCTAGAGATAGGATTTCAGATGTCATATCTCTTGGCAAGCATTATTACAGGGTTTTCATTGGTACTTATTATAGGACTGTGACACAATTCAATCAGGCTGGTAGGCAAAATGAAAGAGGGAGAAGTGGCAGCCTGCAGAATGTCTGGTCAGATGATGGAAGGCTATGGGTCAACTGGTGCCTGAGTAGTATCCCTCTGGCCAAACTTAAAGTCCTCTTTCTACCGTTAATGCACTTGGCTGCTAACTGAAAGCCTAGAGGTTCAAGTTCACCCAGAGGAGACTTGGAAGAATGGCCTGGCGATCTAATTCCAAAAATTCAGCCATTGAAAACCCTATGGAGCACAGTTCTACTATGACAAACATGGGGTCACTATGACTCAGGGTTGACTCAGTAGCAACTGGTACTGGTAGCTATTCAGAAATAAAAATGAAGTACAACTTCTAATAATAAAACACAGACATTAGGTCAAATGGTTTACATGAATCCTAACAATGTTGTTAGATGCCATCAAGTTGATTCCAACTCATAGCAACCCTATGCACAACAGAACGAAACACTGCCCTGTCCTGCACCAGCCTCACAACCGTTGCTATCCTTGAGCCAACTGTTGCAGCCACTGTGTCAACCCATCTCGTCCAGGGCCTTCCTCTATTTCGCTGACCCTCTACTTTACCAAACATGATGTCCTTCTCCAGAGACAAGTCCCTCCTAGTAAAATGTCCAAAGTACATGAGACGAAGTTTCTCCATCCTCGCTTTCAAGGAGCATTCTCGCTGTACTTCTTCCAAGACTGACTTGTTTGTTCTTCTGGCAGTACATAATATATTCAATATTCTTCACCAACACCATAATGTAAAGGTATCAATCTTCTTCGATATTCCTTATACATTGTCCAGCTCTCCCATACATATGTTGTTAAGTGCCATCGAGTCAGTTCCGACTCATAGCAACCTCTTGTACAACAGAACAAACACTGCCTGGTCCTGTGCCATCCTCACAATCGTTGTTATGCTTGAGCCCATTGTTGCCCATTGTTGCGGCTGTGTCAATCCATCTCACTGAAGGTCTTCCTCTTTTTTGCTGATCCTCTACTTTACCAAGCATGATGTCCTTCTCCAGGGACTGATCTCTCCTGATAACATGTCCAAACTATGTAAGATGTAGTCTTGCCATCCTTGCTTCTAAGGAGCATTCTGGATGTACTTCTTCCAAGACAGATCTGTTCGTTCTTTTGGCAGTCAATGGTATATTCAATATTCTTTGCCAATAGCATCATTCAAAGGCATTGATTCTTCTTCAGTCTTCTTTATTCACTGCCCAGCTTTCGCATGCATATGAGGCAATTGAAAACACCATGGCTTAGGTCAGGCACACCTTAGTCCTTAAAGGGACATCTTTGCTTTTTAACACTTTAAAGAGGTCTTTTCCAGCAGATTTGCCGAATGCAATGTGTTGTTTGATTTCTTGACTTCTGCTTCTATGGGTGTTGCCTGTCGATCCAAGTAAAATGAAATCCTTGACAACTTCAATATTTTCTCTGTTTATCAGGATGTTGCTTATTGGTACAGTTGTGAGGATTTTTGTTTTCTTTATGTTGAGGTGTAATCTATACCGAAGGTTGTGGTCTTTGATCTTCATCAGTAAGTGCTTCAAGTTCTCTTCACTTTTAGCAAGCAAGGTTGTGACATCTGTATATAGCAGGTTGTTATAGAGTATTCCTCCAATCCTGATGCCCCGTTCCTCTTCATATAGTCCTCCTTCTCTGGTTATTTGTTCATCATACAGATTGAATAAGTATGGTGAAAGGATACAACCCTGATGTACACCTTTCCTGACTTTAAACCACAAAGAATCCCCTTGTTCTGTATGAATGACTGCCTCTTGGTCTATGTATAGGTTCCGCATAAGCACAATGAAGTCTTCTGGAATTCCCATTCTTTGCAATGTTATCCATAATTTGTTCTCCAAATTGTGATCCACACAGTCAAATGCCTTTGCATAGTCAATAAAACACAAGTAAGCATCTTTCTGGTATTCTCTGCTTTAAGCCAAGATCCATCTAACATCAGCAGTGATAACCCTTGTTCCATGTCCTCTTCTGAATCAGGCTTCAATTTCTGGTAGTCCCTGTTGATGTACTGCTGCAACCGCATGCAGCCCTGGAGGTGCTCACTCATCTATGCTAAGAAATTTGGAAGACAGCTACCTGGACAACTGACTGGAAGAGATCCATTTTTGTTCCCATTCCAAAGAAAGGTGATCCAATGGAATGAGGAAATTATTGAACAATATATTCATATCAAAAACAAGTAAAATTTTGCTGAAGGTAATTCAAAAATGGTTGCAGCAATGCATCACCAGGGAACTGCCAGAAATCCTAATAATAATGTAAAATTTCTTTGTTTCGTTTTAAAGACAAGGAATCAGAGGCTTTGAGTCATTACATAATCTGACTTATTCCCAAAGTTGGTAAGAGGATCTGTCAAATATTGGTACTTTTACGTGTAATCACCATGCTATACCATTAATAGCTAAACTACCAGACCAATTCAGGCTAGAGCAAATAGTAAACGTGTTGCATCAGGGAATGAGTCCCAAGTTGGAAAAGAAAAGTTCTCATCTTAAGTCTCACCTAAGTCAGGGATAGAGTGAAGACATCCTCAGGCAAGATCGTTAGCCTCCCATTTGAAGAGTTCTGACTCTAGTTCTCACACTAATAACCAAGCTTCTGTCTCGTCCATGGGAGCAAATCTCTACCTTGTACCCCAATTCTGGTAACTAACTGCCTGTCATCGCCCCTGTTCCTGGGCCTAAATAATCTGCCCAGAGTCCCAATGTTGATCACTCCCCAGGGCTACAGTGCTGCCCTTGGACGTTAGTCCCATACCATGGTCCTTCCATTTTTTTTTAATAAAGTCTTTATTTTTTAGAGCAGTTTTAGGTTTACAGAAAAATTGTGCAAAGAGTTCCCATATACACCTCTCCCCGCTATTATCTGCATCTGGCATTCCCGTGCTACATTTGTTACAAAAGATGAACTGGTATTGACATATTATTATTAATTAAAGTCTGTAGTTTCCATTAGGGTTCACTCTTTGCGCTGTACAGTCCTATGGGTTTTGACAAATGCATAATGTCATGTATCCACCATTATAGTATAATACAGAACAATTTCACTGCCCTAAAAATGCCCCATGCTCCACTTATTCATCCCTTCCCCCTACCCCCTGAATCCCTGATGACCACTGATCTTTTCACTATCTCTATAATTGTGACTTTTCCACAATGTTATACAGTTGAATTCCTTCCTCTAATTTTGATATCTCTAATTTTATTTGTCTAAAATCTCTTGACTAAAATACTCTAATTCTTACCTACCTGACTTTTAGATCATTCCCATTAACTATATCTGGACTTATCTGATAAGCACCCTGGTGACACAGTGGTTAAAGCACTCAGCTGCCAACCTTAAGGTCGGTGGTTCGAACCTAGCAGCCGCTCCGCTGGAGAAAGATGTGGCAGTATGCTTTCATAAAGATTTACAGCCTTGGAAACCGTTTGAGCAGTTCTACTCTGTACTATAGGGTCAGAATTGACTCGACAGCAACGGGTTTGGACTTGTCTTGAGTTGTAACGTATTACTGTCCATCACTATGCTGTCTGATAATATTATTTGGTTCTTAATTAAACATGAGTGGCTTAGTCACACCCATATACTGACAATAAGATACTTGTCTTATTCCTGATAATTTATTTAAATGGTTCTGATATACACAGGAAAATGAAAATGTAGTGTCCCCTCCTTTGCTAGATAACTTTGGTTACTGGTGATTGGAAGGATGAATTAGTGTACATTAACTATTTTGCTGATTTTCTTTTTTGTCTCAAAAACTTTTACTAAGGAGCACATCTAACTATCCAGATAGAAATTTACTGATTTATGTGTTTTCTTTTTTAATTAAATACCAAATAACCTCTGGATGGTTTTGATGTGTCCAAAATAAAGAATGCTGAATCCCTCTATTTATAAAAATTTTAATTTTTTTTTTTATGGGGAAGATTGGTGGCAAGGGATATGGTGAGGGAGATGGCAGAGGACTATTGGGAAATTATACCCTTTATAACACCTTGCTATCTATTTTAAGTATGATGTGAGATATGGATTTTTTTCTGATAAAAATAAGAACATGAATATGTTAGTTTTGGAGACATGCGTATTATTTGCAAACCTTTTACAGATTTATTGGCCTAGCTCTGAAATTTATTCAGCTTGGAGAATAATATAAATGCATAAAGAATCAGTCCTCTTGGGAAACAATTATCTCTGTCTCTCTGGTCAAAAATCCCTTGCCTATTTTTAATCTTAGCATGATACTGTAAGAATGAAGAGAGTGAGTGAGTGTTGAGTGGAAAAAATATCTAGTCTAAAATTAATCTTATGACATATGTGAGCTGTCTTAGTTCTCAAATCCTTCACACAACCATATTCACATTTTTGCCATCTCTAATGGAAGCAGTCGAAGTCATGCAGAAAACGACTAAAGGCTCTAATTGCTTTTTATGGGAGCATACCCATGAGTTTATGAAAGAAATCACTACTTATGAGTTAAAATAAATTAGAATTTTGTCTTCGTTCTAACAGACATAAAAATCTACATTTGAAAAAACCTTGGTATGTTGTGACTCAAACATACCAACTATCATGAAGATGGCATAGGATTGGGCAACATTTTCTTCTGTTACACTTAAGGTAACCATGAGTTGGAGCCGACTCAACAGCAACTAACAACAACAACAACCAAAAAAAACCAAACCCACTGCCGTCAAGTCAATTCCGACTCACAGTGACCCTACCGGACAGAGCAGAACTGCCCCATAGAGTTTCCAAGGAGCACCTGGTGGATTCAAACTGTCAACCTTTTGGTTAGCAGACGTAGCACTTAACCACTACACCACCAGGGTTTCCACAACAACAATAGTGACTACAAAATAAAACAAATAACTTAATACAAATACTGCCTCAGAAATTGTAAAGGGTGGATTTTGTTCAGCTACTGACAAATGTGCAGAAATCATCCAGCCTCCCTCTCGGAAAAACAGGGTGGCGTTCCAACACCACTGGATTCAATTCTTGTCATTACAAACTGACAACTGATACTTAAGCTCGTGGTAATGACTGAGTAGCATCAGTAATTCACAAGTTAATTCCTTCTGTGACATTCTGTCAGGTCCTGCACTCTTTGTGCCAAGTGACCTACACCATACACACACACAAACACACACACACCACACACACATACTAACACCCCTTGCTGATTTATCCTTTCTGGAAATGCTATAATCGATATTACTTCAAAATCTCAAACTTTAAACAATTACATTTACTGAGCATCTTCCAGATGACAAAAACTCCTGAATTATAAAAATTATGTTTAATACTCCCCCAAACCTATAGGATGGAAACCCTGGTGGCATAGTGGTTAAGAGCTACCGCTGTAATCAAAAGGTCGGCAGTTCGAATCCACCAGGTGCTCCCTGGAAACCCTATGGGGGCAGTTCCACTCTGCCCTATAGGGTTGCCATGAGTTGGAATTGGCTCAACAGCAGTGGGTTCAATTTATAGGACAGCTACCATTATCTTCATTTTACAGGTATAAAAACAAAGGCATAGAGAGGATAACTTCACCCAAGGTAACATATTTGGGATTTGAATCCATTTAAATGGCACAGATTGTAGCTGACTGAACACGATTTAACTGCATTATCTGACTGCACTTTCAAAGTGGTTTGCTTACACCTCTATCCTGAATGTTGAGGATATAGCATCTGCCAAAAATCAGATCAGATTTTCCATTCCCCTGTCTAGACTGGAAACCCTGGTGGGGTAGCGGTTAAGAGTTACAGCTGCTAACCAAAAAGTCAGCAGTTTGCATCCACCAGGCCCTCCTTGGAAACTCTATAGGGCAGTTCTACTCTGTCCTATAGGGTCGCTATAGGGTTGCTATGAGTCGGAATCAACTCGATGGCAATGGGTTTGGGTTTTTTTGGTCTGTCTAGATTTGATCTGTGAACATTTTGATCCATCCCAGATTGTCTTTTTCTCTCTATGTTGTGTCTTCACTGGCTTAGAATCCTGCTAAGTCAGTGCAATACAAAGTACCAGTTACAAAGTAGGTGCTTGATATTTGGTCAGTGAATGAATAAGCAAATGAAAGCTCTATGGTTAACAACGCTAGCTAAATGAAGGAGGGAGGGACAGGGGAAGAAAAATGTTCACCCAACTCTGTATGCCACCCTTTGAAACACAGCCTGATTTCACAGTTTCTATGAAGTCTTACTTAAGCCACCAAGCAGTGTCATTCAGAACTCTCTGTACCTTGTACATTACTACCACCACCAAAACCCACTCACTGCCATCAAGTCGATTCCAACTCACAGTGACCCTACAGGACAGAGCAGAACTGCCCCCATAGGATTTCCAAGGCTGTGATGTTTATGGTAGCAGACTGTCACATCTTTCTCCTGAGGAGTGGCTGGCGGGTTCAAACTGTTGACCTTTTGGTTAGCAGCCGAGCGCTTAACTACTGAGCCACCAGGGCTCTTTCCTACCACCACAGTGTTTAACAATCTCTGTTTCGCACTGGAGAGCAGGGTTCCCAGAACTGAAATATAATAGAATGCTCAACTACTGTTAAAGGAACAGGGGATAATGATGATACAAATGCCGTACAGGCAGTCCCCAGGTTACGAATGAGATCCATTCCTAACTACGTCTTTAAGCCAAGTGTACAGTAAGTCGGAACAGGTGCATGCAGTTCTTATTTAGCCTTACTTTAGTGCAAGAAAAGGCTTGAAGCTTTTTCAATGATTTAAAAGCTACATGTGCAACAAACGAAGGTGATTGTGATGAGGAATTTGTTTCGAGTAGGAGTCGGTTCAGTTGTTTCAAAGTGAGGGCAAATTTACATGACATAAAAGAGCAAGTATGAGTTGTCCCTACGTCAGACGTTCGTAACTGGGAGATTGCCTGTATTTCATGGAAGGCAGCAGCAGCAATCAGTAAATTATCAGAGAGGGAGAAGAAACTTGGACCAGAGGCAGTCTAGGGAAAATGAAGAATGATAAAGTTTCTGTCAGGCATGGGTCATCAATGTCAAATTTAGAACTGAGGACAAAAAGACTGAAAACTAAGAAAAAGACAGGGGAGCAAAAACCATGCTTCACATATTCACCTTTTTATCTCCAGGACCCAGCCCTGAGTCAGACATTGTTAGTCGCTCATTAAATGCTTATTAAATGACCATTGAGTGAGTGCACTGGTGATGTCTGCAAGATCAGTATCTGTGAAATTTTCAATATCAGAGTCAGTGGAGAAATAAGAGAACAGACGGTAGGCAAAGTATGTATCCTTTCTGCCCACTATGCCTAGAAAATCAATAAATATGTGTTGGTTGACAGAACATCTGCTCCTCTCTGAAACGGGGATCCCTGTTTGAGGAAAGACACTGACCGTCCCAAACAAGGGCGTAGACCATAGAGAACAGTTACCAAGCATAGCTGACCACGAGTTAGGTTTATGTCTAGTGCTTCGCAAGCATTTTTACATCATGACATGTATGAAAAATTATAATAATTAGGACAAAAAGACAAGGCTGCTGACAGCTGGAAGCTAGAAGTCCTATTCCACAGGTTGAGCTGCCTGAGCCACTCCAAGGGTTAACCCAGTGGGTTACTGGCAAACCAGTAACCCCTCTCAGCACACAAGTTGGGAGGACCTGGTTTGGTAAAAAGTTTGGTCAGACTTTTTCAAGTGTAAGGACAGAAATGTATTCCAAACTTAAAAAGAAATGAGTTTACACTTACTTGCTACTGTAGATTGCTAGGCAGCCCTAATATTTGAACACAATTGGAGTGATTTTTATTAGCTACTCAGGATTTTTAAATCTGCTCTGAATGTCCTTTGATTTGTATGATGAAAAACACTTTCTCAAAAGTGTAATAGCCCATTCTTTAGTCCTTTTCATCTCATTTAAACATTCTTTTGTGTTCTAACGGATTTTTTTTAAATTTTTTTATTATAGAAAATTTCAAACATATCTCACAGTAGAGAGAATACTATAATGAATCTCAATCACCCAGCTTCAAAAGTTATTAATTCATGGTCAATCTTGTTGCATCTATCCCTCATTTTATCTTCTCTCCTCCGGACTTTTCATCATTTTATCTGTAAATATGTCATTATGCATTTCCAAAATTTAGGGATTCTTTAACATATAACCACAATGCCATTATCACTTCTAAAGATGTTTAATTAATAATTCCTTATTATCAAACACTCAGTAATTGTTCATATTTCCCAGATTGTCTTACACTTTTTTAGTTTGTTTGAATCAAGATCCAAATATGATCCACCCATTACAAGTTAATGTTATTATGTTAGTAAATACCTATGTCTCCAACGTCACTTTAATCTATTCTTCTTACTCTTTCAGTTATTTGCTAGAAGAACCAGTTCTTCAACAGGGTTTCTTCCCACAGACCTGAATTTGCTGACTGTATTCCTATTTAAAAAAAAAAAACCATTGCTGTTGAGTCAATTCCAACTCATAGTGACCCTACAGGACAGAGCAGGATTGCCCCATTGGATTTACAAGGCTGTGATCTTTTTATGGAAGCAAACCAACACATCTTTCTCCTGCAGAGCAGGTGGTGGGCTGGAACCAACAACCTTTTGGTTAGCAGCCAAGTGCTTAACCACTGGGCACCAGGGCTCCTTGTATTCCTTTAACGGGGTTTAATATGTTTCTCAGGAAATGGGTAGTCATATCTAAAGTTTGTTATGATGTGAGTGTCACTGCTGTCAGTGGTTTTACTCAACCTGATCATTTTGGGGATTCATACCTTGTCAGCTAGTTTTGTTATAGATACTGTCAATGAGTTTTGGGCTTTGCGATTCTAGTTACTTTTTTTGTGGTGAATCCATGGAAATTCAAAAACTACCTGCTATCACTGACATGTTATAAAAATAGTTCTTAAAATTGCCTTCATTTAAAAAAGAAATTTCAATCATTATTTTGATTGAGTTTGAGAAATTTATCAACAGTTCTCCTATCTCATATTTTCACTAACATAAGTGATACACAGATGCTTATTAAAGAAAAAAAAAAACATGCTTAGGAACTCTCAGTGTTGTCTTAAATTATTTTCATTATAATGTTACTTATATTTATATAACACAAAAAGGAAGGGAACCCTTTGCAGAAAAGTAAGGCAAATTTACAAAATAAATGGAAAGAAAACTGTTGGGGTTTGAAAGGCTCAATAATGTTTAATCTCTCTCTCTCCCAGACTGAAACCAACAATGAAAGGAAAGAGACAGAGTTAGACAGGTGGAGATGAAAACACCACCTTCATACTGATAAAGCTGTTGTAGAACATGTCTTAGTGTTAGGACAAGCATTCCCTTCCCTAACCCTTCCAGTTCCAGATCTTGGGACAGCCTACCTGCAGAAAGTTTGGGTCTACCAAGCAGCCAAAATTTACACAGGATCACTGCCTTGTACAGGTCCAAAGTAAACAGTGGAAAAGAAAGACAGACATGAGACAAAGAGAGAATCTATAATGCCTACAATCTTTTAATAGATAAATTCTATCCAATCAAGAAATGTGAACCAATGGTTATCACCCTCCAACCAGGTACTTCACTCCTCCTCCATGGACAAGAATGAAGGGTTGGACAAGAGGCCAGGAGTAAATGTCAGTTACTACCGGCTTAATTATTATTATTTTGAACATATTTTAATCATTAATTTTCATTATTGTTCTTCTTAACAACAAACTCCTTTTTGACAACCATTTCATTATTTTATGTGACAATCAACTTGTCCAACAAAACACAATATCATTTTTTAAAGATATTATATAATGAAAATATATATTGCAAAACAAAAACAAAGAAAAATTGCAATTTATACAAAGATAGGATCTACCCAATCACCCAGCATATTTACTTGCAAGGTAAATATGCTATGGTGCACGTTCTTTTGTATTTGACATCCCTGTACCAGGGTTCTGTGGTGATTCCATTCTCCCAACTCATTTCCCAATTCAAATTTTTACATTAGTTATCATGATGTTAATTGGCCTTCACTTCGTTCCAATGCAAATTATAAACCAATGCAAAATGGGCATCGAAATAATCCAGAATATTTTATATCAATTATTCTATATTATCAAATAGAAAAATCTCAACATTCACACCATACTCATGGGTAACCAAAAATTTCAAAGATTCAGGGATCTCTGGATGCCAGTTTGAGAAATACTAGACACTGACGGGCAACACACAAATATATGAGATGGAAAACGGGTGCCAAAAGGTGATAGTACAGTAAATGGTAGGATCCAAACGGCCCCAGAGAAAAATAAGTATTCACATACTCCCAAAGGCAAACATCTCTGAAATGGCGCAAAAGGCTCCCTCTTCTCACCTCTCTTATAAATGATCTTAATAATGGGAATTTAGGGACTGGAAGCGGGGCTGAACTGTACACAGATAGGGATATGTACAAATCCTTGGTAAAGATACTGATCCATGTTCAAGACATCACATAGTCTAATCTCATATTATTAATGGCCATCACGAGGTCTGGAAGTTTTTTTACTTTTCTGGAGGATGTACTCTAATTTCCCTAGGTTACTTTACAACACTAAGGGACCACAGTTATGGCATCATGATGACAAGAGCATACATTATCTGCATAAATGTTACAGACTAGCATTCAGAGGTGAACTGCATCTCTTACCTCTCATCCTCCCTGTAAGGAGGTTGCTTAGCAAACAGAAGCAGTGCCACAAGAATGGTGCCTTGCCACCATATGGTGAGTTCTCTACTCTTCTGTCAGTAAAATTGCTGAACATTTACTCCACAGTCAAGACTATAAATGCTGAAGTGGCTAATCCTAATTATCTCATTTGTTAACCAGGATATACAGGTTCAAAAGAAGAGAATGTTGTGTACAGGCTGATAAGAGGGCCACATGTTTGGATGAGCGAAAGATGAAAATACTATAGAATTAAGTCTAAATATTACTACTTATGCCTTTAAACTTCTAATTCTTGTGTACAACATTTAATCAACATTGGTTGTGACATTTTATCTTAGATAATGAAATGTTTCCAGTAAATGCAATCCCCAACTTATCATCAACCTATATTTCAAAAAATGCTGGTAGACCAATTACTTAGAACTTGCAGCCAAATAGCCTTCACAGCTGCTTAGAACTTGGATACATTTTCTTGTATAAGCAAGATTATAAATCATGTAGGTACAATGATATTATTAGAACTATAGTTCAGCTTCATGTGGATAAAATAAGCTTTTGTGGGTTGGCCTATGCACCTAACCACTGTTTATAATAAGGAGGTGGTGAGAATTAAATAGTGATTATATTCATTTCAATGTTCACAGCTGAACTGAACTCATTTTTAACATTTTCAAAGTGATTACCAGTGACTTCAATGAGTTGTCCTGGAACTTAAATTAATGTTGCCATCTGAGAAACAAGCCAGAAAAAAAAAAGAAACACAAATGACAGAATTAGCTCTCAGTAGGAATAATCTGCTCCAAGAGATATAAACCTGAGTCTATTTGAGAGCTTCCAAGTCCAAGCAAGATAACCAGTGTGACAATCCAGGAAGATATGTCTGAATACAAAAGAAGCTTAGCCCTAGACGTCTATATTATATAAACCTGCCTGCAAAAAGAGAATGTGGCAACAGGGTCATAGATCAAGAAGCTGAAAGTTTTTTTTACAACACTGTCAAATGCTGAGTCTGAAAGACACAAGTATCTGGTCACTATGAGAGCTGACTTCAAATATTCCTTTATTCCATAAACATCTCTTCAGTGTCTACTACGTGCTAAATAGTGATTTAGACACCAGGAATATTACAGTGAATAAAACAGACAAAAATTACATTCTAAGTGGGATGAAAAGAAAATAAACAAAATAAATAGGTAAACATTCAGCTATGTTGGATGATAATAAACGCTATTGAGAAAAAAATAGAGAAAAGGAAGAGAATAGTGAGAAGGGCAGAGGGGTACACTGTAAATAGGTTGATCAGGAAGAACCTAACAGAGAAGGTGAATTTGAATAAAGGCTTCCTGATGGTGAGAGGAAGCAGTGTGAATACCTGACATACACACACACACACACACACACACACACAGAGCAAAAAGAGAAACGCTAAGGCCCTGGGAAGAAAGCATACTGAGAAACAGCAAGGACACCAGTATGCCTGGAGCACAGTGGGTGATGGGAAAAAGAAGTAATTGAAGATAGTCTTATTTGGCTTTTACTCTGAGATGGAAAGTTATTAAAGGGTTTAGAATAGAAGATAAATATCATCTGACTTAAACCTTTTAAAAGTATCTCCTTAGCTATTATGTCACCATCAGACTGGGTGGGGTATACACAGATTGTAAGACAGGCAGCAGGAAAGACAGTGAAGAAGCGCAAAAATAATGGTGGCAACGATCAGTATAGTGGGAATGGAAATGGTGACAAGATGCTGGATTATTCTGAGAGTAGAACTGAGAATTTCCTGAAAGATTGAGTGATATATGAGAGAAAGAGGTAGTCATTGATGACTGCAAGGTATTTGGCATGATCCACTGAAAAGGTAGAGTTGCATTTAACTGAAGTGGAGCAACTTGGGAGTGGTATATTTGTAAGACTGACAGTGTTCATAAGGCTTTTTGTAGCTGAGGATAACAAAGCCTTAAGAATATCTCTTACTACATTGACTTCATGCTCACTAGAAAACTTCTGATTATTAATTCAATCCCCTTAGTGGTACTAGTAAGAAAGTGTCCAGGATAACAGGCAGGTGTATTTTAGTCATAAGAAAATATTATCTTCTATTAAAAATCAATCAATTGGGAGAATTATGCCTCCAGCCATGAAACAGTAACAGAGCCTAGCTTTATCTTCATGCTGCAAACAAGTAGAAAAGTGAAAAAATATATTTAGAAAACTGCTTTCAGACATAGAAAATCAGACAGAACAGAACTGTGATCCAAGTGGGAATGAAAACAAATGAGATTAGCCTGACTACTGCCCTGGCCTTCTGCCTAGAGTCATGTTCTAGATCTCAGAGCAGGGAAGGGGATCCTGAGCAGAGTACAATGTTCTCACTAAACTGAATACACAAACGTCAGATTTCAGAGATGCGGCTCAGGTGGCTGGAAGCTCTGGGGCAGAGTTCTAGAGAGGGGGGAGTTATACAGAAAAAGACCCCAGAATATGTATATGAATCTTACGGAGTTTGCTAAAAACTAAGATACGCATCCAAAAACCTGTTGCCACTGAATCAATTATGACTCTCAATGACCCTATAGGACAGAGCAGAACTGCCCCATACAGCTTCCAAGGCTTGTAATCTTTCCAGAAGCAGACTGCCACATCTTTCTCCCACAGAGCAGCTGGTGGTTTCGAACCTCCAACTTTCTGGTTGGCAGCTGAGCGCTTAACCACTGCACCACCAGGGCTCCCTGGGACAAGGTATGCATATACAGGGGAAAAGTTCACAAAGCCAAGTAAGAATAACCAGGTGGCTGTCATCTGAATAATTCCTAGAGCTCACCCAGAACTGGGAAACACTGGAGTTCTGACTAGTCAGAATGGAGAGTCTTCATTGATCACATGGAGTATTCAGTAAAGTCTCAGAAATTTTGCCCAAGTAGTAGGGCTAATCTATCTCCAGAGAAGGTGCTACTCTAGACCAAATCTATCAAAAATTTTTTAAAAGCCTCTAAAAAGATCAAGCTAATCTGCAGGTAACTTAACCAATAGTGGAAGAAAAAAAAAAAAAGACTGATATAATTTAAAAGAGAATAAAGTCCAGACACTCAACAATGTAAAATTCATAATGTCCTGCATCCAATAAAAAATTATTACACATGAGTTTAAGACCACTACTATAAGAACTCAAGAAAAGGTTTAAACACAGAAGAAAACATTCTTTTGGTGGCTACTAGGGTGGGGAGGGAGGGCGAGGGTTATTTACTAACCAGATAGTAGAGAAGAATTATCTTAGGTGAAGAGAAAGGCAGCACACACTACAGGGTAAGTCAGCACAACTGGACTAAACCAAAGCTAACTAGTTTCCTGAATACAATCAAACACTTTGAGGGGACAGAGTAGCAGGCGTAGGGGCCTGGGGAGCATGCTTTCAGGGGACATCTAGGTCAACTGGCATAACAAAGCTTATTAAGAAAATGTTCTGCATCCTACTTGGGTGAGTGATGTCTGCAGTCTTAAAAGCTTGCATACAGCCATCTAAGATGCATGAATTGGTCCCAACCACCTGGAGTAAAGGAGAATGAAGAACACCAAAGACACAAGGAAAGTATTAGCCCAAGAAACAGGAAAGGGCCACATAAACCAGAAACTTCATCAGCCTGACCAGAAGAACTAGATGGTGCCCGGCTACCACCAATGACCACCCTGACAGGGAACACAACAGAGAGTCCCTGATGGAGCAGGAGAAAGGTGGGGTGCAGAACTCAAATTCTAGTAAG
>NW_004443939.1:12497972-12500555 GCF_000243295.1 Trichechus manatus latirostris | reverse complement strand
TGGTACATAAACTGATACTCGTGAGGAGTGTGCCTCTTAGCTCAAGTAGATACAAGAGACTAAACGGGCAGCTTCTGTCCGGAGGTGAGATGGGAAGGCAGAGAGGGTTAAGAGCTGGTTGAATGGACATGGGGAATCAGGGGTGGAAAGGAGGAGGGTGCTGTCACAGTATGGGGAGAGCAATTAGTGTCACATAACAATGTAAATATAAATTTTTGTATGGGAAAAAATTAAAAAATAAAGAAAAATTATTACACATGAAAAAAATTGAAAAATGTGATTCATATCCAGGAAAAAGATCAGTCACTAAAAACCAACCCTGAACAGCAGATATGACAGAATAAACAGGCAAGGACATTTAAACAGTTATTATAACTATCTTCAAGTATTTAAAGGAAAACATGAATATAATGAGATGAGAAATCAAATGTAAAAAAGAACTAATTAGCATATCTGGAAACAAAGAAGAAAATATTTGAAAAACAAAGTCACTAGATGATATTAACAGATTAGACAATATGAAACGAAAAAAATTAGTAAACTTGAAGATATATCAAAAAATTATCCAAAATGGAGCTCAGAGAAGGGACTGAAAAACAATGAACAGAAGCTCAGTGAACAACCTCTAAAAATATAAGTCAAAGGGTTTAGTTAATAAGCTAATAGTGGGGAAAATGAAATATTAAACAAAAGAAGGCAGGAAAAGAGGGAAAAAAGAAAAGAACAGCAGGACAAATAGAAAGATGGTAGATTTAAATTCAAACATATCAATAATGACATTAAATAAAAATAATTTCAACACTCCAGTTAAAATGCAAAAGTTTTCAGACTTGATTAAATAAAAAACAAGACCCAACTACATGCTGACTACAAGAAATCCACTTAAAATATGAGGACACGACAGATTATATGTAAAATGACAAAAAAAAGTTATACTACACAAACCATTATCATGAGAATACTATTAATACAGATAATGTAGACTTTAGAACAAGAAATACAATCAGGATAAAAAGGAGCATGTCAAAATGATGAAGGGTCAATAGCTCAAAAGGATATAGCAATCCTAAAGGTGTTGGCACCTAATAACATAACTTCAAAAAGCATGAACAAAAGCAAGCAGAACTAAAAAGAGAAATGGACAAGTCTAAAATTATAATTGGGAAATTCAATACTCTTCTCTCATTAATGGCTAGAACAATACACAGAAAATCTGTAAGAATGTAGAAGACTTGAAGAACATTAAAAACAAACTTGACCTACAAAGCATGCACATAACGAGAGCAGTATCCAAATTTTCTTCGAATGTATACAAAGTGTACCAAGACAGATCATAGTAGTGACCATAAAACAAGTCTCAGTTAATTTGATAGGATTATAATCACTCAGAGAATGCTGTTTGACCACAATAGAATTAAACTAAAAAATGAATAGAAAAACTTACATGGAAATCCCTACATAGATATAGATTAAAACAACCCACCTCTAAATAACATATGGATGAAAGAAAAAAATCATAAGAGAAATCAGAAAATATTTTAACTTAATAAAAATAAAAGTACAACATATAAAAATTTATGTGATACAGTTAGAGCAGTGCTTAGAGATAGAAATATGTATTTAAATGCTTATATAGAAAATAAGAAAGATCCAGAATCAATATTCTACAATTCCACATTAAGATCATAGAAAAAGAACAGCAAAGTAAACTCAAAGTAGGTAGAAGGAAAAAAATAATAAAGATAAAAGCAGAAAAGGAATGCAAATAAAAGCGGGTTCTATGGAAACATCAACAAAATGGATAAAATTTCTTGAACAACAAATTTACCAAAACAGACATAATAAAATAGAAATTCTGAATATTCCTATATCAATTAAACAAGTGTAATTCATTATTAAAATCCTAACAACAACAATAATTCCAGAGTCAGACGATTTCATTAAAGAATTGTGTAAAACATTTAAGTAAAAAGTAATACCAATCCTACATAAACTCTGTCTAATATTAGAAAATGAGAAAACACTTTCCAATTCATTTTATGAGGCTAGCATAACCCTGATACGTTAACCAAAGCAGTAACAGAATATTTACAAATCAGTATCCCTCATGAATATGAACAAAAAAACTCAAGAAATTTTTTAAAATAGAACCCAGCAATACACAGAAAGGATAATACATCATGGCCAAGAAAGTTTATCCCAGGAATGTAAGATTGGTTTCACATTTAAAAAATTGGTAAGTATAATTCACCATTGTTGTCGTTGTTGTTGTTGTTGCTTGCCGTGGAGTCGATCCCAACTCATGGCAACCCCATGTGTGCAGAGTAGAACTGCTCCATAGGGTTTTCAAGGTTGTGACCTTTCAGAAGCAGATCACCTGGCCTGTCTTCTGAGGTACCTCTGGGGGGATTTGAACCACCAACCTTTCGGTTAGTAGTTGAGTGCTTTGAATGATTTGTAGTATAACTATACAATGAAGTACTGTCAGCAATAAAATGAATAAACTAGATACATGAAATAACATGAATGAATCTCAGAAACATTTTGCTGAACAAAAGAAGCCATCCACCAAAGAGTACATAT
>NW_004443939.1:12489265-12497872 GCF_000243295.1 Trichechus manatus latirostris | reverse complement strand
GCTGAACAAAAGAAGCCATCCACCAAAGAGTACATATTATATGATTTCATTTATATGAAACATCAGAAAGAAAACGTATTTTATAGTGCTAGAAAGCAGATTAGTGGTTGCCTGAGGCTAAGGGTAGGGCACAGGGAGTAACTAAAAAAGGTGCACAAGGGACTTTTTCAAGATAACGTTCTATATAAACGTTGATTATGGCTGAGTTTACAGTTGCATACATTCATCAAAATTCATCAAGCATTTTAGTGTTTAGAAAGTATACCTCATAACTGATCTAAAAATTAATAAATTCACAAAATTAATCAATATGCTAGTCTCTTGTTTATTTAATTTGGGTAAAGTTGTCCCCCTGAGCAACTCAAGTCTTACTGTACTGGCAAAACTAAGTTTCCAGACTTCAAAGCTAAGGAGTTGATGCTGAATCATGATATTATACTAAAGAGCTGCTACCTTTCTAAACCTTTCTTTGATACCATCTGTTTTTGAGATCTCTATGTGCTCAACAATTACATGAAGGTAGGAATGACAATAGGAAAGGGACAATGAATGTGTTTGTGCCACCCACATACAGGCTACTGAGAACTATAGAAAATCAGAGCACCTTACCGAGTTCCCATACTTTAAAACCAAATAACAAAAAAACAAAAAAAACCACAAACCTTTTGCCATCAAATCAATTCCGACTCATAGTGACCCCACAGGACAGAGTAGAACTGCCCCAGGGTTTCCAAAGAGTGGCTGGTGGATTTGAACTGCTGACCTTTCGGTTAGCAGCCGAGCTGTTAACCACTGTACCACCAGGGCCCCAACCCCACAGTTTAGAGATGTCCATTTTGCTAGAGTCAGATAGTGATTCAGAAACATTCAGGAAAAGGAGGAGGCAGCCCCACCAATTGGTATTAAGGAAAGGTCCTCAAGGTCGTAGCCATATAATCTGTCCATATTTAGCCCACCACTGCATCCCTCATATGTTTGAATACAGAAGCTGATTCATCCTGAGTCCCACACTCTTGCAGCCATACTTGTGATATTGAAGAGTTCAGCAACTGAATCCAGACTGCCCATATTGTAGCCTGGCTCTACCTTTTACAAGTGATGTGACCATGACCAAGAAACTTAACCTCTCTATACTTCAGTTCCCTCATCTGTAAAATGGGGATAGTAACAATACCTTCCTCATGCGGTTGTTGTGAGGCCCAAACGAGCTTGTGTGAATTATTTTACAAAATGGAAGGCACATAGTAAGATCTCAATAATTGTTATGTCTTCTTGTTGTTGTTATCCTATTGTTATTACATCCTACCACAGTATTTAGAATAGCTATCATAACAAGAGTAATTAATGCTGTTGCCCAACTATATCAGAAAATGCTGACTGTTAACAGAAAACTTTTTTTTTAATTCAAAACATTGTTCAAAACAATGATTTTTGCCGTATTTCTTCTGTATTGTTATAATTCTTTCTTTGATGGATCAATATCAGGAGAGAGTTATTTACTGTAACAAACATTATAATATTTTCTCTTTAACTCCAAGTAGAGATTATCATGGATTGGTATGTTTTATTAGACTTATCTGCTGCAGGCTAAAAAATTGCTAGTAACACAACTTTCTGATAAAAGATTCCAATTGTGTCATATGCCTGAAATAAAAACCACTGGGCCTCTCTATACAACTGTAGATGAAATAACTCTGACAAGCACCAGATACACAACTAGAGATCTAGAGATTTCAGAATCACTTGCTACTACTACCTCAAAAAGCCTTAGGAATGCAATGTAGATTACAGTGTCCAAACTCGTAATTATTCATCCTGCTGTTCTGTTCACAGCTGTATCCTGGCCATGGTATGTACTCAATAAATATTTACAGTTTAAAAAAAAAAAAGAAAGGTCAAAAAATAATAGGATAAAAAGGGTCCCTCATCATCAGTGGTTTTCATGAGAGGCTAGGTTACCTCTGGTCAGAGCTATTTAGAAGAGAGTTATGAACAGATGAGGATTCAAAGATACGACCTCCAAGGCCCCTTCCAATCTGTCATTCTTTGACTGTGTATTATTCACATGTGAACCTCAAAATCAATGTCTTCAAAATAAAACTGTTTACCTAATTTCCACTTATAGGCTACTCAATTCATTCAACCTCAAAACCCTCTGAACATTGTTGTACCAATTCTTTTTCTCTATTTCTCAACATTCAATTATTTGCTAAGATCTATAGATCCAGTTCCATTAAAGTCATCCCTTCTACTCCATTCCCACCACTATCACTTTAATTCCAATCTCTATTACCTTTTTCATGAAGTGCTACAATAACCTCTTAAATGAATTCTCCACTTAGGTACGTTATCTCCTAGAGTTGCTCTCATGAGTTTCATCCTCTGATGTTTATGCCACATATAAACTGGACTGAACTAAGTCTTAACAACTGAAAAAGATTAGAAAGTTATAGAACATATCCAAGGTGTTGTTAAGGCATACTAAAAGGCATCCATATAGCAGGGATGAAAATTTAGATCAGAAAAAAATAAAAGTATAAGTATTCCATGTTATTACTGCAATGACTTTGTATTCTTCAAAAAACACTTACACATGTTTACAACTGTGGAGATATGTTGTATAAGATCACTTCTGAAAACTGCCTAAGGTATTATGCATAAGTTGGATGATAAGATATTATCCAGAGAAGGAAAAATTATCTGCAATACTAATTAAAAACATTTTTCATGGCATAGAAACCCAGAACACATAAATGATAAGTGGGGGCGAGCAGAACTCTCCGCTGTAAGTGTGAATTCAGTAGCTGGGACTGTCTAGGCTCATGGTTATCACTCAGTATGTCAGACTACAGCCCACTGAAGTGAAGCAATACAAACTTCAACAAAGCTACCTCCAAATGGAGCTGCTTCACGAAACCACCTCAGAATTCCTTCAAAAATCTGTAATAAAAACAACTTGTCCAGTCATACGCTTATGATTCCTGAAAAGCTGTTCAACTGGTTACACCATCTTACTTTCAAACCAAGAAGCAGAAGAAAATCTCTAGTGTCTTGCCCCTGCCTCTTCTTATCTCCGTCTTTAGTTTCTGATCTTTCAAGTACTGTGGTTGCGGGAGAATAAACTACATTGTAAAATAAGTAGGCTTTTGTTTGGAGCCACTAAATAGTCTTGGAACAAAACTGCTGTTAATAAAATAAATTACAAGAAACCCAAATTAGTTTTTGTTTTGCTTAAATTTTTTTTTTTTTTTTTTAAATTTCAAATCCAACACAGAATTAGTTAGCAAACCAGTTTTGGCTGTCAAGTTAATAGTAATGAATAAAACCAGTTTCGCAAAAGCTTCCATTGTTATGAGAACAAAACGGCCTCTAGAATTCCACCTCTGAGAACGTATTTCTTTGGTAATGTTAAACCCATCATCAAGGCAACACCAAACACTCCCATGTGCTCTACTTTTATTCCTGTTCAAAAAAGATTTTTCTTTAGACTGTGTCACGCATTGAACTATGTCCCCCAAAAAATGTGTGTATCAATTTGGCTGGGCCATGATTCCCGGTATTTTGTGATTTTCCTATATGTTGTAAATCTTGCCTCTATGATGTTAATGAGAGAGGATGGGTGGCAGTTGTCTTAGTAAGGCAGGACTCAATCTACAAGACTGGACTGTGTCCTGAGGCAATCTCTTGAGATATAAAAGAGAGAAGTGAGCAGAGAGACCAGGGACCTCTTACCCTCAAGAAAGCAATGCCAGGAGCAGAGCACATCCTTTGGACCCAGGGTCCCTGCACGGAGAAGTTCCTAGTCTGGGGGAACATTAATGAGAAGGCCAAAAGAGAGAGAAAGCCTTCCCCTGGAGCTGTAGCCATGAATTTGGACTTTCAGACTAGCCTACTTGACTGTGAGAAAATAAATTTCTCTTTGTTAAAGCCATCCACTTGTGGTATTTCTGTTGTAGTAGCACTAGATGACTAAGACAGACTGCCTGGCTAAACTGTAGGCTACCTAAAAGCATAGAAATAATTTTCTTTCTCAATTTTGTTATCCCCTACAATACCAGGACAGGGCTCCAGTACAATCATTAGTATCCAATAAATGCTCTTATGCTGTTGACTGCTTTTATTGTCTTGCCCACAAGGCCTATGTGCTCAATAAAATGAATAAACTAGATACATGAAATAACATGAATGAATCTCAGAAACATTTTGCTGAACAAAAGAAGCCATCCACCAAAGAGTACATATTATATGATTTCATTTATATGAAACATCAGAAAGAAAACGTATTTTATAGTGCTAGAAAAAAAGAAATTTATAAGTGCTAGATGTCAGGTAACTTCAGATGCACCGAGTATTATGATTATGTATTAAAGACGTGTACACAAAATGTTTGGGATAAATGCTGTTAGTGCTTTGTTTCTTAAGATCAAACAGAAAGTAAAAATCAAGAAAAAACAAACTCAACTACAGGAAACTTAAAAAAAACAGTTTAAATAGCCATTCCCCCACATATGCCTTATACAGTAGTTTTATTACCAGAATTTTCTATAATTGTCTTATTCCCACTTATGTCACTTTCTAGAAACAGGCAAGTATTATTCAATTACACCAAGCAAGCATATGTAGAGATATGTCATTTTTAGAATAATTATATTTAACCAAAAGGAAAATTTAAATTACAGCTTTTAAAAAATACATTTTTGCCTTTAAAAAATTGGAGGACTGATATGTTTGGGTACAAAACTTCTTATTTGCAAATGTTAGAGAAAAGCAGACTTGCGAAAATATATCCTGTCTTTAAACATCTACTGAATAAAAAGAATCCAACAAAGTGTTTAAATACATATATTTACTTATGAACTTCTCCTGATTTCCAGTAATCAGAGCTATGTTATGAAGTGGGCTGTCACCTGAGTGACTTGATGATTGTCAGGCCTCAATTCAGTTTCAAAATAAAATAAGTGGGGAAATCTCCCCACACACAATTTATGTAGCTCGTGAAAGTTATGCTTACTTAATCGCTCAATGCAAAAGGCAGGCTTGGGTTTTAGAGCACCCAGAGAAGTGGTTAATGTGTACATGACAATTCTTCCCAGTCAACCACAAAGCCAGTTCCCACCATAGAGAGCAGAAAGCCCTTGGTATCAGAAAGAAGAGGTCTGGGCTCCAGCAAAGCATAAAAAGAATGACTCTAAGAAGGTGCCAAGATGGACTCTATGGAAGTAGTTCATGAAGCTCTTTCGTTTTTAAAGTTATTAAAACTTTTCTTCAAAGTCATACATGTAGATAGTTTTAGTGCCAAAAGGCTTACAACAGAAAATAGCAGTCACTTTCCTTTCTCTTTTCCCTAGAGTCACTCATTTTTAACTTGTTGAATATTCTTCCATATTTAAAATATGCATATTCTGCTAGCTCTTGATTTATCTATTTTAAACACTACCTAATTGATATTTTAGAGTAATGAGAATTTTACTCTTTTACATTCCTTGCTTTTCTCCCACTCACACAACAAATAAAATGTGTGGCTGGGTATATATCCCATGCTTTAATTATTATAACATTTAATATTGTTAATTGCTGAGCCAAGTAGTATATTATGATACAATGTCCTTTCTTATGCAATTTTATTTTTTTTCTGGAGTTAATTATTGCCTCATTTCAGCATTTCCTTTCCTTCAAATCTGGATCTCAATAAACTGCCTCTCAATACAATTTTCCACAAGGTCAAACCTATAAAATAGTCTATCCCAACCATTTCTTCCCCCCTTTGGAGATATTCTTCCTGAAGCCTTTCACCATCTGCTAAGATCTGGACTAGGCATTCTGTAAACCTGTTGTTCAGCTGTCATCCTAGAACTTCACATTGTTGTCAAAGTATTCCCTTCATCTAATCACTTGTTTCTTGGATCCCATGTTCCTTTTAGTTTTCTTTCAATATTTCACTTTCCCTAAGAGAAGTAACTATCTGAATCTCCAAGAATGAATTAATTTATTAGATTACTGTCCTCAAATTAAGGGCCTAAGTTATTGGGCAGGGGGGACAACAGAGGAGTTAGAAACACCTGAAATGGAACCAGGTGCCAAATCACATTTTTGCCTACATATAATTACTTTATGCTAAGTACCTTATGGAAACCCTGGTGGCGTAGTGGTTAAGTGCTACAGCTGCTAACCAAAAGGTTGGCAGTTGGAATCCACCAGGCACTGCTTGGAAACTCTATGGGGCAGTTCTACTCTGATTTAGAAAGTATATTCCCACAGTTTATCACATCTGATTCTCAAATTGACTGTAGATGTACATATTCTTAGCCTATTATTCAGAGGAAAAAACTCATATCCAGATATATTATGGAACAGGACCCAAGCCACATACATAGGAAGTCAAAAAGCTGAAACACGAAAATATATTTCATGTTTTCTAACTGCTAACATGGGGTGCCTCTCATCGTCAGCAATGGATTTAGCAGTGGTAAACTTTCATGTCTTCTTTTAAGAGCTTTTGGGGAAGGACAGGGCAAAGGTCCCCACATAGGAGTTGGAATGTAACTTGGAGCATCCAGCCTCCAAAGAATGAAGCCAAATGGTTCATAAGAAGTCAACAAATGAATCTTTAAAAAAAATTTTTTTTTTAAACATTGGGACCTTCCTAAGTGGTTTGAACATGCCTCTAGTGTGTGGGAAGCCTGGCCTTCTCAACCACCATCTTGCTGAAGACTTTAGCCTTAAGAATATAACTTCTACTTCCGGCAACATGACGCTCTAGGGAGAAGCACCATGCCATCCCTCCACAGCAAAGATCCGAAAAACTAAGACAAACAGAGAAAACAGCAATCCTGAAACCCTAAAAACATCAAATGAAGAGATAAAGAAGTCAGCCATGCACCAAATGGAGTGAGAAAACTGACACAGAATGGAGAGCGAGGAGAGGTTCATGCAGAGGTCCCCTATCAGCAAACGCAGTGTGGATCTGCCATCTTGGACTCCTATCAGAGACCAGCAAATAGGGGGTACAAGAAAGCAGCTTCACAGAGCTTCCAGCAGGAGACAGAACAACCAGTAATTGGTGATATATGCTTTCCCACATCCCACCCTTCTTCTCCCCCACTCGGCCTCCTCTGCTTCCTGCGGCCACAGTCTCTTGGCCGGGAAGCACCGGCTGCTTGGATTCCACCCATCTGCACTGGCCAACTCCCTGAGTGCCATTGTTGGCTGCTGGTGTTGCTTTCTCCCTCTTCTTTTGATTTCTTCCATATCTCTCACCACCTCCCCCTCCTTTCGCTCAAATACCTGGCTCCATGAGCCACCTTTGCTTTTTCCTAAGGGGCTGCAGAGCTCCGTTAAAGTGTGGAACTGCTTCCTGATCTGGGCTGCCATTCTGATGGGATCCCAGGGCTTTGTTTCTTTGTTTTGAATTGTTTGTTTGTTTTCCTTTTCTTTTCTTGAGTTGGGAGCCCATTCGGGCCGAGCAGTGCTACGCAGCTTGGGAGCTACCCCCTAAGTTTTCGCAGATGTGCAGAGGGATCCCTGAAGACATTTCTTTTTTCATTGTTTTTTTTTTTTCTGTTTTTTTTTGAGGAGCTTTTCTTGTTCTTTTTTTTTAATTGGTTTTGTTTTCTTTTCCCTCTTTTTCCCTTTTTGTCTTTCTTCATTACTCAGTTTCTCGTCTCTCTATACCTTCCTTCCCTTCCTGTCCCCTGAATACCTGGAGCTGAATACCTCTATGCCTTCTAGCCAGGCTGTGCAGCAACACCTGGGAACAACTTCCCCATACCTCACAGCCACACCAGTGGGATCACTGGGAGCTTTGCTGTTCTTTTTTCTTTCTAATTTTTATTTATTCATTCTGTTCTTTTATTTTTTTCTTCTTCTTCTTCCCCTTTTTGTTTTCCTCCATTTCATAGTCTCTCACCTCTCCACTCCAACAGCAAGCTCCCCTAGCACTCTTTTTCGTTTGTTTGTATGTTTTTGGTGCCTGTTCCTCTCTCCTCTCTCCCATATCCATCTTAGCTCCACACATAACAATCTCCCCCCTCCATCCTGCCTACCTGCACCGTGCGCTTAACATCACACCACCAAGCAGCACAGGCACGGCCTACTGGAACCTGTCCTGCACTGATTACAGACTTGCCCTAGTGGCTGTAGTAAGTGCCACAAACAACCCATCCCAGTAACTCCTCTTCAGCTAGACCTGCCCTGCTGTACCATATCTGAGCGACTGACCCTGCCAATTGGAGGAGGAGGCAAAAAGTATCATGCCCACAGACGAGCAAACAACAAAGAACACACAGCCCGCCTGCTCAGACATAGCCAAATTAAAAAAAAAAAAAAAGGACAAAACAAACAAATCTGCAATCAATGAGTGAGAAAAATAACTACTGAATGCCCTGAAGACAGCAGGCAATATCAAAACATTTACAAAAACAGAACAGGATGGTTCCAGTAGGTATCCAAAATGAAACACCAGATGACTTTCCAATAGAAGAAAAGGCAATAGAACTACTTGATAGGGAATTCAAATCTCTAATACTCAGAATTATCCAAGAGTTGAAGCAAAAAGCAGACAAAAATGAGGAAAAAATAGACAAATTCATGGAAAATACAGACAAAAAA
>NW_004443939.1:12474640-12489165 GCF_000243295.1 Trichechus manatus latirostris | reverse complement strand
GAACAAAATGCCAAAATAAATTCACAACTAGAAATTATACAAAAACAACAATTAGAAATCCAAAAGATAAACAACAAGATTTCAGAAATGGACAGCATCATAGAAAGGCTGAGGAACAGATTTGAAACAGTGGAAGACAGGATCAGTGGAATTGAAGACAAACACTTGGATACAACTCTGAGGAAAACTCAGAAAAAAAAACAAACAAAAATGAAGAGACCCTGAGAATTATGTGGGATACAATCAAAAGCAAAAATTAGCGAGTGATCAGAGTTCCAGAACAGGGGGAGAAAACAGAAGACACAGAGAGGATCATTGAAGAACTGCTGACATAAAACTTCCCCAATATCATGAAAGATGAAAAGCTGACCATCCAAGAAGCTCAACAAACCCCACATAGGACAGACCCCAAAAGAAAATCACCAAGGCACATCATAATCACACTTGCCGAAACCAAAGACAAACAAAGAATCCTGAAAGCAGTTCATGAAAAACAAGAAGTCACATGCAGAGGAAAAACAATAAGACTAAGCTCAGATTATTTGGCAGAAACCATGCAGGCAACGCAATGGGATGACATATATAAAACCTTGAAAGAAAAAAATTGCCAGCCAAGAATAATATATCCCACAAAACTCTCATTCAAATATGATGGTGAAATTAGGACATTTCCAGATAAACAGAAATTAAGGGAATATGTAAAAACCAAACCAAACTTAAAAGAATTATTAAAGGGAGTCCTTCGATCTGATAACAACTTCAGCTCACAGGCTGAATGAATTTAGGATGCAGGATTGTACCAGCCAGATACCAATCTAGGAAATGACCTCTCAAGGACTATCCAAAACCAAAAGAAATACAACAGGGAATCAGAGCAGTTAATCTGTAAATGACAACATCCAGAACAATAAAAGAGGGAATACACGGTATAGGTACAGAACCTTCTAATGGAGAGGAAGGCAAGGTGATACCAAGTCATAATAGACTGCTACGAACTTAGAAAGATAAGGGTAAACTTCATGGTAACCACAAAGAAATTTAGCAAACATACTCATAAAAATACAGATGAAAAACACAGTCTCAGTAAAAACAAAAGAAATGAAAAAAAAAATCCACAAACAAAACTAATTCAGCACGGGAGAGTAAGAAGAACAAAGAAAATGTTAGCACCACAAAAAAAAGCACTACAAAATGACAGCAATAAACTCACATCTATCAATAATTACACTGAATGTAAATGGACTCAGTGCACTCATAAAGAGACGGAGAGTGACAGAATGGATTAAAAAACAGGATCCATCAATACGCTGTCTACAAGAGACACACCTTAGAAACAAAGACATGAATTTATTAAGAATATAACTTCTACATAGTCTCTGGGAGCCACACCTGTTCTAGGATGACTGGCATCTTCACTTCTCCTTGAATTACCCCAGTGTACTCCAGGGCCTTCAGAATAAATTCCCAGTTCCTTAGCATGACAGGTAAGTTCTTTTAAGAAATCTCTTCCACTTACACCTCCAGTCTCATCTTTACCTTCTCCCTTATCCACTTACATCCATGATCTAAAATTTTCCCCCAAAATCCAAGCAGTTTCAAGCTTCCATGGCTATGAACATGTAATTCCCTCTGCCTGGAACCACCTCTTCCATTTCCATATCTTCCTGCCATGAGTTTCTACTCATCCTTCTAAATGTCACCCATTGTCTGAGAATGTCAATGTCTTTTCTATGAAGTCTTCTTGACATACCACATTGTACACAACTCTATTTCCATGCAACACACTGTTGTGTAATTATTTGTTTATATTTTCCCCCTGAGGACTCTGAGCTCCATGAAGACACATACTTATTCTCCTTTGCCTTTATTCTTGGCAGCCTGGAATAACAATTCATATGAACTTGACCTCTGAATTTACGGACCCTACACTAATTAAACACTCAGTAAATATCTACTAAATGAAATACCATTACCTGTTATGGTTTGCTTAAGTATTCTCACTTATGAGCCTTTGTGCATGCTGTTCTTTGTGCCTGGATTGCCTGACCCTTTCCTCTACATTTACCTAAATTCAACTCATCCTTCACAAATTCAGCCCGTATACTATGCTCTCAGGCTTTACGTAACTGCTCCAGTCCACACTCACCTCAATAAGAATTAAATTCACTGTCATCTTTCCTTCCCCAAACAATTCATCCTCTTTCTTTTTTCTGCCAAGTGCAGCAGCATTGTCCCAGCCATCCAGGCACAAAATCCCTAAGTCATCTTTGCCTATTCTCTCTCCCGCATTCCCACATCTCATCAGCTGTCAGATCCTGCTGCTTCTACCTCTGCAATGACACAGAAATCTTTTCCCTCCCTTTGATCCTCTCTGCACCCATCTCTGTCTAGCCTCTCATTACTTCTCACTAGTCTATTGCTACCGTCAGTCTTCTTTCTTTGGTTCTCTCCCCATTCCAATTCATCCCATCTTCACATGGCATCGTTCTGTTAGTCTTTGCACATAAATCCATAAGGCTTCTTCATTGCATGAAGGGCAAGGTTCTAACTCCACTCTTGACCCTGGTACACTTTTCCAAGGTTTGTTCCTGCCTCTGCTTTATAAATACACTATGTTCCAGGCAAATCAGAAGATGTGCTGTGTCACAAACATGCCCTTAACCAATGTCCTTGCTGCTGCCGCTCCCTCTCTGCTCATCTCTTCTATTATTAAATTCCACCTCAATCGTGATTCCATATCTTTCAGTCTTTTTTTTAATCTTTCCATCATATTCTCTTCCCCATAGATGACAGAAAATTCTCCTTCCTCAGAAGCTGCATGGCACTTTGTAGCTAATTATGACACAACATATTTTGTCCTATGCTTTATTTATTTATGCATTTTATTATACCACTCAATTAGACTTGAGACCACTGGGGACCAGAACAAAACATGTCACCTCAGCATGCCTCCTCTGCTTTCCTGTGTCCTTTTTCATATCAAAATTAAAATACTGGATCATAACACTGTAATTATTTTTATATGTCTATGTCCTCCATTACAACAGTCCTTGATATTAAAAAACCATATATTATTTATCTTTTTTTTTTTGGCCTAGCATAGTCAGTCCTCATTAAAAGTGTCTTGGCATGAATGGATTAGCACAACACCTTAAAATTTTTATTTCTTTAGTACACTGGTTAGAATTAATACACTATTCCACTTCTAGTCAGTGTGGTCTTAAATATAGCTTCCCTCTACTTTTCCATAGTGTAAGATTCATCTCCATGACTACTTTATCAGCTCTTTGGAAGGAAAGACTACGTTAAATTAGTCTTCCCAATTCGATAATGGGTTCTTTGAAGAAGGATATTGGTTTACCCTTCACTGTTCCCCTTTGTTATTAGTTCAGACTATATAATGATTATCAGTAAATCTCCATTAGCTGCTTTGTGGGTTAATTATTCAATTAGAATACAAATCAGAGAACAACCCAAAATGGCATTTCTCTACTGTAATAACATGCTGAAAGATTTTTTTCCTAACTTTAACTCACTGATTAAATTTTTTGCATGTTACACTAAAGACTACTTTTAAAAGTAAAATAAACTGTAGAGATAATTTAGACCAGAAAATAAACTTGAGAGGAGAAGGACAGACTTCAAGTATCTAATGAAGTTTGGATCCTCTTCAAGTAAAAATTATATTCTCAAACATACAGCATTTTGCATACCATTTTAAGTCATTCAAGACCTCCCTCAAGGTGATCTGTGACATAAGGTTAAGAACTATTATTTGCCCTCATATTGAACATGAAGAACTCTCAGGCTTAAAAACGATCTATCATTTGCCCAAGATCATACAAATACCATACCCCCAGACTCCTGATGCTTCCAGTATACTAAGCACTAAAACAAATAGAAATGTTTCACATTGTAAACTCTGTAAGTGAAATGCTATTATGTGAATATGCTCAATAATTGGAATTTTATCAAGTTTATGAGAGTCTACATCTGTATTCTCTTCTATTTCCAAAATTTCTGGGAAGCCAAAACATTATTCAAATTGTTGTTGTTAGATGCCATTAGTTGGTTCCAACTCATAGTTACTTTAAATATAACAGAAGGAAACATTGCCAGGTCCTGCACCATCTTCATGATTGTTGGTATGGGTTAACCCATTGTTTTGATTATTATGTCAGTCCATCTCATTGAGGGTTTCCCTTGTTTTTGCTGTTTCTCTATTTCACCAACCATAATGTCCTTTTCTAGCAACTGGTCTTTCCTGATGATGTGTCTAAAGTAAGCAAGACAAAGTCTCACCATCTTCACTTCTAGGGAGCATTCTTAGTGTACTTCCTGCAAGACAGATTTGTTCATTCTTCTGGCAATTCACAGTATATTTGATATTCCATGGTATGTTCAATATTATTCACCAACACCACAGTGCAAATGTATTAGTTCTTCTTTTGTCTTCCTATTTCATTGTCCAGCTTTCACATGCAGATGGGGTGACTGAAAAGACCATGGCTTGGGTCAGATACACCTTAGTCATCAAAGGGATGCTTTTCAAAACTTTAAAAGAGGTCTTTTGCAGCAGACTTACCCAATGCAATATGGCATTTCATTTCTTGACTACTGCTTTCATGGACATTGATTGTTGATCCAAGTAGAACAAAGTCATTGTATTAGTGATTCCAAAATCTTAGTTGTTCATTCTTACAACAAATATTCAATTCAATGCAAAAAGCAGATATCTACTGCCTTTTATGTGTCTAGCTCTGTGTTACATGCTAAAAGTACAGAGATGAATAACACATATAAAAGAACAAAGCTAGCCACTTCATCCATCCTGGAGAAGAGAAAATGTGTTGTATTTACCCGTTGACCAGCACAGGGCCTGGTACCTAATGAGCACTCCAGAGATACTTGTTAAACTAAAACAATTAAACAGGTAAGCCACGTCTTTAAAAAGCTAATATTTTCTGAGAACTTTTTCTCACCGTTACTTCTATTTTCCCAGACTGAATCATCTATCTGTTCGTTTTTTGTCTGTCTGTTTTAATATTGTTAGTGCTTACCATACTATTGAAAATGCTACAGACAAACTGACTAAACTTTCAAGAGGTTGTAATAAAAACACAACTATCAAAAAATCAGGATAATTTTTGAATTTCTTAAGAAAATCATTTTTTGCACATCAAATTTAATAAGTGTAACTACATGTTTTTCTGATTATAGTTGAGCTTTTTAATTTTTTGTTTTAAAGCACACTGCATTGAATCTGGCCCTTTGGTCTATTCTACATTTTCACTTGAGGAATTTACATTCAATTGTAAACTCTATTACAATTTTTCCATACTTCCATCATTATGTACTTCTCTTTCTATTTAAACCACAATCCTTATAATATTTGCTGAGGAACAATATAACTAGTAGTTAGAAGAACCATTTATTAACTGAATTTCAAGCAGATGGTTAGATTTCACAGTATAACTTTCTACTAATTTTGACAATCATCTTTTTTTATGTATTCTAATTTTCACACACCCTACCTTCACTAGTTTATTTCTTTTACTTTTTTCTATATTTGAAATCACAGCAAAATATGCACCTAACAGAAGAACTAAGATCTAATCTTAGAAATCTGAAGGCAAGTAGTATAGGGATTTTCATATAGGAATTTTTACTTCAGCTGTTGTAGTTATTTCCAAATCCTAAAAGACCAAAATTCCATATCTTACATATGCCCACTGCATAAGCCACTAGTTACAACTAGCTTTCAGAAATACAATATTTTCCTCACTACAGGATTTTTAATTGTATCATCCAACAATGAAATTAATACAAGGTATTTATTAGCCCCAAGGTCCTTCTCTGGTTCAACAAAAACCCTTGCTTCCACTTGTCTTTTTTTTTCTAAATTTTTTATTGTATTTTTTTTTAAATTTTTTTTAATTGTACTTTAGATGAAGGTTTACAGAACAAATAGTTTCTCCTTAAACAGTCAGTACACGTATTGTTTTATGACATTGGTTAACAACATCTCAGCATTCTCCCTTCTCAACCGTGCAGGATCTCTCTCTCTCTCTTTTTTTTTTTGGTGAAAATACGCATAGCCAAGGTTCTACCGTTGCAAAAGTTTTTACATGTAAAATTCAGTGACAACGATTACATTCTTCCAGTTGTGCTGCTATTCTCACTATCTTTTCCAAATTATTCCATCACCATTATCTTCAACTCACCGCCCCCTAGGCTTCCCATCAAAACTTTTGAACTGCTGTTGTCAATTTGATCTCACATAGATAATTCTTTTCTTTTTAATTTTTTTATTGTACTTTAGATGAAGGTTTACAGAATAGTTTCTTATTAAACAGTTAGTACACATATTACCGTATGATAATCGTAAACAACCCCACGACATGTCAACACTGTCTCTTCTCAACCTTGGGTTCCCTATCACCAGCTTTCCTGTCCTCTCCTGCCTTCTAGTCCTTGTCCCTGGACTGTTGTGCCTCATTAGTCCTGTTTTGTTTTATGGGGCTGTCCAATCCCCGGCTAAATGGTGAACCTCAGGAGTGACTTCACCACTGAGTTAAAAGGATGTCCAAGGGCAATACTCTCAGGGTTGCTGCAGTCTCTCAGGCCAGTAAATCTAGTCTTCTTTCTGTGAGTGTGTGTGTGTGTGTGTGTGTGTGTGTGTGTGTGTGTGTGTGTGTGTGTGTGTGTGTGAGAGTTAGAACTTTGTTCTACATCCTTCTCCAGCTTTGTCCAGGACCCTCTGTTGTGATCAACATCAGAGCAGTCAGTGGTGGTAGCCGGGCACCATCTAGCTGTACTGGATTCAGTCCAGTGGAGGCCGTGGTAGCTGTGGTCCATTAGTCCTTTGGACTAATCTTTTCCCTGTATCCTGTTCTCCTCATTCTCCCTTGCTCCCGAAGGGGTGAGACCAGTGGAGTACCTTAGATGGCTGCTCACAGGCTTTTCAGACCCCAGATGCTACTCACCAAGGTAGAATGTAGAACATTTTCTTTATAAACTGTGTTATGCCAACTGAGCTAGATGTTCCCCGAGACCATGGTCCCCACAGCCCTCCGCCCAGCAATGCAGTCCGTCAGGGAGTCTGGATGTGTCTATGGAGCTTCCATGACCTTTCCTTGTACAAGTTGTGCTGGCTTCCCCAGTATTGTGTACTGTCTTACCCTTCACCAAAGATACCACTTATCTATTGTCTATTTAGTATTCCCCCCTCCCATCCCTCATAACTAACAAAGATTGTTTCTTTTTGTGTGTAAACTTTTACATGAGTTTTTACAGGAGAGGTCTCATACAATATCTGTCCTTTTGTGATCGACTTATTTCACTCAGCATAATGTCCTCCAGTTCGATCCATGTTATGAGATGCTTCACAGATTCATCATTGCTCTTTATTGTTGCATAATATTCCATTGTGTGTATGTACCATAGTTTATCCATTCATCTGTTGACGGGCATCTAGGTTGTTTCCATCTTTTTGCTATTGTCAACAGTGCTGCAATGAATACGGGTGTGCATATGTCTATTCGTGTGAGGGCTCTTATTTCTCTAGGATATATTCCTAGGAGTGGGATTGCTGGATCTTATGATATTTCTATTTCTAGCTTTCTAAGGAAGCATCATATCATTTTCCAAAATGGTTGTATCATTTTGCATTCCCACCAGCAGTGCATAAGAGTTCTGATCTCCCCGCAGCCTATACAACATTTGTTATTTCCAGTGCCAGTAATGCCAGGGAGAGATGGTATCTCATTGTGGTTTTAATTTGCATTTCTCTAATGGCTAGTTATCGTGAGAATTTCCTGTGTCTGCTGGCTGTTTGAATGTCTTCTTCGATGAAGTGCCTGTTCACTTCCTTTGCACATTTTTAAATTTGATTATTTATCTTTTTGTTGTAGAGGTATTGGGTTTTCTTGTAGATTTTAGAGATTAGACCTTTGTCTGACTTGTAATGTCCAAAAATTTTTTCCCAGTCTGTAGATTCTCTTTTTACTCTTTTGGTGAAGTCTTTTGATGATCATAAGTGTTTAATTTTTAGAAGATCCCAGTTATTTAGCTTATCTTCTGAGGTTTGTGTGTTGTTTGTTATAGTCTGTATCCTGTTAATGCCATGCATTACAGCCTCTAGCGTTGATCCTATTTTTTCTTCCATGAACTTTATAGTTTTCGGCTCTTTATTTAGGTCTTTGATCCATTTTGAGTTAGTTTTTGTGTATGGTGTGAGGTATGGGTTCTGTTTCATTTTTTTTGCAGATTAACATCCAGTTTTGCAGCACCATTTGTTAAAGAGACTGTCTTTTCCCCATTTGATGAACTTTGGGCCCTTGTCGAAGATCAGGTGACCACAGGTGGATGGATTTATATCTGGGTTCTCAATTCTGTTCCATTGGTCAATGTATCTGTCGTTGTACCAGTACCAGGTTGTTTTGACTACCACAGCTGTATAGTAGGTTCAGAGGTCAGGTAGTACAAGTCTTCCTACTTTATTCTTCTTCTTAAGTAGAGCTTTACTTACTTGTCTGGGGCTTTTTCCCTTTCCATATAAAGTTAATGATTAGTTTTTCCATCTCTTTAAAGAATGTTGTTGGTATTTGGATCGGGATTGCACTGTATTTGTAAATTGCTTTGGGTAGAACGGTCATTTTCACAATGTTGAGTCTACCTATCCATGAGCATGGTATGTTTTTCCATTTATGCAGATCCCTTTGGGTTTCATGCAGTAGTGTTTTGTAGTTTTCTTCGTATAGGTCTTTTACATCCTTGATTAAATTTATTCCTAAGTATTTTATTTTATTAGGGGCCATTATAAATGGTATTGTTTTCCTGATTTACTTTTCATCCTTCTCTTTATTGGTGTATACGAATCCAACTGATTTTTATATGTTTATCTTGTATCCTGCTACTCTGCTGAATCTTGCTATTGGTTCCAGTAGTTTTCTCATAGAGCCTTTAGGGTTTTCTATGTATAGTATCATATCATCCACAAACAGGGACAGTTTAATTTCTTCATTACCAATTTGGATGACCTTTATTTCTTTTTCTTGCCTTATTGCTCGAGCTAGGACTTCCAGCACAATGTTAAATAGGAATGGTGATAAAGGGCATCCTTGTCTTGTTCCTGTTTTCAAGGGGAATGTTTTCAGCCTCTCACTTCATGAAGAATGATGCTGGCCACTGGTTTTGCATAAATGCCCTTTATTATGTTAAGAAATTTCGCTTCTATACCTAGTTTATTAAGAGTTGTTAGCAGGAATCGGTGTTGGACGTTGTCAGATGTCTTTTCTGCATCAATTGAGATGATCATGTGATTCTTTTCTTTCCTTTTATTTATGTGGTGGATTACGTTGACAGATTTTGTAATGTTGAACCATCCTTGCATAACTGGTATGACTCCTACTTGATAGTGGTATATTATTCTTTTGATATGATGCTGAATTCTATTGGCTAAAATTTTGTTGAGAATTTTTGCATTTACATTCCTGAGAGATATTGGTCTGTAATTTTCTTTTTTTGTGGCATCTTTGCCTGGCTTTGGTATCAGGGTTATGCTGGCTTCATAAAATGAATATGGAAGTATCTCTTCCTTTTCTGTGTTCTGAAATAGATTGAGTAGTACTGGTATAAGCTCTTCTTTGAATGTTTGGTAGAATTCTCCAGTGAAGCCTCTGTGCCAGGGCTTTTTTGTTGGGAGTTTTTTTTATTACCTTTTCCATCTCTTCTCTTGTTATGGGTCCGTTCAGATTTTCAACATCACTTTGTGGTAGTTTGGGTAGGTAGTGTGTTTCTAGAAATTTATCCATTTCCTCTAGGTTTTCAAATTTGCTGGAGTGTAGTTTTTCATAATACTCTGTTATAATCCTTTTTATTTCAGTTGGGTCTGTTGTAATGTCCCCCATTTCATTTCTTGTTTGGGTTGTTTGTGTCCAATCTTGTTTTTCTTTTGTCAGTCTGGCCAGTGGTTTCTCAATTTTGTTGATCCTTTCAAAAAACTAACTTTTGGTTTTGTTGATTCTTTCTATTGTTTTTCTATTCTCTATTTCATTTATTCCTGCTCTGATCTTTATAATTTCCTTTTTCCTAGTGGCTGTAAGCTTTTTTTTGCTGTTCTCCTTCTATTTGTTCGATTTCTGTAGTTAATGTTTTGATATTGTCCCTTTCTTCTTTTTTGATATGTGCATCTATTGCTATAAATTGTCTTCTGAGGACTGCCTTTGCTGTGTCCCAAAGATTCTGGTACGATGTGTTTTCATTCTCATTTGATTCTAGGAATCTTCTGATTCCATCTCTGATTTCTTCTATTACCCAGTGGTTTGTAAGCAGGGTGTTATTCAGTTTCCATGTAATTGATTTTTTTTCCTTGCTTTTCCTGTTGTTAATTTCTACCTTGATGGCGTTGTGGTCAGAGAAGATACTTTGTATTATCTCAGTGTTTTGCATCTTGTTGAGGATTGCTTTGTGGCCTAAGATGTGGTCTATTCCGGAGAACATTCCATGTGCCTTGGAAAAGAATATATACTTTGCAGCTGTTAGGTATAGTGTTCTATATATATCTATGAGGCCACGTTGGCTGATTGTGCCCTTTAGGTCTTCTGTATCTTTGTTGAGTTTCTTTCTAGATATTCTGTCCTTTACTGAAAGTGGTCTGTTGAAGTCTCCTACTGTTATTGTGGAACTGTCAATTTCTCTTTTCAGTGCTGTTAGAGTTTATGTATTTGGGAGCTATGTCATTGGCTACGTAGATGTTTATTATGGTTATGTCCTCATGATGGATCGTCCCCTTAATCATTATATAGTGTCCTTCTTTGTCTTTTATGGTGGATTTTGTTTTAAAGTCTGTTTTATCTGAGATTAGTACTGCCACTCCTGCTCTTTTCTGGTAGCTGTTTCCTTGATGTTTTTTTCCTATCCTTTGATTTTTAATTTACATCTTTGTTTCTAAGGTGTGTCTCTTGTAGACAGCATATTGATGGATCCTGTTTTTTTATCCATCTGTCACTCTCCATCTCTTTATAGGTGTATTTAGGCCATTTACATTCAGTGTAATTATTGATAGGTGTGAGTTTATTGCTATATAATTTTGTAGTGCTTTTTCTTGTGGTGCTGATGTTTTCTTTGTTCCTCTTATAGTGAATTCCTTTTCTGTGTGGATTTTTTTTCATATTCTTTGTTTTTATAGGTTTTATTTTTACTAAGACTTCATGTTTTTCTTTTTTATTTTGATGAGTAGGTTTGTTAACTTTCTCTGTGGTTACCTTGAAATTTACCCTTATCTTCCTAGGTTTGAACCAGCCTATTATTATTTGTTATCACCCTTGTTTTCCTCTCCATTAGAAGGTTCTATACCTGCACAATTTATTCCCTCTTTTATTGTTGTGATGCTGTTGTCACTTACAGATTAACCTCTCCGGCTCCCTGTTGTAATTCTTTGGTTTTGGGTAGTCCTTTAGATTTCATTTCCTAGGTTGGTATCTGTCTAGTACGATCCTGTGTCCTAGATTCTGCCTGTGAGCTGAAGTTGTTTGTTCTCAGATCGAAGGACTCCCTTTTATAATTCATGTAAGTTTGGTTTCATTGTTACATAGAACCTTAATTTCTGTTTATCTGGAAATGGCCTAATTTCACCATCATATTTGAATGAGAGTTTTGCAGAATATATTATTCTTGGCTTGCAATTTTTTTCTTTCAAGGTTTTATATATGTCATCCCATTGCCTTCTTGCCTGCATGGTTTCTGCTGAATAATCCAAGCTTAGTCTTATTGTTTCTCCTCTGTATGTGACTACTTCTTTTTCACGAGCTGCTCTCAGGATTCTTTATCTTTGGTTTTAGCGAGTGTGATTATAATATGTCTTGGTGATTTTCTTTTGGGGTCTATCTTGTATGGGGTTTGCTACACTTCTTGAATGGTCTAGCTTTTCATCTTTCATGATACTGAGGAAGTTTTCTGTCATCAGTTCTTCAATGATCCTCTCTGTGTTTTCTGTTTTCTCCTCCTGTTCTGGAACTCTGGTCACTCGTTGATTTTTGCTTTTGATTGTATCCCACATAATCCTCAGGGCTTCTTCATTTTTCTGTGTTTTTTTTTTCTGAATTTTCCTCAAATGCAGTTGTATCCAAGTGTTTGTCCTCAATTTCTCACTGATCTTGTCTTCCATTGTTTCAAACCTCCTCAGCCCTTATATGACACTGTCCATTTCTGAAATCTTGTTTATCTTTTGGATTTCTAATTGTTGTTGTTGTGAATTTATTTTAGCATTTTGTTCCTGTATTATTTCTTGAATTCTTGCAATTTTTTGTCTGTATTTTCCATGAATTTGTCTATTTTTTCCTCATTTTTGTCTGATTTTGCTTCAACTCTTGTATAATTCTGAATATTAGAGATTTGAATTCCCTATCAGGTAGTCCTATTGCCTTTTCTTCTACTGGAAAGTCATCTGTTTTTTTTTATTTTGGACACCTACTGGAACCATCCTGTCCTGTTTTTGTATATGTTTTGATATTGTCTGCTGTCTTCAGGACATTCGGTAGTTATTTTCCTCGTTTATTGACTGTAGATTTGTTTCATCCTGCTTTTTTGTTTTATTTGGTTTGTCTGAGCAGGCGGACTGTGCATTCTTTGTTGTTTGCTCGCCTGTAGACACATGCTTTTCACCTCCTCCAATGGGCAGGGTCAGTAACTCAGGTCGGGTACAGCAGGGCACGTCCAGCTGAGGGGGAGTGGCTCGGATAGCTTGTTTGTGGCACGTACTTGGGCCGACAGGGTGGACCGGGAATCAGTGCACAGCAGGTTCCAGTAGGCCGTGCCTGTGTTGCTTGGGAGTGTGATGTTCAGCTCACAGTGCAGGTAGGAAGGATGGGGGAGATTGTGATGTGTGGAGCTAAGATGGGTAGAGAGGAACAGTAGCCAAAAACATACTTACAAACAAATGAACAAGAAAGAGTGCTAACGGAGTGGAGAGATGAGCTACTGAGAAATGGAGAAAAAAAAGAAAAAATGGATAAATTTTAGAGGAAAGAAAAAAAAGAATGAAAGAAAAGTCCCCAGGGCTTCCACCAACGCAGCTGCTAGGACTCGGGAAGTTACTCCCAGGCCATGAAGTACAGCCTGGCTAGAAGGGGTAGAGGTGTCATACAGCATGAGATATTCAGGAGACAGGAGGAGAAGGTAAGTGTAGAGAGATGAGAAACTGGAAATGAAGAAAGACAAAAAGGGAAAAAGAGAGAGAAGGAAACAAAACCAAAAAACAGAAACAAAATCAACAAGAAAAAACAAACACCCCCAGGGATGTCACTGTGCATCTGCACAGAGTAAGGGAGTAGCTCCCAAGCCGTATGGTACTGCCCAGCTAGAAGGGGCTTCCAAGCTGAGGGAAGAAAAAGAAAACAAACAAATCAAAAGAGAACAAATCAGAACAAACAAGAAAAGCCCCAGGGGTCCCACCAGAGTGGCGGCACGGGCTGGGAATCACCCCCACAGTCAAGCGATGTCTCGCAGCCTTTCAGGGAGAAGCAAAGATGGCACACAGAGCCAGGTATTTGAGAGAAAGGAGAGGGAGATAGAGAGACGTAAGGAAGAAATAAAAAGAAGCGAAAAAAAGAAACACCAGCAGCCAACAAATGGTATTCAGGGAGCCAGCCTGTGCAGGCTGGTGGAATCCACTTGACACCAGGATGAAGCCAGTGCTTCCTGGCCAAGAGACCGTGGCCGCAGGAAGCAGAGGAGGCCAAGTGGGGATGATGAAGGGTGGGGGGTGGGAAAGCGTTTATCGCTGGTTACCGGTTGTTCTGTCTCCTGCTGGAAACTCCATGAAGCTGCTTTCTTGTACTCCCTGTTCACTGATCTCTGATAGGAGTCCAAGATGGCGGATCCGTGCTGCGGCAGCTGATAGGAGATCTTTGCATTTATCTCTCCTCGCTCTCTGTTCTCTGTCAGTTTCTTATTTCATTCCGTGCTTGGCTAAGTTCTTTATCTCTTCATTTGATGGTTAGGGTTTCAGGATTGACGTGTGACTCTGCCTGGCTTAGTTTTTTGGATCTTTGCTGTGGAGGGACATCATGGTGCTTCTGTCTACAGTGCCACGTTGCCCAAAAGTCTGCACTTGTCATTTTTAAGCAGCATAAACCCGAGAGCTTATGAATGAGATATACTGATTAACATTACAGGTGATTTTGCAAACAGGCAGTGAAAACAGGAATATATTTTCTGCCTTTCTTATTAAGGGGAAAAAGAAAGTAAATTAATGCAATTAGAATAACCTGTTATTATTAATTCATCTCCCAGATCCATCACTAGCACTATCTGCTCCTGCAATAAAGAAATGAAAACAAGAGAGAAAGAGAAATAAAAAAAGAAAGATTTTTGACGGCAAGATGGCGCTCTAGGCAGAAGCACCACGCCGTCCCTCCACAACAAGCATCCGAAAAACTAAGCCAAACAGAGAATCAACAATCCTGAAACCCTAGAACATCAAATGAAGAGATAAAGAACTCAGCCGAACACCAAACGGAGTA
>NW_004443939.1:12449060-12468887 GCF_000243295.1 Trichechus manatus latirostris | reverse complement strand
GTTGTTAAGCAATGTCATAAAACAGCATGTGTGTTACTGTTACATGAGAAACTATCTGTTCTGTAAGCCTTCACCTGAAGTACAATAAAATATTAAAAAAAAAAAAGAAAGATTTGCAGGATCTACAGGAAGGAAGAGGAATCAGTGAGACAAAAATATAAACTGTACTAAACAGAATTATTTCTAAATTAGACACTTTATTAAACCTCCAAAGTGTGTGTGTTGTTGTAGCTGTTATTTCCACATAATCTCTAATGTCATCCTCCACAAGCAAGAAGTAACTAAATTTTTTGTCACTATGCACATTTTTTTGATGATCCACAAAATGAAATAGCAAGAATATTAGTGAAACACCTTACCTGTTTCAGAAAATAATGTCAATTCTTAGGCACTCTAAATATAAATTACATACAGAGGCTTCATTGGCTAGAGATCTATTTATAATTTGAACAGAAAAAGAAATCAAGGGAAAAAATCTCTTCACACAAGAACTGATAGCATATATCCCATCTAGCCATGAAACTAAAATGTGTTTCATTTTTATGATGATGTTTTACATCCAAGAAGTGGGGGAATACACTACAAAAGTATCCTACATTAGATGTGCTTTGTCAAATCCATAAAACTAAATCATCCAACAAGTCTGCCCATTAGCTTCTACCTTACACTCTGATCTTCAGATTACTGCAGCTGCTGGTGTATTAAACAGCATCTTTATCCCTGTGAAACAGGTTAGTGGATTTTTTTTTCCTGCCTTTCCTTTTAAAGAGAAGCTATCCAGTTAGGTGTGATAAGTTTAAATAAAGAAAAATGCAAATTGTTCTTTATATATGCATGTCTAGGATACCTATCATCATGATAGCTTAATTATAAAGAACTAGTGCTGGCAGGTATATTCAACTTTGAAAGTATACAATGAACATTTGCAGCAATTGATCACTTTATATTCCGAGCAAATTATACTCAAAAAATATGGCTGCAGTAAAAAAGTATTCTCCCTGAGTTGCGGAGTCCTCTTTTAGAACCAGCATGTTTTACTGCTAAAAGAGACCTTCAAGCCACAATAAGACTCTAAACCATGCAAAAGGCATCTCTAATCAGAAGGGAGAAGAGAGAAGGGATGTTCAAGTCCCACACTCTTCCTCTCTGTCACTGACAGCCCTTTAGGCATCCTTGTCTACAAATATACTATAAGAGAATAATAATCTTTATACATAATGATAGAAATAGAGATGGTGATGGGGAAAGAGACATACAACAACAGAGATGGGAATATAGAGGAGTTGGAAACTGAAGCTATAATACTGTAAGTGTCTAAGTTATTCAGTGCAAGCACAGAAGGCTAGGGCAGTAAGAACCCTTAGTTACCACTTGTTACAACCATTTCACTTACATGTCAAGAAAATGAGACCCAGGAAGGTTAACTGGCTAGAAGAAAGATAACTTGAGGGAGCAGAGATGACCAGGTATAGGATACTAGAACATGGTGGAGATAATGGTAAGCTGGAGAGTATAGCTCAGGTGAATTTTTTCCATGTGGTAATATAGATTCAGAGTTAATGAATATACTGCATTATTAAGAGAAATCAGAAATCTAGATTTTTAGCGGAAATTTCTTGATTTTTAGATGTTGGGAACTAATTCGATGTTTTGAATTCCCATACAGGTCAAACTTAACATGTCCATAGGCCAGACTACTGCCTGGTCTAGAGCAGTACAAATGTCCTCAGAAAACATTTTTTAAATGTGGTCAAAAGGTGGGTGCCTTTAGTGACTTCATTAATATAAACAATAAATTTTGGTCTAAGGAATATTTCAGTAAAACCTCTTTAAGATGGTAGCTATGATTTGTCTTCAGTTTCCCTTGTTCAGTCTCCCCAAGAACCACCTAATTGGGCTTGGCTTCTCCTGACTGACAGGAAATCCGCTTCACAGCTTTATCTTCTTTTAGGTTTGCTGAGATGGCATTTTGGGGACTAAGGTTTATTTGAGATAAGATCTTATCTCTCTTTCTATACAATCAGCACTCCTGCCTGCAAATGCACTTGCATTAAACACTACAAGGGAAGAAAAAAGGTCACATTTTCTTCAGGAACGTGTGAATGGCCCAACACTCAATTTGTGAAGCTCTCTCTGAAGAACCGGATGTGAAAACTGAATGGTGTTAGGTGCTATTTCCTAAGTACTGTCCCTGTAAAACAGCCAAGACAAGCACACCAAAAAAGACAGACAACAATTTCAACTTCATCCAGACCTTCCCACTCATATCCCCTGGTGTTATGGATTGAATTGTGTCCCTCATAAAAGTATGCTGAAGTTCTAACCCCTGCATCTCTGAATGTGGCTTTGTTTGGAAATAGGGTCTTTGAACATATTATCGGTTAGGTTAACATGAGGTCATACTGGAGTAGGGTAGGTTCTAACCCTATATGACTAGTATTCTTATAAAAGAAGAGAAGATACACAGAGACAGGGAAACAGAGGAAGAACGCCATATGGTGCTGCAGCCACAAGCCCAGCAACAACTTGAGCTACCAGAAGTAGGAGAGAGTCAGAAAACAGATTCTCCCTTAAAGCTTCAGAAGGAATCAACGCCGTCGACACCTTGATCTCAGACTCCCAGCCTTCAAGACCGTGAGACAATGAACTTCTATTCTTGTATGTTTGTGGTATTTTGTTATGGCAGCCAGCCCTACGAAACTATACATCTGGCTTCCCTCTTCTTGCTTCTTTTTTAAATTCCTGCTGGCTCTGTTATTAGCCAGTCATTAATGTATACAATTAATAAATATTTATTGAGCATCAACAACAGTGAACATAACTAAGTCTGTACCCTTATGGAGCTTAATTTCTAGAGATAAAGAGAGACAAATAGATACAGTGGTGTGCTGGTACATGTTTAACAAAAAGTTCTCTAGAAGGAAAGTTTATGATTTATGGCATTTGACAATTTCTATGTGTAAATAATCCCACCACGGCTGATTTCCAGCTACCAAGTTGACATCAATGAACACAGAATCGGGGGTGAGATACACAGGGCAATGTCACAAAATATTTCCATCGTACAGATACAATAAGTGTAAACAACCTCAAGCACATAAATGGTAGTAAAACAGTCAAATAATTAGGAATTGAGTATTATTACCTTGGTTCTTAATGTAAGTTATTTAATTGTAAGCTTATATAATTTAATTTTTAATAATGTCAGTGTTTAACAACTGGCTTGCAAAATTCCTAAAAATTTTAAAAATCAGCTCTTTTGACCTGGTACAAGCTGGCTCCAGGACACTACCAGGTATAAATAGACTGATAGATTGCTTTTTAACGTAGTATGAAAAAGTGATAAATTTGATGAAGAAAATAAGGCAGAGAAGGGAATAAAGACAGACACAAGAGGTTATCCACTGGAAAAGATCTAAGAATCAAAAATTCTGAGGCTAGAAACCCTCAGTCAATTATGGACTGCCTTCTACCACATACTTCCAGTCTTTAGGATCTAACAGAAAGAAAGTACTTCCTTTATCGACCTAAAATCTACTTTCCTGCAACTATTGTTTTTAAGCTGTCCTTTACTTAAAAAGTTAAATATTCTCCAAGGACCTCACAGGCTTCAAAGATAGGTGAGAAGAGGAGTGGAAAGGATGGTTAAAGAAGGTATTCCAGCTTCTTCTTGGTTTAGTATAGCAAACATTTGTTTCTCACTCATGCTAGATGTGCTCAAGGTCCAGATAACATTGCTCACTTTTGCTCACTTTAATTTGTTAGAGTCACATGATTACATGTAACTTCAAAGAAGAGGGAAAGAAGGGTAATACCCCTGTGCTCAGAAATAGAATTGAAAATATTGCTGGGAAGCACTAATGTCTACCACAATCTCCTAATCATTTGGCTCTACTATTTAGACCCACCTAATAGCTTTAACCAAGAATACACACAATTGGCATCTTTCAAAGTTCCACATGAAATTCTGATATTTACCACTATCATCACCCCTTATTCCTTATAGAAAATCATTGATATAACCTTTCAGAAGAAGACAAATCTTTCCACCACTTCTGAACCTGGCTTTTGTCCCAGCAAATCTCAGTGAAAGCTACAAGATGAATTATTCTCCCCCAAGTTACATTCTCAAGTGTACTTTCCATATTTCCTACGGCCTGTGGATCAGTATCTCAGGTAGTGCTAGTATTTCTGGTCCCTTTCCCAACTGTTCTCTCCTGTGACTCACTAGATACCACCAGAACTCTTAGTTTTCTCTTCTGTTTCCGTGTTCAAAACATATAAACCAGATTCATATGTTTATCTGACTTTAATTGAGCAATTTTATGATTCCATACTGTCTCAGTCATCTGGTGCTGCTCTAACAGAAATACCATAGTGGATGGATTTACCAAAGAGAAGGTTATTCTCTCACAGTCCAGTAGGCTACAAGTCCAAATTCAGGGCATCAGCTCCAGGGTAACACTTTCTCCAGCAGCTCTGGAGGAAGGTCCGTGTCATCAGTCTTCCTTTGGTCCAGGAGCTTCTCTGCGCAGGAACCTCAGATCCAAAGGATGTGCTCTGCTCCCGGCACTGCTTTCTCGGTGGTATGAGGTTCCCATGTGTCTCTGCTCACTTGTCTCTTTTATATCTCAAAAGAGATTGCATTAAGACACTATCTAATCTTGTCAACCTCATCAGTATAAGCTCATCACAGTGATAGAATTTACAACACATAAGGAGATCACATACAATCTTATCATAGTGATAGAGTTTACAACACATAAGGAAATCACATCAGATTACACAATCATACAATACTGGGAATCATGACCTAGCCAAGTTGCTACACACATTTTTGGGGGGACACAATTCAATCCATGACATTCCACCCTTAGGCCCCCAAAAAATCACAGCTTTGCAACATGCAAAACATATTCATCTCATCATATCACAGCAAAAGTCTTCCCTTCAAGTCCAAAATCCAAAAACTCCCCCTCATCTGTGAAATCTAGAATACAAGTTATCTGCTTCCAAAGGAACAATGGCAGAACAAGCACAAGCTAGACATTTCCATTACAAATGGGAGAAATTGCAGAGAAAGAAGGAATAACAGGCACCAAGCTAGTTAGCAGAACACATTACATTAGCCCTCAAGGCCTCAAAATAATCCTCTGTTTTCTGAGACTATTTACACAATAGCCCTGCCCTCCAGACTCCAGGTATTGGCCACAGTCTCCGGATTCTGGTGGAGGCCCCTCAGCCCTGGTCTTCAGCTCTGCCTTCCAGGCCCACTGGGACAGCAACTCTGCTCCCTCAGCTTTAGGCACACAATTCTCCTAGTCCATCGGAGTGACAACTCCACCCTTAGAAACACCAAAGGCCATGGCTCCACCCTTTGAAACCCTTCAGGTCATAGCCATACCTTTTGAGGCTGAGGCAGCTCGGCTTCTTGTGTTCCTTGTCTCTTCAGCTTCTGCTTCCTGTGGCCTCTTGGCCCTTGGGCCTCACACCCACAACTGTCCTGCTGGGGCAAGTGTTTCAAAGCTTGGTAGCTCCACCAATTAAGTGCTTGGAGGCACCCCATTCTACCTCAGTCATCTGGTGCTGCTTTAACAGAAATACCGCAAGTGTCAATCCATGACACATACTATTTCCTACATTGACTTACTACTTGTATTTTTTTTTTTCTCTTTTTTTATGATTGTCCTAGGGTTTGCTATCTACTTTTTGTTTAATCTGAGCCTACCTTTAAATAATATGACGTCATTTGATGTGTACTGTAAACACATTATAATAGTATATTTCTAATTCCTTCGTCTCATCCCTTGTGCCATTTTTTCATACCTTTTACTTTTGCATATGCTATAAACACATAAATACATTTTTACATTTGCTTTTAACAGTCAGTTATCTTTTTGATCAATTAAAAAATATGAAAAGTATTTTATTATATTTTCATTCATTCTATTACTGATGTTTTTCATTTCTTTGTGTAGAACCAAGTTTCTGGCTTATATTTCATCCCTTCTGTCCTAAAGAACTTCCTTTAACTCCTCTTATTAGATGGTCTGACAATTAATGCCCTCAGGTTTTGTTTGTATGAGGAAGTGGTTCCCACGGCCCCTTTCACTTTTGAAGAATGTTTTGCATAGAACAGAATGTTAAGTTGACAGGTTTTTTTCTTTTATACTTTAAAGATGACGCTTCATTATCTTCTAGTTTACACGGTTTCTAACAAAAAGTTTGCATTAATTCTTAACTTTTTTCCTCTGTAGGTAATGATTTTTCTCTGTGGCTGCCTTAAAGATTTTCTCTTTTTCTTTTGTTTTCAGCATTTTTTAATATTATATGCCGAAGTATGGGTTTTTTAAAATTTATGCAGATTAGTGCTCTCAGCTTCTTAAATCTGTGCTTTGGTATCCGTTAGTAATTTTTTTTTTTAATTCCCAGTGACTATTTCTTCAAATATTTTTCTGCCCAGTTTTCTTTCTGGGATTCCAGTTACTTGTATGCTAGACTGATATTGCCCCACAGCCCTTGGATGCTCTGCCCTGTTTTTTCTTTGTTTTTGTTCTGTTTTGTTTTGTTTTCCCATTCTCTTTTCTCTTTCAGTTTCCATTTGGGCAATTTCTATTTGGCGGTAGTGGTGGTTCAGTGGTAGAATTCTCACCTTCAGTGCAGAAGACCTGGGTTCAATTCCAATGCACCTGAAGCACAGTCACCACCTTTTTGTCAGTGGAGACTTCTGTGTAGCAATGATGCTGAATAGGTTTCAGTGGGGCTTCCAGACTAAGACAGAGTAGGAAGACAGATCTGGAGATCTATTTCTGAAAAATCAGCCAATGAAAATTCCACGGATCACAGCAGTCCTATCCCATTGCACGTGGGGTTGCCATGAGTCAAGGGTCAATTCTATGGCAGCTAGCAACAATAATTTCTATTTACTTACCTTTAAATTCAAGGATTCTTTCCTTGGCTGTGTCAAGTCTACTGATGAGTCAGTTGAAGGTATTCTTTATCTCTGTTACTATGTTTTTGATTCCTAGCATTTCCATTTGATTCTTTCTTATTGATACTATCTATCAGCTGAAATTATCTATCTGGTCTTATATGTTATCTACCTTTTCCAATAAAGCCTTTAACATATTAATAATTGTTGTTGTTGTTAGATGCCCTCTAGTCAGCTCCAGGTCATAGCGACCCCATCTACAACAGAGCAAAACACTGCCCTGTCCTGGGCCATCCTCACAATCTTTGTTATGTCTGAGCCCATTGTTGCAGCTACTCTGTCAATCCATCTCATTGAAGGTCTTCCTCTTTTTCACTGACCCTCTACTTTACCAAGCATGATGTCCTTCTCCAGGGCCTGATTACTCCTGATAACATGTACAAAGTATGTGAGACAAAGTCATGCCATTCTTGCTTCTAAGGAGCATTCTAGTTGTACTTCTCCCAGGACTGATCTGTTCATTATTTGGGCAATGTATGATATAGTGAATATGCTTTGCCAACATAATTCAAAGGCATCAATTCTTCTTCAGTCTTCTTTATTCATTGTCCAGCTTTTGGGTGCATATGAGGTAACTGAAAACACCATGGCTTGGGTCAGGCACATTTTAGTCTTCAAGGTGACATCTTTGCTTTTTAACACTTTAAAGGGTCTTTTGCAGCAGATGTGCCCAATGAAATGCGTCTTTTGAGTTCTTGACTGCTGCTTCCATGGAGGTTGACTGTGGATCCAAGTAAAATGAAATCCTTGACAACTACAATCTTATGTCCGGTTATCATGATGTTGCTTATTGGTCCAGTTGTGAGGATTTTTGTTTTCTTTGTGTTGAGGTGTAATCCATACTGAAGGCTGTGGTCTTTGATCTTCGTTAGTAAGTGCTTCAAGTCTTCTTCACTTTCAGCAAGCAAGGTTTAATCATAATGTAGTCAAAGTTTAATAACTATGATACTTATCATAGTTATTTTAAATTCCCTGTCTGATAGTTTCAATATCTGTATCATATTTGAGTCTGGTTCTGATGTGTGCTTTGTCTCTTCAGACAGTGTTTTCCCTTGCTTTTTTATATGCCTTTTAATTTTTTGTTGAAAGCCTGACAAGTTGTATTTGACAGTAGATACTTAGGTAAATATTTTTTAATGCTTGAAGACAAACATGTCTTTTGTTGTTTGGCCTTTAGTGTTCAGTGGAGTTTGTGTTATTCTAATAAGGTGTTAGACTGTTCAAAGTTTGTGATTGCTACAATTACTCAGTGCATCAAAGACTTCAAGTTCCATTAGTTATACTTTGTACTTAGTGTGTGGAGTAATTTTCCAGAGGATTTTTTCTCAATGGCTGTTCCTGTTGGCTTTGGGTCTCTCTTCTTTGCTTTCGGTCATTCCTTTGCACTGTTGTCAAGAAAGCACTTTTCTGTTGCAGCTCCTCCTGCTGTATTTTACTGTTATTTTTACTTGAGACTTGTTAGCTTGGTGGAGAAGAGGTAAGGGAGGTTTTCACCACTGCTCTCAGACTATAGTTTGTGTTGTTCTTCCCCTTCAGACTAAGGCATTTGTTCATAGTGAGGACTGGGGAGATGGGTCTCAGCAGAGTTTCAGCAGAGGCTACTGTTCCTTCCCCAGTCAGCACTATGGGGGCTAGGGGTAGATTTTTTAGGATTCTCACTAATCTTTCCTGTGACTACTTAGTCGGGGCTCCTTTAGGAAAAATCCTGCAAGAATTCTGTAAAGAATCTTCTATGTCTGCAGCCACAGGAGCTTTACACTCTCATAGCAGCTCACTTCCAGCCTTTAGCAATTTGTTAATTTCTTGCTGAACTTCTTATCAGTTTATATGCTATTCTGCAATGTCTCTCTGCCCTGTTGTAAGCAAATGGTCAGGCCCTGTTTCTCTCTGAAGGGGCCCAAATCTCCAAATTCCAGGTTCATTGTTTACCATAAGACATAAATTCTCTGATATGTTTCCAAAAAAAATTAATTTACAGTTTGTTGAGCTTTATACTTGTAAGGGTAGGAGTGATAATCTTTCCAGCTCTTTCAAAGTTGAAAGCAAAAGTGACTCTCACACATATTATGTACATAGAAATGCTGGTATTCTGGAGTTTTTCTTTCTCTGTCTCTTTTCTCTCTCTTTCCTTCATAACTTTTATTTTAAATATTCTCAGCTATTTGTCTTCTATTTTTGGAGTGGTGGAAGCTGCTTCCTAACTCTGCCTTCCAGAATAACTCTCAAGAATAGGGGTTGGCAAACCACCCGTGGACCAAAGCCAACCTGCACCCTGTCTTTGTAGGACCCATGAGCTAAGAATGGCTTTTACATTTTTAAAGAGTTATAAAAACAAAAACAAAGAAGAACACGCAAAAGATATGCTATATGGCCACAGAGCCTAAAATACTATTTGGCCCCTTACAGAAAAAGTTTGCCAACTCCTGCTCTACAATAAAGAACTCCAGATTTACTGGATGTCTTTTGTGCAAGTTCAATGATTTAATGAGACTCAATCAAGCATATAGGAGGCATGGAAATAACAGTAAAAATAATTTATCCTACTAAGGTTGTTTTTCAAAGACACATCAAGAGAATTTATGGATATATTTGGGTTCCATGAGGCGACTTTTTCAATGAAGTCCTATGAATTTCTAGAAAATGTAGACTTCGGGACATGAAGCTATCCTATGGATGAAGACTTTGTTAAGACTCCTTAAAGGGGCAAAAAAACTCCTCAGTAAACTAGATGAGTCCACCATGTAGATGAGTACAGAATATCATATATAACAAAGCTAAATATGAGTCAGATTGCCATAAAGATGATAACATCATTATTGTAAAAATATTCACAACCAGTGCCAGAAGGATGTATTGCATAAAGAGAATGAGTAAGAAATTGTTATATAATCTCAGGAAAGGAAAAGTAAAGTCTCTTGAAGCTCATCTCAGGGCAGATAGAAAACTCACCAAGAGGTTGTTGAAATTGGTTGGTAGGTAGGTAGGTAAGTAGATAGATGGATTGGGTGGGGGGTGATACAAGAAACAGATAAATGTTTTCAAGTAACGTTTATATTGATTTATAGATGGATTACTCTTTCCACATATGACTCTATCAGTTAGGACGCACTCACCTTCTAGTAATACAAAATCCAACAGTAAAGAATAAGATACTTATTGTTTATTGTTTACCTATACATGTATATGACGGTAATCATTTCCAGGATTCATACAGTGGCTCAACAGGGTCATTACAAATTAGCCTTTTTCCATTCACTATTTCAGTGTGCTGGTTTTTGTCCTTTTAGTCATAGGATGACTGCTGCAGCTCTAGACATATCATCTCACCAACAACCCAAGAAAGAAGGGAAGGGAGGGTACAATGCCAATGACCTCTCTTCTTATGTCTATCTCTTTCATTGGGAAACAAACTATCTTTCTCATTAGGCCTTCAACAGCTTTCCCCTTAATCTTCCCTGGCCATAACAGGGTCGCATGCAACTATTTGGCTTTTTAACTCCTAGTAGAAGGAGACAAGAGAGAAAAGGGATAAAGTGGAAGAACTGCTTTGGTATCACTAGCCAACTAGATCTACTACTGACCTAAAATGATATCGGATAATTTCGTGAAAGAAAACTGCTACATTCTTCCATAATCACTATGAAGAGAAATAGGCTGGGTTTAATGAATTTTTGATATCACACCACCTAAGCATTTTAATGATTTTGGGTATCACTAGGAAGCCTGATTCAACTTGGGTTCAGAAAGCTGTTTCTCACTATTGCCTGCACACCAGCCCAACTCAAAGACCTAAGGAGATAGCAACAAAGTCACATTCAGCATCAATAGCACAAAAAACTACCAAGAAGGGCTTGCTGTAAAATATGACTGTTAAACAAGAATTACATATATATAAGAAGTTTTGCTTGATATTACTTTTTTCTTTTCCAATGATGCTATTCTCTCTAATAATGTTCGGAACATTCACGTAGAAATGACTTTAGGGACAATTTAAAAGGCACATAAGAAATTCTGCCTTATTGCTTTATATTTCCACGTAATTCTTAAATATTTTTTGCATATGAAGATGCACCAATATATTTATAAGAAGTAGTTTTGCCCAATAACTTAGCAATTTTATTAATCCACATTTGACTTCTAAAAAATGTAAACTGTTCTCTTTAAGTAAAATCACACTAAATTATTAACAATTTGCATCATTAATGATTTTTTTTCAAAAAGTCTTTGGACTTAAGGATACATCTGAATGTATAATTTTAAATGTTTGCTTAAATAACAACAACAATAAATCTCAAGATCTCCTTTTGTCTTCACACCAAGCATGTGAAAGATAGTCTAGTTGAGAAAAGAACAAAAGATTCAGAAAACTCAGTTCTTGGCCTTGAAAAGTTGATTGGCTTAATAGAGAAAATGTAGACAGAATCCTGAGACTGGGGTTCTATCTCCACTCCACAATTTCATTCATTCACAAAAATTACGATCACTTACTATTTATGAGGCATTGAGATGGGAGTGGGGAAAACACAGTATTGTACCTTCTTCAATTGACTGCCTGGAAAAGACAACTATAACACCAGGTAGAAGGTGGTAAGTAAAATATGGAAAATATAGGAGTTACAGAATGTTGCAATAGTTCAGAAGACCAAGAAAGAGGGTGAGAAGATTACTTCCAGCTTTTCGGGGAGTATGGCATAGACAGTGGAGCTCACTGGTGGCCAGGCATGGAAGGAAGAAACTTTGGTGATCATACTGACAATAGCAAGATATTAAGAAGTAAAAGGTATCTGATGAAAAGTAAAGGAAATCAACATTAGAAAGATGTAGGTAGATATTCATCAAAGAGGCATATAAGAAGTTTGGACATTATTTGCAAGCTGTGGGGAGTCATCAACATTTTGAAAAGAGAAGTTATATGCTCAGTCAGAGCTGGGATCCAGAAAGAAGACCCTGGCCAGATGAATTGATCATGGGAGACTGGAGGCTCAGAGACCAGTGATAAGACTATTGCAAATAGCTGGGATGCGCTGAGGTGATGAGGGTCTGAGCAAGTGCAGATACAGTAACCACAGTGAGGAAAGGTCAGAAGTGAGAAACAGAAAGGCAGTTACTCTCATCCTTGGATGCTCTTTAGAATTATCTGTAAACTTTTAAAAATGCATACGCACAGCAAGAGAGAAACAAAAATTTCACAGAAGAATAAAGACTGTTAGATTCAGATAAGAAAAGATGCTCAGCCTCAGTATTAATCAAGAAAACAAATTAAAATCACTGTAAGATGCCACTTTACACCTTCTAGTATGGGGGGAAGAAAAACTTCGGCGCCAGCAAAAGACAGAGCTATGGAGCACAAATTCTCATATACAATTCTAGGCGTAAACTAATACAACCACTTTGGAGAAGAAGCTTGGAATTATGTTACAAAGGTGAAGATGTAAATGTAAAAGTGAAGATACAACCCAGCAATTCCACTCCCAGGTCTATGCCCTAGAGATGCTATTTAATATGTGCATCTGGAGGTATGAGCAATAATATTCAGAGCAACATGTTTGTAAGAGCAAAATAGTAATAATAAACTAGAAGCAATCCAAATGTCCATCCAAGGGAGTATGGGTGAATAAATTGGGCTTGAGTCATAAGCAGAATGGTAATCTAAATAAATGAAACACAGTTAATGTACCAATACAGATGAATCTCAAAACCATGACATAGAATAAACAAAGCAAATGACAGAAGATTATATACAATATGACCACATTTACATAAAATTCAAAATCTGACTGTAAGTTGTTTAGGAAAACATCTATCTGTAAAAAAAGCTCTAGTCATCTGGTGCTGCTATAACAGAAGTACCACAACTGAGTGGCTTTAACAAACAGAAATTTATTTTCTCACAGTTTAAGAGACTAGAAGTCCAAATTCAGGGAACTGGCTCTAGCGGAAAGCTTTCCCTCTCTGTCGGCTCTGGAGGGAGATCCTTGTCTTTTTTCAGCTTCTGTTCCTCGATTTCTTGGCAGTCTTCATGTCGTGTGGCATCTATTTTCCCCCATCTCTGCTTGCTTCTCTGTGCCTAATCTGCTCATTTTATATCTCAAAGGTGACTGACTTAAAACACACCCTACCCTGATATGGCCTCATTAACACAACAAAGAAAACCCTATTCGCAAACGAGATCACATCCAGAAGTATAGGGGTTAGGAATTTAAAACAAATATTTTGGAGAGACACTAGTCAATCCATAACATAAAACAATAACAAAATCCAAGGTAAAGTTAAATACAACATTCAGAATATGAATCACCCTTGAAGTGAGGAAGAACAAAGTCATAGACCAGGAGGATTGAGGAAGTTCCAGCAGTATGTATAATGTTCTGTTTTTTGAGCTGGGTGGAAGATAAACAAAATCATCACCTTTATTATATTTTATACTTTATTTTTATAATTTACATTATATTTATTCTTCGGTATATATGAAAATTTCATAACACAAAATAAGGATACACACACCCTGACATATGCAAGGATGGATTTCAGGAGTTATATTTTTTAAAGGCTCCACAGTTGACTCTCATGCATGCCAGGGTTGAGAACCACTGTGTTAAGAAGGCAAAATTGGCAGGAAATCAACCATTTTATGTTGTTGGATAGAGAATATAAAATGACACTCAATTTTGAGCTTCTGTTTCTAGAAAAAGGTACCATTAACCAAAATAGGAAAGTCAGGAGAAGTGGATTAGGGAGAAGAACCGTGGACAAAATAAATTTAAGGTACAAGTAGGACCAGGACTACTTGTTGAATGTAATTGAATAAAGCAGTTCACTTTCTAAGATAGGTCACCTTGCCTATAAAAGGGAGAATTTTATCTGTCTAAAGCACTAGAGAAACAAGATTTCTTTAGGAGGTAGTTTCCACTTCTAAGAACTATTATACAGAATCGCTACTGGGATATTTCCAGAAAAATGTGGCAAAAGAGTTGTACACTGAGCCAGGCACTCACGAGTGGCACTGGTGCAGACCCTCAGACCCCACCCAGCACTGCCCCCATCCCTGTCCTCCCCTCCATTGGACCTGCCCTGCTGCACCACAGTTGAGAGTCTGGCCCTGCCCACCTGGGCAAGGTGGTGATAAGTATTGTGCCCACAGACAAATAAGTAACAAAACACACCCACCCTGCCTGCCCAGACATAACCAAATAAATCAAAAAAGCAGGACAAAACAAACAAATCTACAATCAACAAATGAAGAAAATAATTCCTGAATGTCCCAAAGACAGAAGACAATATCAAAACATATTAAAAAACAGGACAGGATGACTCCAGTAAGCGACCAAAATAAAACACCAGAAGACCTTCCAGTAGAAGAAAAGGCACTGGAACTACCTGATACAGAATTCAAAATGCTAATATTCAGGGTTCTCCAGGAGAAGAGGAAAGAGATGAAAGAAAAGACAAAAATAAGGAAAAAATAGACAAAATCATGAAAAATACAGACAAAATCAGGGAAAACACGGAGAAAGCAATGGAAGAATTCAGGAAAATAATACAGGAACAAAACGTCAAAACAAATAAACAACTAGAAATCATATAAAAACAACAATTAGAAATCCAAAAGATAAACTACATTTCAGAAATGGACAGTGCAATAGAAGGTTTTAGAAGCAAATCTGAAACAATGGAAGACAGGATCAGTGAAACAGAAGACAAATCCCTGGATACCACTGTGTTTGAGGAAAAATCAGAGAAAAATAAATGAAGAAAACCTGGGAATTATGGGATAAAATCAAGCACAAAAATTTGCACATGACCGGAGTTCCAGAAGAGGAGGAGAAAAATGGAAAAAACAGAGAGGATCATTGAAGATTTGCTGACAGAAAACTTCCCTAATATCATGAAAGATGAAAAGCTGACCATCCAAGCTCAACAAATGCCATATAGAATAGACCCCATAAAAAAGTCAACAAGACATATCGTAATTATACTCGCCAAAACCAAAAACAAATTATCCTGAGAATAGCTCTAGAAAACTGAAAACTCACATACAAATGGGAAACAATTAGACTAAGCTCTGATTACTTGGCAGAAACCATTTAGGCAAGAAAGCAATGATATGACATATATAAAACCTTGAAAGAAAAAAATTGCCAACCAAGAATAATATATTCTGCAAATTCTTGCTCAAATATGATGGTGATGTTAGTAAATTTCCAGATAAACAGAAATTAAGGGAATATGTAAATACCAAACCAAACTTACAAGATTTATTAAAGGGAGTCCTTTGATTAGAGAACAAACAACATCAGACAACAACCTGAATCCAGAACACAAGACAGCATCAGCCAGTATTATGGATTGAATTGTATCCCCCAAAAATGTGTGTCAACTTGGCTGGGCCATGATTCCCAGTATTGTGTGATTGTCCACCATTTTGTCATCTGATGCGATTTTCCTGTGTGTTGTAAATCCTGTCTCTATGATGTTAATGAGATGGGATTAGTTGTCATTATGTTAATGAGGCAGAACTCAATCTACAAGATTAGATTGTGTCTAAAGCGAATCTCTTTTGAGATATAAAAGACAGAAGCAAGCAGAGTAACATGGGGACCTCATACCACCAAGAAATAAGAGCCAGGAGAATAGCGTGTCCTTTGGACACAGGGTCCCTGCTCTGAGAAGCTCCTCAACCATAGGGAAGATTAATGACAAGGACCTTCCCCTAGAGCCGACAGAGAAAGAAAGCCTTCCCCTGGAGCTGACATCCTGAAATTGGACTACTAGCCTCCTACACCACGAAAGAATAAACATCTCATTGTTGAAGCCATCCACTTGTGACATTTCTGCTACAGTAGCACTAGACGAGTAACACAGCCAGATACCAACCTAGTTAATGAACTCTCAAGGATAAAACAAAGCTAAAAGATTTACAACAGAAAAACAGAGACAGCAATCTGTAAATGACAATGTCAGAACAATAAAAGAAGGAATAAAAGGTGTAGGTATAGAACTTTCAAATGGAAAGGAAGTCAAGCCAATATCAAATAATAAAAGACTGGTTCCAACTTACAAAGACAGGGGTGAATTTCAAGGTAACCACAAAGAAAGTTAAAAAACTAACTCATCAAAATAAAGAAGAAAAACATCAACTCACAGTAAACACAAAATCTACAAAAATGAAAGACAAAAAGAAACAATCCACAAAAAAAGGAAGTCAGATCCGGAGAGTAAGAGGAACAAAGAAAACATCAGCACCACACACACATACACACACAAAATTAGCACAAAATGACAGCAATCAACTCACACCTATAGATAATCACGATGAATGTAAATGGCTTAAATGAACCCATAAAGAGATAGAGAGCAACAGAATGTATTTTAAAAAAAGAACCCATCAATATGCTGTCTATGAGTCACATCACAGAAAAGAGACATAAATATATTAAAAATCAAAGGATGGAAAAAAAATATATCAAGCAAACACCAACCAAACAAGAGTAGCAGTGGCAATACTAATCTCAGATAAAATAGATTTTAAGGCAAAATCCACCATAAAAGACAAGGAAGGACATTATATAATGATCAAAGGGAAAATCCACCATGAAGACAAAACCCTAATAAATATCTATTCACCCAATGACAGGGCCACAAAATACATAAAGCAAACTCTAACAACACTGAAAAGAGAAACTGACAATGCTACAATAATAGGAGATTTCAACACACCACTCTTGATAAAGGACAGAACACCTAGAAAGAAAATCAACAAAGATACAGAAGATACAAAGGCCACAATCAACCAACTTGACCTCATAAACATATGTAGAACACTCCACTCAACAGCAGCAAAATATACATTCTTTTCCAATGTGCATGTAACATTCTCCAGGGATAAACCACGTCTTAGGCCACAAAGGAACCCTCAACAAAATCCAAAACATTGAGATAGTACAAATCATCTTCTTTGACCATAATGCCGTAAGAGAAGAATTTAATAACAGGAAGAATAAGGAAAAAAAATCAAATACACAGAAACTGAATAACATTTTCCTTAAAAACCACAGGATAATAGAAGAAATCAAAGACGGAGTCAAAAAATTACTTGAATCAAACAAGAATGAAAACACATATTACCAAAACCTTTGGGACACAGCCAAGGTAGTACTCAGAAGTCAATTTATAGCAATAAATGTACACGTCAAAAAAAAAAGACAGGGAGAAAATTAAAACATTAGCTACACAACCCAAACAAATAGAAAAAGAACAGCGAAAGAAGCCCACAGCTACCAGAAAAAAGGAAATAATAAAGATTAGAGCAGAAATAAATGAAATAGAGTACAGAAAAACAATAGAAAGAATCAACAAAACCCAAAGTTGGTTCTTTGAAAAGGTCAACAAAATCCACAAACCACTGGCCAAACTGACAAAAGAAAAACAGGAGAGGAAACAAATAAATAATAAATGAAATGGGAGACATTACAACAGACCAAACTGAATACAAAGGATCACAAAAGAGTACTATGAAAAACCATGCTCCAAAAAATTTGAAAATCTAGAGGAAACGGAAAAATTTACAAACTGAGGTCAAAAATCTGAATAAACCAATAACAAGAGAAGAGATTGAAAATGTAATTTAAAAAAAAACTCCCAACAACAAAAAAGCCCTAGCCCAGATGGTTCACTAGAGAATTCCACCAAGCATTCAAAGAGTTCATGCCAGTACTACTCAAACTATTTCAGAACACAGAAAAGGAAGAGATACTTCCAAATTCATTCTATGAAACCAGCATAACCCTGATACCAAAACCAGGCAAAGACACCACAACAAAAGAAGATTACAGACCAATATCCCTCATGAATATAGATGCAAAAATTCTCAAAAAAATTCTAGCCAATAGAATTCAGCATCATATCAAAAAAATAATATACCATGACCAATTGAGATTCATACCAGGTATGCAAGGATGGTTCAACATTAGAAAACCAATCAATGTAATCCACCATATACATAAAACGAAAGAATCATATGATCATCTCAATCAATGCAAAAAAGGCATTTGATAAAGTTCAATACCATTTCCTGATAAAAACTCTCAATAAAATAGGAATAGAAGGGAAATTCCTCAACATAATAAAGGGCATCCATGCAAAACCAACAGTGAATACCATTCTCAACAGAGAGAGGCTGAAGCATTCTCCCTGAGAATTTAACATTAGGCTGGAAGACCTAGATAGAGCAATAAGGAAAGGAAAAGAAATAAAGGGCATCCAAATTGGTAAGGAAGATGTAAAACTATCCCTATTTGCAGATGATCTGATCCTATATGTAGAAAACCCAAAAGACTCCACAAGAAAACTACTGGAACTAATAGAAAGGTTCAACAGAGTAGCAGGATACAAGATAAACATAGAAAAATCAGTTGGTTTCCTATACACCAACAAAGAGAACTATGAAAAGGAAATTAGGAAAGCAATATCATTTATAATAAACCCTAAAAAAAAAGGATACTTCGAAAGAAATCTAAACAGAGATATAAAAGGCCTATAGAAAGAAAACTACCAAACACTTCTTAAAGAAACCAAAAGAGACCTACGTAAATGGAAAAACATACCATGCTCATGGATAGGTAGACTCAACATTATGAAAATGTCAATTCAACGCAAAGCAATCTACAAATACAGTGCAGTCTTGATCCAAATATCAACAGCATTCTTTAAAGAGATGGAAAAACTAATCATTAACTGCATATGGAAAAGAAAGAGGCCCCAGATGAATAAAGCACTACTGAAGAATAAAGCAGGAGGACTCACACTACCTGACCTCAGCACCTACTATACAGCTACAGTAGTTAAAACAGCCTGGTACTGGTACAATGACAGACACATTGACCAATGGAACAGAATCAAGAACCCAGATGTAAGGCCATCCACCTACGGTCACCTGATATTCAACAAAGACCCTAAGTACATTAAAGGGAGAAAAAGCAATACTTTTAACAAAGATGCTGGCAAAACTGGATGTCCATCTGCAAAAAAGTGAAACAGGATCTACACCTCACACCATACACAGAAACTAATTCAAAATGGATCAAAGACCTAAATATAAAACCAAAAACTATAAAATCAAAAGACTTCACCAAAAGATTAAAAAGAGAAACTACAGACTGGGAAAATTTTTTTTGCTATGACATATCAAACAAAGGTCTTATTTCCAAAATCTACAGGAAAATCCAACACCTCTATAACAAGAAGATCAATAATCCAATTAAAAAGTGGGCAAAGAGGAGGCAGGGCCAAGATGGCGGCATAGACAGATGCTTCTGGTGGACCTTCTTACAACAAAGACCTGAAAAAACCAAGTGAATTGATTATATATGGCAATCTGGGAGCCCTGGACATCAAAGACAGAGTTAAGGAACCAGACTGAGCAGCAGGGGGAGGGAGAGACAGTTTGGAAGTAGCAAGGAGTTGCCAGACTTGACCCAGAGAGAGCCTGAGCCCTTCAGGCCTAAGCAGCCCACAGGTGAGTGGTGAGGCAGGCAAGCAGCCATGCTCAGGAGGCATATTTTCTCCACCAGGAGAGACCCAGTGCCAGAGAGTCTACAGGGCCACCCAGAACCATTGAGAAGCAACCCTGGATTGGCAAAAGATAAGTAATTGTGTATGGCCTACTGCGTGGATCAAAAACACCCCCTTTAGTGAAAGACCTCTCTCCCATTTACCTCCCCGCTCCCTGCCCTGCACTGGGTCCCCGACTGGCTTCAGCAATTGCCGAGTCCCCTAGGCTGGAAGTAGGATCCATACAATGCCCGGAGCCATTCTTCCTGCCTTGGAGAGTAAACAAA
>NW_004443939.1:12388925-12445109 GCF_000243295.1 Trichechus manatus latirostris | reverse complement strand
AGGGAAGAGGCCCTGAATAAGTAAAGCACTACTCAAGAAGAAGAACAAAGTGGGGGGCCTCACACTACTTGAATTTATAACCTATTATACCACCATAGTAGTCAAAACAGCCTGTTACTTGTACAACAACAGACACATAGACCAATGGAACAGAATTGAGAATCCAGAAATAAATTCATCCACCTATGAGCTGCTGATTTTTGACAAAGGCCCAAAGTCCATTAATTGGGGAAAAGACAGTCTCTTTACCAAACAGTGCTGGCATAACTGGATCTCCATCTGCAAAAAACTGAAACAAGACCCGTACCTAACCCATACCTAACTCAAAACGGATCAAAGACTTAAAATTAAAATAAAAAATGATAAAGATCATGGAAGAAAAAATAGGGACAACATTAGGAGCCATAATACATGGCATAAACACAATAGGAACCATCAGTAACAATGCACAAGCACCAGAAGAGAGACTAGATAGACAGAAGCTCCTAAAAAATCAAACACTTACGGTCATCAAAAGATTTCACCCAAAAAGTAAAAAGACAACCTACAGACTGGGAAAAAATTTTTGGCTACGACAAATCCGATCAGCGTCTAATCTCTAAAATCTAAAAGATACTGCAAAACCTCAACAACAAAAAAACAAATAACCCAATTAAAATATGAGCAAAGGATATGAACAGGCACTTCACTAAAGAAGATATTCAGGTGGCTAACAGACACATGAAGAAATGCTCACGATCATTAGCCATTAGAGAAATGCCAATCAAAATTACAATGAGATTTCATCTCACCCCAACAAGGCTAGCATTAACCCAAAAAACACAAAATAATAAATGCTGGAGAGGTTGTGGAGACACTGTTGGTGGAAATGTAAAATGGTACAACCACTTTGGAAGTTGATTTGGCATCTCCTTAAAAAGCTAGAAATAGAAGTACCAAGTGATCCAGCTATCCCACTCCTTGGAATATATCCTAGAGAAATAAGAGCCGTCACACAAATAGATATATGCACACCCATGTTCACTGCAGCACTGTTCACAGTAGCAAAAAGATGGAAACAACCTAGATGCCCATCAACAGATGAATGGATAAAAAAACTGGTACATACACACAATGGACTATTATGCAATGATAAAGAACAACGATGAAGCCGTGAAATATCTTAGAACATGAGGAAGCTGGAGGTCATGATGTGGAGTGAATCTAGTGAGTCATAGAAGGACGAATATTGTATAAAACCACTATTATAAGAACTCAAGAAAAGGTTTAAACACAGAAGAAAACATTCTTTGATGGTTACTAGGGTGGGGAGGGAGCGTGAGGGTTATTTACTAACTAGATAGTAGATAAGAATTATCTTAGGTGAAGGGAAGGACAGCACACACTACAGGGGAAGTCAGCACAAGGACTAAACCAAAGCTAAGACATTTCCTGAATATAATCAAACACTTTGAGGGACAGAGTAGCAGGGGTAGGGTTCTGGGGATCACCCTTTCAGGGGACACCTAGGTCAACTGACATAACAAAGCTTATTAAGAAAATGTTCTGCATCCTACTTTGGTGAGTGGCATCTGGGGTCGTAAAAGCTTGCACGCGGCCATGTAAGATGCATCAATTGGTCCCAACCACCTGGAGTAAAGGAGAATGAAGAACACCAAAGACACAAAGAAAGTGTTAGCCCAAGAGACAGAAAGGGCCACATAAACCAAAGACTTCATCAGCCTGAGACCAAAAGAACTAGATGGTGCCTGGCTACCACCAATGACTGCTCTGACAGGGAACACAACAGAGAGTCCCTAATGGAGCAGGAGAAAGGTAGGGTGCAGAACTCAAATTCTAGTAAGAAGACCAGACTTACTGGTCTGACTGAGACTGGAGGAACTCCGGAAAGCACGGCCCCTGGATTCTCTATCAGCCCAAAAATAAAACAATTTCTGAGGCCAACTCTTCCAACAGGGATTGGACTGGACTGTGGGACATAAAGTGATACTCGTAAGGAGTGTGCCTCCTGGCTCAAGTGGATACAGGAGACTAGGTGGGCAGCTTCTGTCTGGAGCTGATATGGGAAGGCAGAGAGGGTTAGGAGCTGGTTGAATGGAAATGGGGAATTGGGGGAAGAATGGAGGAGTATGCTGTCACAATATGGGGAGAGCAATTAGAGTTACATAACAATGTATGTATAAATTTTTGTATGGGAAAAAAATTAAAAAATTTTAAAACCTCAAAAAAGAAAATGAATAGACACTTCACCAAAGAAGACGTTCAGGCGGCTAACAGACACATGAAGAAATGTTCATTATCACTAGCCATTGGAAAAATGCAAATCAAAACTACAATGAGATACCATCTCACCTCAACATTAGTGGTGTAAATCAAAAACCAGAAAATAACAAATGTTGGAGAGGCTGTAGGGAGACTGGAATTCTTATGCACTGCTGGTGGGAATACAAAATGGTACAACCATTTTCAAAAACTATAAGGTACTTCCTTAAAATGTTAGAAATACCATACAATCCAGTAATCTCACTCCTAGGAATATATCCTAGAGAAATAAGAGCTATCACACGAATAGACATGCACACCCATGTTCATGCAGCATTATTCACAATAGCAAAAATGATGGACGCAACCTAAGTGCCTATCAGCAGATGAATGGATAAACAAGCTATGGTTGATACACACAATGGAATACTACGCAACAATAAAGAACAATGATGAATCTTCGAAACATCTCACAACATGGATGAATCTGCAGGACATTGTGCGGAGTGAAATAAGTCAATAACAAAAGGACAAACATTGTATGAGACTACTATTATAAAAACTCATGAAAAGGTGTATACACAGAAAGAAACAATCTTTGATGGTTACAAGGGAGGGGAGGGGTAAGGAGGGAAAAACACTAACTACACAATAGATAAGTGGTAACTTTGGCGAAGGGTAAGACAGTATACAATACTGGGGAAGTCAGTACAACTTGAGCAAGGCAAGGTCATAGAAGTTCCCTAAACACATCCCAACTCCCTGAGAGATGGAATTATTGGGTTGAGGGCTGGGGACCACGGTCTCAAGGGACATCTAGTTCAACTGTCATAACATAGTTTATAAAGAAAATGTTCGCATCCTGCTTTGGTGAGTAGCCATCTGTGGTCTTAAAAGATTGTGGGAGGCCATCTAATATATTCCACTGGTCCCACAAGGGAGCAAGGGAGAATGAAGAAAACCAAAGACACAAGGGAAACGTTAGTTCAAAGGACTAATGGACCACAACTACTACAGCCTCCACCAGACTGAGTGCAGCACAACTAGATGGTGCCAGGCTACCACCATTGACTGCTCTGACAAGGATCACAATAGAGAGTCCCAGACAGAGCTGGAGAAGAATGTAGAACAAAATTCAGACTCACAAAAAAAGATTAGACTTACTGGTCTGACAGAGACTGGAGAAACCCCGAGAGTATGTCCCCTGGCCACCCTTTTAACTCTCAGTACTAAAGTCATTCCTGTGATTCACCCTTCAGCCAAAGATTAGATAGCCCCATAAAACAAACAATAATATGCATAGCTCAACCACCTATACGAGACTAAATGAACACACCAGCCCAGGGGCAAGGAAGAAAGGCAGGAGGGAACAGGAAAGCTGGATAAATGGAAACAGAGAACCCAAGATCGAGAAGGGGCGAGTGTTGACCCATCACAGGGTTGCAAACAATGTCACAAAACAATATACGTATTAATTGTTTAACAGGAAACTAATTTGCTCTGTAAACCTTCATCTAAAGCACAATAATTTTAAAAAATACACAATAGCCACAACTATGAATTAAAACATACCAACAATCATGAAGATGGCTCAGGTACAGGCAATGCTTGGTTCTGTTGTACATAGCGTTGCCATGAGTCGGAGCTGACTCAATGGCAATTAACATTTGTTTCTTTATTAAAAAAGAAAAGAAAATGTGGCAAAAGAACTTGTTAAATTGCTTTAAAGTAAAGGGATTTGAATAAATCATAACCCATACCTCTAATCTTTCTATCAAGGAGTATCCTTATACTCATCTGCATTGAAAGGGATAGCTGTTACTATAGCAATCACTCTCCTGCAATCTTAATCAAGAATAAAAACGATAGGTGGTTATAAATGACACACCACTTTGAGCTTTCTAGGAGCAGTGTGAGCTGCAGTCCACTGTGCCTGACCAGGCTGTCGTCAAGTTGGAGTAATCTTTAGAGACAAAGTGCTCTGTCTCCAGTTCTACACTCACTTCTCCTCCCTAGATTCAGGCAGGCTGTTGGTTTGCAAATTATAGCCAGGGTACTTGAAATTCTTTATTCAGATTGTAAGCAGCCACATGGATTCTGAGGCTCTGGGAAAGGAAATTTCCCCTGCTGGGGACCACCATCCACCACTGTTAAAACTGACTTACCTTCCTAAGATATCAGCAAATGGCCAATACAAAAGTAAATTAAAAAAAAAAAAAAAAAAAAAACCACCAAACCCATTGCCTTCGAGTTGATTTTGACTCATAGCACCCTATAGGACAGAGCAGAACTGCCCCATAGGGTTTCCAAGAAGCAGCTGGTGGATTCTAACTACAGAACTTTTGGTTAGCAGCCAAGTTCTTAACCACTACACCACCAGCGCTCCAAAAGTAAAGAATTAGTGTTGACTAAACGCCGTTTTTCTAACCTCATTTTTTCCTGTTCTTTCCTAAGAGCTAAAAGTGGATAAACGAGTAGTTATCACTGTAATTACTTCTAATAATACATCATCAGAGCTACCATTGATTTTCAATACTTCACATTCATTATTATTTATTGTAACAAAATTCCAAGTTAAGTATTATTATCTTCACTTATAGATGAAAAGAGGAGGAGTCAAAGAGATTAAGTAATTTTCCCATGGCCTCACTGCCCTCAAGTAGAGGTTGAATTAAAATCTAAATCCAAGAGGTTAAAAAAAGATAATCAAGATCCACCTTATTTAAAATTTTGTGTTCTTACCCTGACTCTATATTTCCTCCTAAGGAAATTCGTATCTTCTCCCATGAATCTCTTGTACCAATACACATTTCTGACCACACACAATCTAATCTTATAAGAAAGCAATGCTTCAGTGAATCTTTATGATTTCATATTTTGCTTTAACCCTAAAATAATATTACTAGAATTTCAAAAAGTGCCTATCTAACTTACAACATTTGAAGATCCAATTTTTTCTGCAGTGAATTATTGAGATTGGTTTCAGACATTCAAGGAGATTAATGTGGTCATTCAGGGATAGAATCCATTCTTCATTTTTAAAGATATTTCCTTCTCTCTCTAAGGAAATGGAGAAATGGCCCACTTGAATATATACTACAGAGAGAAGAGGCCAGCCCACTTTACCTCAAATATGGGATCCTGACTTCATCCCCGCACCCCAATCTCAGTCTTAGAATGCCCTGAAATTTAAATATTCTACCTTTTAAACCGCTGCCCTGGTGATGCAGTGGTTAAAGCACTTGGCTGCTAATCAAAAGGTCAGTGGTTCTAGCCCACCAGCTGCTCCTTGGAAACCCTATGGGGCAGTTCTTCTGGTCATTCTGAGTTGGAATCCACTCAATAGCAGTGGGTTTGGTTTTGGAGGTTTTTGGTTTTTTTGTTTTTAAATTATTTTTGCTACTATGACTCCACTGAAGTGTCTGACAGCAAAGCCCTTTTCTAACAAATCTTACAGTATTTTTTCCTAATCAGCCTCTTGCTGTGTTTGATACTGTCCCTTATTTTCCTTCTGAATTTTTGTCATAACATGATTTTTTCTGAAACTATACACTCTGGATTTCATTCTATTTCTGTGGCAATTCTTTCTCTAACTTCTTTACTGGGCATAACAAACACTTCCCTACCATTTACACAGCAATTAAATGCAAAACAAATGCCAGGGGGAATGAGCAGAGACAGAAATCTTTGTAAGTACCTGAAACTAAGTAACACAGATAGCAAAGTCATTAGAGTGGGTTCTGAAGGGAGAATAATCAAATCACAGCTCTGGCATAGCTACTTGTTTGTGATGCTCAATTATACACTCACCAAATACTGAGTGCTAAAGGTGCAAAAGACATAGTAATAGGTGACAGATAAACCAAAACCAAATCCATTGCCCTTGAGTAGATTCTGACTCACGGCGGCCCCATGTGTTACAGAATAAAACTGTTTGATAGGGTTTTCTTGGCTGTAATACTTATGGAAACAGATCATCAGGCGTTTCTTCCATGGTGCCACTAAAACCAAAACCTGTTGCCTTCTAATCGGTTCTGACTGAAAGCGACCCTATAGTTCAGAGTAGAGCTGCCCCATAGGGTGTCCAAGGAGCGACTGGTAAGATTCAAATTGCCGACCTTTTGGTTAGTAGCCAAGCTCCTAACCACTGTGCCACCAGGGCTCCTATGGTGCCACTAGGTGGGTTCAAACCGCCAACCTTTAGGGTAGTCATTAAGTGCAAAGCATTTGCACCATCCAGGGACAGACAGTGGTAAACAAAACAGTTCCTTGTGGTAGATTATGTTAATATTTGCCAAATATTTCATTTTTGTTCCCTGTAGTGCCTATCTCTGTAGAAGGATTATACATATCCATCCGGTTGTTCTTTGGAGTGGTCATACGACTTGCTATGACCAATGAAACATAAACAGAAATTTGAAAGCCATCCTGTGGTTCTATGTCTCTTTCCCTCTGCTATGATAACTGGCTAAACCCAGAGTGAAATCTAGGTAAAGCAGAATAGCATCTGTCCCATGAGGATGAACATGTGGTGTGAAAAACAAACTCTGTGACAATTTAATGTGAATGTGTGTGTGTGTGCGTGCACACATGTTGTTTTTTTGAAGTCACTGAAATTTTGGAGTGTTTTATTACTGTAGCATATTTAGCTTACTTTGATTAATACTATCCTTACCTTCCACCACTTATCTGTCAGTTCACGGAACTATGGTGGCTTGTGTGTTGCTCTGATGCTGAAAGCTATGCCAACAGTATTTCAAATACCAGCAGGGTCACCCGTGGTAGACAGGTTTCAGCCAAGTGTCCAGACTAAGACAGACTAGGAGGAAGGACCTGATGATCTACTTCTAAAAAAACTGGCCAGTGAAAACCTTATAAATAGAAGCAGAACACTGTCTGATACAGTGCCTGCAGAGAGACTCTCAGGTTGGAAAGCACTCAAAATACGACTGGGGAAGAGCTGACTCCTCAAACTAGAGTCAACTTTAATAACGTGAATAGAGCCAAGCTTTCAGGACCTTCATTTGCCGATATGGCAGGACTCAAAATGAGAAGAAACAACAGCAAACATCCATTAACAACTGGAACATGGAATGTACAAACTATGAATCTAGGAAAACTGGAAGTTGTCAAAAAGGAAATGGAACACTTGAAGACAGATACCTTAGGCATTAATGAGCTAAAATGGATGGGTATTGGCCATTTTGAATCAGACAATCATATGGTCTACCTTGCCAGGAATGACAAATTGAATAGGAACAGCGTTGCATTCATTTTCAAAAGAACATTTCAATTCAAAATCTATCCTGAAGTATAATGCTGCCAGTGATCCTTATGCCTACAAGGAAGATCAGTTAACACAACTATTATTCAAATTTACGTACCAACCACTGAGGCCAAAGAAGAAATTGGAAATCTTTACCAAATTTGCAGTCAGAAACTGATCAAACATGCAATCAAGATGTACTGACAATTACTGGTGATTAGAATGCAAAAGTTGGAAACAAAGAAGAAGGAACAGTAGTTGGAAAATATTGCCTTGGCGATAGAAACGATTCCAGAGATTACATGATAGAATTTTGCAAGACCAACTACCTATTCACTGGGAATACCTTTTCTAAACAACATAAATAGCAACTATACACATGGACCTTATCAAATGGAATACGCAGAATTAAATCAACTACATCTGTGGAAAGAAACCACAGAGAAGCTCAATATCATCAGACAGAACAAGGCCAGGTGCCAACTGTGGGACAGATCATCAATTGCTCCTATGCAAGTTCAAGTGGAAGCTGAAGAAAATTAAAATAAGCCCACAAGAGCCAAAGTATGACCTTGAGTATATCTCTCATGAATTTAGAGACCATCTCAAAAATAGATTTGACACATTGAACACTAATGATTGAAAATCAGATGAATTGTGAGATGACATCCCGGACATCATACTTGAAGAAAGCAAAAGGTTACTAAAAAGACAGAAGAGAAAGAAAAGACCAAAATAGATGTCAGAAGAAACTCTGAAACTTGCTCTTGAATGTCGAGTAGCTAAGGCAAATGGAAAAAATGATGAAGTAAAAGAGCTGAACAGAAGATTTCAAAGGGCAGCTGGAGAAGATCAAGTAAAGTATTAGAATGACATGTGCAAAGATCTGGAATTAGAAAACCAAAAGGGAAGAACATGCTTGGCATTTCTCAAGTTGAAACGACTGAAGAAAAAAATCCAAGCCTCAAGTTGCAATATTAAAGGATTTTATGGACAAAATATTGAACAACACAGGAAGTATTAAAAGGAGATGGAAGGTGCAAAACAACTAACTCAAAATGGATCAAACACTTAAATATAAAAGCAAAAACGATAAAGATCATGGAAGAAAAAATAGGGGCAATGCTAGCAGCCATAATACATGGCATAAACACAATACAATCCACAAGTAACAACGCACAAGCACCAGAGAGAGACTAGATAAATGGGAGCTCCTAAAAATCAAACACTTATGCTCATCAAAAGACTTCACCAAAAGACTCAAAAGACAACCTATGGACTGGGAAAAAATTTTTCGCTACGACAAATGCGATCAGGGTATAATCTCTAAAATCTACAAGAAACTGCAACAGCAACAAAAAGACAAAAAACCCAATTAAAAAATGGGCAAAGGATATGAACAGGCACTTTGCCAAAGAAGATATTCAGGCGGCTAACAGACACATGAAGAAGTGCTCACGATCATTAGGCATTAGAGAAATGCAGATCAAAACTACAACTAGATATCATGTCACCTCAACAAGGCTAGCATTAATCCAAAAAACACAAAATAATAAATGCTGGAGAGGTTGTGGAGAGACTGGAACACTTATACACTGTTGGTGAAAATGTAAAATGGTACAACCACTTTGGAAATTGATTTGGCATCTCCTTAAAAAGCTAGAAATAGAAGTACCAAACGATCCAGCTATCCTGCTCCTTGGAATATATCCTTGAGAAATAAGAGCCGTCACACAAATAGATATATGCACACCCATGTTCACTGCAGCATTGTTTACAATAGCAGAAAGATGGAAACAACCTAGGTGCCATCAACGGACAAACAGATAAACAAATTATGGTATATCCATACAATGGAATACTATGCAATGATAAAGAACAACGATGAAACTGTGAAACATAACATGGAGGAAATTGGAGGTCATTATGCTGAGTGAATTTAGTCAGTCACAGAAGGACAAATATTGTATAAGACCACTTCTATAAGAACTCAAGAAAAGGTTTAATTTAAACACAGACGAAAACATTCTTTGACGGTTACTAGGGTGGGGAGGGAGGGGGAGGGTTATTTACTAACTAGATAGTAGATAAGAATTATCTTAGGTGAAGGGAAGGACAGGACACACTACAGGGGAAGTCAGCACGACTGGACTAAACCAAAGCTAAGAAGTTTCCTGAATACAATCAAACACTTTGAGGGACAGAGTAGCAGGGGTAGGGGTCTGGGGACCATGCTTTCAGAGGAGGATCTAGGTCAATTGGCATAACAAAACTTATTAAGAAAATGTTCTTCAACCCACTTTGGTAAGTGGTGTCTGGGGTCTTAAAAGCCTGCAAGTGGCCATCTAAGATGCATCAATTGGTCCCAACCACCTGGAGTAAAGGAGAATGAAGAACACCAAAGACACAAGGAAAGTAGTAGCCCAAGAAACAGGAAAGGCCACATAAAACAGACTTCATCAGCCTGAGACCAGAAGAACTAGATGGTGCCCGGCAACCAGCAATGACCGCCCTGACAGGGAGAGAGTCCCAGATGGAGCAGAAGAAAGGTGGGGTGCAGAACTCAAATTCTAGTAAGAGGACCAGACTTAATGGTCTGACTGAGACTGGAGGAACTCCAGAAAGCATGGCCCCTGGATTGTCTATCAGCCCAGAACTAAAACAATTTCCAAGGCCAACTCTTCAGACAGGGATTGGACTGGACTGTGGGACATAAAGTGATACTTGTGAGGAGTGTGCGTCTTAGCTCAAGTAGATACAAGTGACTAAATGGGCAGCTTGTGTCCAGAGGTGAGATGGGAAGGCAGAGAGGGTTAGGAGCTGGTTGAATGGAAACGGGGAATCAGGGGTGGAAAGGAGAAATGTGCTGTCACAGTACGGGGAGAGCAATTAGGATCACATAACAATGTATGTATAAATTTTTGTATGGGAAAAAAGAAAAAAGACAAGAAAAGAAAAAGCTGATGGAAGGAATACACAGAGTCAGCATATCAAAAGGAACTGATCAACATTCAGCCATCAGGAGGTAGCATATGATCAAGAACCAACGGTACTGAAGGAAGAAGTCCAAGCTGCACTGAAGGCACTGGTGAAAAACAAGGATCCAGGAATTGAGAGAATTACAGTTGAGCTGTTTCATAAAACTGATGCAACGCTGGAAGCACTCACTCGTCTATGCCAAGAAATATGGAAGACAGCTACCTGGCCAACTGACTGGAAGAGACCTGTATTTGTGCCCATTCCAAAGAAAGGTGATCCAACAGAGTACAGAAATTATCAAACAATATCACCAATATCACTGACTTGACCTTGACTGACTTATTGCCGTTGAGTCAATTCCTACTCATGAAACTCTATGGGACAGAATAGAACTGCCCCATAGGGTTCCCAAGGAGCAACTGGTGGATTCAAACTGCAGACCTTTCGGTCAGCAGCTGAGCTCTTAACCACTACACAAGGAAAATTGTCCTGAAGATAACTGAAAAACAGTTGCAAGAATACATCAACAGGGAACTGCCAGAAATTCAAGCCAGATTCAGAAGATAACATGGAATGAGGGATATCATTACTGATGTCAGCTGCATCTTGGCTGAAAGCAAAGAATACCAAAAAGATGTTTATCTGTGTTTTATTGACTATGCAAAGGCATTCAACTGTGTGGATCATAATAAATTATGTGGATAACATTGCCAAGAATGAGAATTTCAGAACTCTTAATTGTGCTCAGGAGGAACCTGTACATGGACCACGAGGCAGTTGTTTGAACAGAACAAGGGGATACTCAGTGGTTTAAAATCAGGAAAGGTGTGTGTGAGGGTTGTATCCTTTCACTATTCTTATTCCGTTGGCATGATGAGCAAATAATCTGAGAAACTGGACTATATGAAGAAGATTAGAGGAAGACTCATTAACAACCTGAGATATGCAGATGATACAAACTTGCTTCCTGAAAGCGAAGAGGATGTGAAGCACTTACTGATGAAGATCAAAGCCCATAGCCTTCAGTATGGATTACACCTCAAAATAAAGAAAACAAAAATCCTCACAACTGGCCCAATAAGCAACATCACGATAAATGGAGAAAATATTGAGGTTGTCAAGGACTTCATTTTACTCCACAATCAATGTCCGTGGAAGCAGCAGTCAAGAAATCAAATGTCGCATTGCCTCAGGCAAATCTGCTGGAAAAGACCTCTTTAAAGTGTTAAAAAGCAAAGTCACTTTGAGGACTAAGGTGTGCCTGTCCCAAGCCATGGTGTTTTCTTTTGCCTCCTATACATGTGAAAGCTGGATAAAGAATAAGGTAAACCGAAGAATAGATGCCTTTGAATTATGGTGTTGGTGAAGAATATTGAATATACCATGGGCTGCCAGAAAAACGAATAAATCTGTCTTGGAAGGAGTATGGTCAGAATGTTCCTTAGAAGTGAGGAAGGAGAGACTTTGTCTCAGGTACTCTGGACATGTTATTAGAAGAGACGATTCCCCGGAGAAGAACATCATGCTTGGTAAAGAAGAAGATCCTTAACAAGATGACTGATACAGTGGCTGCAACAATGGACTCAAACATAGCAACAATTGTGAGGATGGTGCAGGACTGGGTAGTGTTTTGTTCTGTTGTACATAGGGTGGATCTGAGTCAGAACCCACTCGATGGAACCTAACAACAATAACAACAACAACCCCAGCTTCACTGAGCTTACAATCCAGTGGAAGGGACAGACATTAAGCAAAATGCAACACAAATAAATATAACATCTCTAAGCTTCATATGTTTGTTGTGGGGACTAAATAAGACACTGTATGTAAAGTTCTTAGCTATTGTACATATGAGTATTAAACATCTACTATATAACAAGCCTGCAGCTAGGTCGGGAAGACTTGGTTCTGGCCTTTGCAGATTTCCCAATGTTTATAGGGGAGACACATGAAGAACAAAAAATTCCAGGTCTGTGCATGTGGTGCTGGGAACACAAGAAAAGAACAGATTACCAAGTAAAACCGAGCCAATTAAAGGAAAAGTTTTCTCTCAAAGGAAGGGACAGGAGCAAGAATGATGTAGGAAAGAGCAAATAGCAGGAGAGACAGAGCAAAAGCATGAAAAAGGATCACAGCACTCTTGGGAAATTACAAGTAATTTAATAAGCATAAGAACAGGATGGAAACAGGACAGGAGCAAGCACAAGGTAAGTCATGTTGAGCCCTGAGAGGTAAGAGCCCAGTGTGCCAGGCCCAGAGTTTGGTTTTATGATAGAGGAAGCTACTGAAGAATTTTAAGCAGGGAAGTAAGCACAGTCAGATTTGCATTCTAGAAGCATCCCTCAGTTGTCAGTGTTAAGGATGGAGGAGGCTAGAGCAGGGAACAGTTAGAAGGCTCCTGGGGCATTCTAGACGAGATATGATGAGGGAAAAATCAATGACAGTGATAACTGTGCAATGAATTTAGTTTTCTAGTAACTAAAGCAGAAAAGACTCAACATTCTTACCTGATCGAAAAAGTCTTACAAGTTTTACTGGAGAAACATTTTCCTGAGGCGTTAATCCTTTAAGAAAGAATGTAACATATGGATCCTTATAAAATGTAAATCTAGTAATGCAAAGGATGCCTTCAGTTACAATTTTTCAGAAGATGCATTTTCAGAATATATATCTTTGTGAGATTATAGGTTATACATATTTATTGTTGAAAAACTGGAAAATATAGGGAAGACCAAAGATATAAATAAAATGCATACATAATTGCACCACCAAAGGGTAACCATCATTAATTTTTAGTGGCTATCGTTCCAGTTCTTTTTGTTCAATCATATATATACAAAACTACAAACACAATTCTATAACAAACAGCAACTTAGATACAGAATCTAGACAACATGTCAATAAGAGAGGCAGTAATAAAGGAAAGGGGCTAGAGTTTGACATACTAAGGTTGGAAAAATGTAAAACCAGTTCATGTTTACACCCCAGTGAGTTGAGACTCCTCAATAAATCACACACACATACATACACATAAACTTTGAATTACTACAACAGTTTCACTTTGATATTTAAGGCTCACTCCTTTCATTTTAAAATTTCAACCTTAAACTGAATTCAAAACTCTTTTACTCCCCTGCCACCAACGGAAGCTGGATTTGCTAATTCTTAAAAAGTTTTAAATGTAAGGTGAGGTATCTTTACACACATCCTCCTCTTTCTTATAAGCTAACTCTTACAAAAGAGACAAGGAGAAGAGGAGTAATTCTCTCCTAATTTAACTGGGAGTGATTAACATCCTTTCCCAAATTATTTTCATGGTAATTGTTCCTCTAGTTAATGATGACACACTGGCTTTAGATGCCTTCTGCGTGGCAGGCATCTTGATAACTGCAAGGTGATAAATGTAAGAGAGACCCCTGCATTGGGTCTCTGTTCCCAAAGACTGTACTCTCCCAAAGTCAACATCTCTGTGGGGTACACAGTAACCTTTGACCTCAGCTTTGCATCTTAGCTACAAGTCCAAAAAAATAGAGTACTCTTCCTTGATATTATGATTTATGAATATGTTTGTTTTTGTTTTGTTACAAAATCATTTTTCAAAATCATAATTTTATAAAAATGCCTTTTACATAACTGCTTAAAAGATTAGGATTAAACTGGGTGCACAGTATTGTATCTTGCTTTTATCTAATCTAAATTACATGCATTTTCCCAGTTTACTAACTACCCTTCAAAAAATGTTTTTCATGGTTTTAATCATAAGAAATGTGTCATTCGGTGGCACAAATGGTTAAATGCTCAGCTGCTAACCAAAAGCTTGGCAGTTTGAGTCCACCCAGAGATGTCTCAGAAGAAAAGCCTGATGATTCGCTTCCAAAAAATGAGCCACTGAAAACTCTATAGAGCACAGCTCTACTCTGGCACAAATAGGGTAGTCATGAGTCAGAATCAACTCAGTCGCAACTCGTTTTTATTCGTAAGAAGTACAATATTCCCCTATTAGACATAGGTTTTTTTCTCATTTTGGCACATTAATAATAATGCTGTGATTAACATCCTTGTTCATAAATCTTTGTGAAGAATCTTTACTACCTTATATTTTATTCTAAAAATGAAATTAATTAGTATGAAACATTTCCGACTCATAGAGACCCTATAGGACAGAGTAGAACTGCCCCATAGTTTCCAAGGATCGCCTGCTGGGTTCAAACTGCCGACCTTTTGGTTAGCAACCATAGCTCTTAACCACTACGCCACCAGGGTCACTATGAATCGGAATTGACTTGACGGCAACAGGTATAGTTGGTTTATGAACCATTTAACAGTTATTGATATAAACTGACAATCTGCCCTTTGAGAAAACTGTACCAATTTATATTTCTACCCACCAATTTAAAAGATCTTTTCACTACAAATTCTTCAATACTGGCTATCTGTCCTTCTGAGATCTTTTCTGAAATAGCAAGTTGGTGGCAGAAAAATGGTACTTTCCTGTTTTAAGTTTCTTTGATTACTATGGAGAATTAATATATTTTCAAATGTTTATTAACTGTCAGGGTTTTGGACAATTAATCACATCCCTCCATCCCACTTCTTACTCAAACACACACACAGCCATGTTGTTGTTAGGTGCCATTGAGTCAGTTCTCAGTCATAGAGACCCTATGTAAAACAGAACGAACACTGCTAAGTCCTGCGCCATTCTCACAATTGTTGTTATGCTTGAGCCCACTGCTGCAGCCACTGTGTCACTCCATCTCATTGAGGGTCTTCCTCTTTTTCACTGACCCTCTACTTTACCAAGCATGATGTCTTTCTCCAGGAATTGGTCCCTCCTGATAACATGTCCAAAGTATGTAAGATGAAGTCTTGCCATCCTTGCTTCTAATGAGCATTCTGGCTGTACTTCTTCCAAGACTGATTTGTTCGTTCTGATAGTCCATGGTATATTCAATATTCTTCACCAACACCATAATTCAAAGGCATCAATTCTCCTTACTCATTGCCCAGCTTTCACATGTATATGAGGCAACAGAAAACACCATCACTTGGGTCAGGCGCACCTTAGTCTTCAAAGTGACATCTTTGCTTTTTAACACTTTAAAGAGGTCTTTTGCAGCAGATCTGCCCAATGCAATGCGTCATTTGATTTATTGACTGCTGTTTCCATGGGCATTAATTGTGGATCCAAGTAAAATGAAATCCTTGACAGCCTCAATCTTTTCTCCATTTATCATGATGTTTCTTATTGGTCCAGTTGTGAGGATTTTTGTTTTCTTTATGTTGAGGTGTAATCCATACTGAAGGCTGTAGTTTTTTTATCTTCATCAGTAAGTGCTTCAAGTCCTCTTCACTTTCAGCAATATATACAATATGTACATATGTACAAATTATTTCATTGATTGCCTTTATGTCTTTGGTCCATTTTTATTATAGGCTTAGCAAGTGCACATTATTTAACAAGGCTATATCTCTGTAATATATACACCAAATGTTTTTCTCAGTTTAATTTTTTCAGCTTTCAGACAAGTTTTATTGAAAGAAGTCTTAATTATATACTTGATCTCTCAGTAAACTTCTTTTTAAAAATTAACTTTTTAATTTGAAATAATTTCAGATTTACAGAAAAGTTGCAAATATAGTATAGAGTTCACTTCACCTAGTTTCACCTAATATTAACACCTTTCTTAACATTTGTCAAAACTATTCAAGTAATATTACGCATTGCTGTCAAGTCGATTGAGACGCATAGCGGCCCTATAGGACAGAGCAGAACTGCCCCATAGGGTTTCCAACGAGTGGCTGGTGGATTCAAACTACCGACCTTTTGGTTAGTAGCTGTAACTCTTAATCACTGTGCCACCAGGACTCCAAAGTAATATAAGTACATTACTATTACTAAACTCTAGATTTTAAGATTTCACTAGTTTTCCCACTAATATCCTTTTACTGTTACAGAATCCAGTCCAGCATAACATATTGCATTTAATCTCAGTTTCATTTTTAATTGTGGTTTTAATATTTTTTGATTTACAGAGCCAATAATGTTCGATTTCTTCTCTCAGACTCGTCAATCATTTGTTAAATAACCATTGTGCTCTTCAGTGACTTGAAACACCAACTTAATCATATAAATAGCTTTCAAATTGATATTTTTTAATTAAAATTCTACAAAAGCAGAGATGCAATATTTAATGTTGTATCTCAAAGCGCAAAAAGTGTTGGCTCAAAATTGCGTATCGAAGGAAAAATGAATGAATGAATGTATTTATTCTGGGAAATGTGATAATTTTGGCACAGCCATGAACTTTCTGATCACCTAGAGCAACCAAGCTATTGTACAACTAGGTATTTACCTAAGACAAGTGAAAACAAGTGTCCACACAGACTTCTACCAAAATGCTTGTAGCAACTAGATTTGTAAAAATCTACAGTTGGGAACAGTTTAAATGTCAATCAAAAGACAAAAAGATAAACCTGTATGGTATATCCATACAACAATAAAAAGCATTAAGGTGAGTGAAAAAAGCAAGACAAAAAGAGTAGATATTTTATGATTCTATTTTATAAAATTCTTAAAAATACAAACTAAGCCCCCAGACACCCTTTTAGCTCAGTGGTGAAGTTACCTCCGAGGTTCACTGTTCAGCCTGGGAGTGGACAGCCCCGTAAAACCAAATAAGACTAACAAGGTACAAGAGTCCAGTGACAAGGGCCAGAAAGCAGAAGGGGACAAGGAAGCTGGTAATAGGGTACCCAAGGCTGAGTAAGGATATTGTTGATGTGTTGTGAGATTGTTAACCATTGTCGTAGGGCAACATTTGTAGTAACTGTTAAATGTGAAACTATTTTGTTCTGTAAGCCTTCATCTTAAGTGAGAATAACAGCACAATTGGAAGAGCGTAGTCAAAGTCAACTGTGCATGTAGAAATTTTTGAAATTGTGTATCTTTGGCTATGTGTATTTTCACCAAAAAAAAAAAAGAGGTTGAGAAGTTAGAGGGTTGATATGTTGTGGGACTGTTAACCAATGTCATAAAACAACATGTGTACTTCTGTTTCATGCGAAACTATTTGTTGTGTAAGCCTTCACCTGAAGTACAATAAAAAAAATTAAATTAAAAAAAAAAATACAAACTAACTCACAGTGAAAGAAAGCAAATCAATGACTGCCTATGGCTAGGGTAGAGGAAGGAAAGGACTGCAAAGCAGTTTAAGGAAACTTTTGAGGATTATGGAAATATCTTGATTACTGAGGTTATTTCAGAGATGTATATATCTGTCAAAAATCACCAAATCATAGACTTCAAATGAGTGTAATTTACTGTACATAAACAATGCTTCAATAAAGTTGTTCTTAAAAAATTGCAGAAGGTGTGCAAATAATTAGTTATAGGAATAAAATATTTTACAATTCACCTTTCCATCAATTTATTTCATCTTTCTAAATTTATTTTTCATGTATTCTCTAAAGCATACACTCACACACACAGACACACATAAACACACACACGTACATACAATATGGTAGTGTACTTAAAACTTTTACTATAAAAATTGACTTAAACGGATGAGGGAGCAAAAATGTTTAAAGACCAACAATTTAGTAAACTGGGGGAAAAGAGTGCTGATATGTCTCTTGAGTTGTTTCTGTCAGCCAGCAGCTGCCTTAAGCAAGGCTTTGGCAGGCAATGTGTATTAGTCAATTCACGACTGAATTTTCTGTCAAGTGCCCGGAGTGCCCCAGTCCTTCTGTTCACCTGGCTCTCTGCTCTGGGTATTGCCCAGAGCTCAAAACTTGGCCTTGTGCATGCTTCTCTCTTTATTTTAACCATTTGCTTAGAGCTCACACATAGTAACAAATCTATACCCCTGATCTCTTACTTGTGTTCCTTTGTCACAATGACTACTACCTACTGGACATATTATTTTACAAAGTGTATCCCAACTATAGGGTTGCTATGAGTCAGAACTGACTTGACGGCAATGGGTTTTTTTTTTTTTTTTTTTTTTGGTTCATCCCAACTCAAATTCAACAGCTCTAATCATGTATCTTCCCAAACCAATTTCCCTCCGTACTCTTGCACTACTAACAAAGGAAACAATTACCCTAAAGTTATCTTTTATTCATTCTCCTCTTTTACTTTAAAAATTATAATCCTTGCCAATTTGTCCTTCAGGTTTTAATTTACTATTTATAGCAGTGATTCTTTGAAACTAGGGAAGAGTGTCTCCTCAGAAAAACTACTCAGGTACACAACATTTTTAATACAGATTTCTATGGACCCCATTCCACCCCCAACCAAAAACCCATGCATCTGTTCACTTCTAAAATCTGGCTTCTCTGATCAGCTTTTTCTTGAGAGCTCCAAAGCCATTTTCCAAGTACTTTCCAGACAACTGTTCTTATACGTTCCACAAATATCTCAAACTAAGGATGTTCAAAACTCAGTACACCATTTCCCCAACAAAACTGTAACTTTTCATGCTCCTTTTTTTCAGTGAGAGGCAATACCATCCCCCCAACGAATTACTATAGTAACTTGAATATTATAATCGACTTCTTTCTCCCCATGCCACTCACAGCTAAATAGTAATTATGGTGGCCTGCTATAATTGGCTAAGGGTGTAAATATAGCTTCGTTTGCCAAGGTGTTAAATATATTTCCAATGGCTCGTCTATCATATACACTGATTATGTTTTCTTCTGTATAAATGTAAAAATAGAATGACTTATGCCTTTTCAGTTTGGTAGCCAATATCCCAAACCCTCAACAGCTCATTCCTGGATTCACTCAGTAGCCTCCTAACTCTCTCCCTCTCTTTTCCCAATCTCTTTCCAATTCTAATATTTCTTACCATATCAGTTATTTTAAAATGGATTTAGCTATTCCCACACCAGCCCCCTACATAAACTTCAGTATCTTTATCCTCATTCGTAAGGCTTTCTATCCCTAAAGCAATATTTCGAGGTCTGGCTGGGCCTTTTAGAAAGTATTTGACAGACAAACAGAAATGAAGAAGGCAGAGAAAAACTGTTTACGGTTTTACACTCTCCTCTACCCCTCACCCAATTCACCTCTAAAGTTTGTGTTTTCTTTGACTTTAGAGGAAAGCTTCCCAACCAGTATTTTTCTGTACATTATTATGTATTGCAGGCTGAGATATTGATCTCCTCAGATCCTAGGATAGCCTTGAAGGTCCTTGGGACCAAGAACAGCTTTACTATGCATCACAGTGTTCCCTACAAATACTAACATTTCCAAAGCGCATCAAAAGGTAAAGAAAACATTTGGGAAGCATTGCAAACACTGAAAAACCGTCAAAGCCTAAAAATGATGCATTTCCATTACAGCATTTTACTGTCTTGGGAATTCAAAGCCACCAACTTATACAGAAAACCTAAATGATTATGGCCACTTATGTCTGTAAGAGATACGTCCAAGCTAGAGCAGCAGAAGGTGAAAAATGCTGCCTCAAGCATGCAACTCAGGCATGGCAGGACCTGGAGTGTTGTCACCCAGGATGGAGTCCAGTAGGGAAACAAAATCAAGTCAATAAATAAGCTGCAGAAGGACCCAGCAAAGGAGACCTCAGAGGCAAAACTGAAAGCCAGGAGCAGGACTCAAAAATGAGTCAGAGTAAATGCAGCAAAAGGTCAGAGCTTGGGGAAGGAAGCAAGAGATGCCAAACCAGCAGAAGGTGAAGGGCTGAGATCAGGGATGAGTTAATTCAACTGCTCCTGAGGCCAAGAGAGGGCTTTCCCTTGATCCACTGAGACAGTTAATAATCCTTTACTGAAATGAAATGAATAAAACTAAATAATTCAGTAAATCATCTTAGTCCATGTAAGGGTCCTGTGTTTCTTGTTTGTTTTGCTTTACCCCCCCACCACAGTTTTCTTCCCTATAATTTTTATGAAATATAATTTTTAATTTAAGGTTAGTGAAACAGCAGCTTTCAAGCTGTGCCAGATAGACAAAAGGAAACATTTTTTTTCTAACTTGATTGAAACTTAAGTATGTGAAGTAATGTCATAATACAAAATGAGAATCCAAACCATTTTATTATAATTAATATTAATATTATTTGCATTACTAGAAGTTACCACGGTGTTGAATTTCTTAACCTTGCATCACGCACTATGCTAGGAGACTTAAATATGTTAATTCGTTTATTCCTCACAATAGCCACAGAAAGAATTATTAATTCCAAACAGATAAGGAAACCAAAGTTAAAAGAGGTGTCTCATTCCAAATCCTTGTTCTTAATTACAGCACTAAGAGGTAAATATTAAAGTGACCATTACTAAAATAGAAGCCCTGGTGGCACAGTGATTAAGAGCTACAGCGAGCTATGGCTGCTAACCAAAAGGTAGGCAGTTTGAATCCCCCAGCCGCTCCTTGGAAACCCAATGGGCAGTTCAATTCTATCCTATAGGGTCACTATGGGTCAGAATCGACTCAAAAGCCACGGTTTGGTTTTTTTGGTATTACTAAAATATGGCCCATATAAAATAGATCATTTGTTTAAGGAACATCCGTCAGGGCACTACTGGGTATTAAGTGTTTTTCTACGTGCCCCGGGGGCAGAAAAGAAGGGGGAATCTATTTGTTGATGTAGGTGCCATCGAGTCAGTTTCAACTCATAGAGTAGAACTGCCATGTGCCCCATAGGGTTTCCTAAACTATAATCTTAACAGAAGCGTGTCACCAGGTATTTCTCCTACGGAGCCACTGGGTGGGTTCAGACTACCATCCTTTTAGTTAGCAGCAGAGCACTTAACCACTGCACCACCAGGGCACCTTAGACTTGGGACTGGTAGAAGGAAAAAACATCAACCCTGGCTACATATACTTAGGCAAATTACTTAATCTGGCTGAGCCTTAGTTTCTTCATCCTCAAAATGAGTACAACAACATTCTCCTCACAGGGTTACAGTAAGAATTAAATGAGACAGCATTTAAAGCATTTAGTAAGGTGGGTACTTGGCACATACTGGGTACTCAATAAATACTAGTTATCTTCCCCCCAAAGGGAAGAAAAACAAAGTCTTTACAAATACCAAGGTTGAAATAAATGGTAAAAATTGCCTTTGCTAAAGCACAAAGACTAAACTGAGGAGTTCTGGAATACTCCATATTTATAAACACTGCACCTTGGAGAAGCCCTATAACTGCTTTTGAAAGAAAAGCTATACAAGGAAGGCATCTCCCTCTCTCCACCCACTAGCTTTCAACAAACATCGTTCTTTTGGCCTAGGAATGTCACTAGGACTTATCTGGGCTGAAAGAGAGTGCAGCCTCTGGCTGCAGTTAAAAATAAAAATTGAATGAATAAAATACTGAATTCTTCAACTGTAAACTAACTGCATTTTATGAGTAGCAAAAAGATCCACAGCATTAACTGGTATTCATAAATGAACGAAGCACAGGCTTGATTTATCAGAAGATATTTACCATTTTACTTCTAAAAATGATCATTAATGATGTTTTATGACCATCTCTAAAAATCACTACTTGTCAGGCAGTGATACCAGAAATGACATTACTTATTCAGTAACTGACTGCCTAGCCAAGGCAGATTGTATCTAAAGGTACAATAAATGCTATTTCAGAAAGTACAGTTTAAATGTCAATGAAAATAAGAAAATAATTATAAACCACCCCAAACCCAAGCTATTTATGCTAAGGCCTTTTGAAATATCCTGTACCATGTATTTTAGATCATTTCCCAAACAAAAGAAGGCAGTATTTAGATATAATTTACTTTAATATTTCAAGTATGAAAGCTGTGTCCACATATAAATGAAATATAAAATATAACATGGCTTAATGGGCGCATTTTCCATTTGAATTACACATTTGCTATAATCTGGCAAAGTTGATGATCTTATGGCAAGTCTACAAGGTGTCCTTGATGTACTTTCTGAATTCATTTTACATTTTTATATGCCAAATATCTACTCACATACTGCATGGCATGTTCAAAAACAATTTCACTTTCTGTTACAACCTATACATACTCTAAAGGCCTGACCTTTCCGTCAAAAAACGAGCTCCTTATAACTATGAGCTGCTTATACCAACTTGCCTCTTTCTGAAATATAAAGAGTAACAACAACCCTGTACTGGAAACATTCCACTGATTCTGTGTCCCCCTAAACACAAATCAGCCACAACTGAAAAGGTTCTAGTCTTTATTAACTACAGGATGCATGTAGAAATCAAGAATAAAAGCTTTTTGTACTACCTGCATCCATTTCCAATGCAAGCCTATGCTAATCACTTTCCTAAAGCGTGGTATTTATCAGGTATCGCTATATCAGGACTCCAAAAATTTCAGAGGTTCCCTACTGCCTTTAAGATAAAGACCAAACTCCTTAAACTCACATTCAAGGCACATTTAAAGGTCACAGTGTGCCCTCGGCTGACCTTTCAAACCATGCCCTCTCATTCCTTTCCTATGTGGCCAATTGTCTAGCATTAAACTGTTGCCTGAATATGCTTTATACCGTCTCCCTTTAGATGTTTATGCTTGATAGGCCCTCCCTTTATTCTCCTCCACCAACTCAAAGTCCCATTTACACCTCAGCTATTTATTGTCCTTACGCCACATAGTCTATGGGACTGGATGAGGATCATAATGTCTGGAGGTTGCTGCTCTGTACTCGCGTAGACACTATGGTCAAAGTAACAATAACTGTGCTACCTGGAAGACATCCGGCCACTTATCAATAAAAAGGATCTCTAGGGTGGGGGGTCAAACCCTCCACAAAGTTCCCTCACCCCACCCCACTGCAGTCGAGTCGATTCTGACTCATAGCAACCTTATAGGACAGAGTAGAACTGCCCCATCGGTTTCCAAGGCTGTAATCTTTATGGAAGCTGACTGTTACATCTTTTTCTAGCGAAGCAGCTGGCAGGTTGAAACTGCCGACCTTTTGGTTAGCAGCTGAGTGCTTTAACCACTGCAACCTCCCAAAACTCCAAAGGCTCATTCTTTACCAGATACATTTTACAGACAGAAACCAAAGAGCCACTCCAGACGCCCTGCTTACCTTCACCCTATTCAGGCAGCTTCTCTCTTTCACAAGATACCACATCACATAAAAAAGGTTTTTCAGGGCTTGTTATCAAAGAAAACAAATGAAGACAGCAAGGAGATCTTTCTCTTCTCACATTAACAAAAGACTAAAAAGACTGACAAAACTCAGAATTAGGGGAATGTGGGGAAATTATCACTCTGATGGATAGTCGGTGAAAGCGTAAATTGGTATAACCTTTCTGGAAGATACTTGGTCATAAAAAGCATTTTAAAAGTGCCTAGTCCTTGGTTCATTAATTACAAACATTTATACAAGGATCTTTACTACAGTGTTGCTTGATTGTAAACATTAAAATGGATACAATTTAAATGGTCCATTGGAAAATGGATTAATAATGCATAGTACATTTATTCAACAGTATACTAAGCAGCCATTCATAAAGATGATGGAAATGTATATTTTTGACACAAATTGAGAGACTAAATCAAGGTACTATGGTTGTGAATCTATTCAGAGGGACAGCTGGGAAAATGTTTCCCATTGTTTTTAGGCATGGTTCCCTGATGCACCTGATTCAGGAGTTCCTGAATCATAAATGTGGAACTTCTTACATTTTGATCACCTCCCAGCTTAGGCGAGTATTCCAGCCCATGTACTGCTTTTAGAGACAAAGAATCCCCAGAGATTCTTGTCATTTCTATGTCACCTTGAGAAAAGTCAAGCTCTTCTTTAGTTTGCTGTAGAAAGCAATTAAGGCACATGGTAGAAGAATAAGACTGTCTTTATAAATAAATAAAAAAGGATAGACAGATAGAGATAGCTGCCGTCAAGTCAACATTGACTCATGGCAACCCTATATACAACAGAAGGAAAGGCTGCCCAGTCCTGTGTCATCCCCTTGATCACAGGCATATTCAAGTCCATCATTGTGGCTATTATGCCAATCCATCTCACCAAGGGTCTCCCTTTCCCTCACTGGACCTCTACTTCACCAAGCGTGATGTCCTCCTCCAGCAATTAATCCCTCCTGATACAGCATGTCCAAAGCAAGCAAATTGGACAATGTTCTGTTTGATCCATAAGGTTTTCATTGGTTAATTTTCAGAAGTAGATCACCAGACCTTTCTTCTCTTCTGTCTAAATCTGGAAGCACCACTGAAATCTGCACACTGTGGGGGACTCTGCTAGTGTCTGAAATACCGATAGCATAGTCTCCAGCATCATAGCAACACAAAGCCACCACAGTAAAACAAATTGACAGACGACTGATGTTGAGCTATTATAGATTTTTGGAGTATTGTTACCTCAGCCTTGCATTACCCTAATTTAGATGTAAAAGGAAGATTCAAAAATGACAACAGTGAGCAAATGCATGGATAGCTCCAGTATGTATGTATCTAACAAAAAGATGACATGCACAGATTGTCTGATGAATTTAAGTACATTAAGAAGATATTTACAATTTAGTTTGAGATTTTGAGGGCAGAATAGTGAGAAATACTTTGAACACTATGCAAGAGTAAATAAACGAAACAGCTATGAATTCTAGGGAAAGAAAAAAGACTTAAATGAAAGGAAATGGAATAATATCAAACCAAAGGATTTATCAGTGAGTGATAATTTAAAATTTAAGGGGAGGAAGCAAAGTGGGTGGATGTGCGTTTTGTGAGTGTCTGTGATTGGGCATAGTAGGAAATAAGTATACAGAGAATAAAACCGAAAATCAAGAAAGAGCAACATAAGGCGATGTAAACATCTTATTTTCAAAAAACAGGCAAGAATGAAGATGCAGTAAACTATTTGAAGGTAAATGCCTCTAGGAAGTAGGAATCCGGGATGGTGAAGGGTAGAACAGGAGACCAGTGCTTTTCGTTGACATTTTAAACCATTTAAATTTACAATTTAATACATTTTCCACATTTATTACATGGTTGAATGAACAAAAATAATAAACTTGTTTGCTTTAAGTTAAATTATAACTTCTCAGACTGGCAACATTAGCTATCTCATGTTGATCAGAAGCTCTTATTGGCTGCTTTATATGCTTCTGATTACTATAAGAAGACATAATTATATAAATAGTGGGTTTGGCAGACAATCTTTCAAATCAAGGGAGTCATAGAGGAGAAATAATAAAGGCTGTGAAACTACGATCTGGCCTAATCCCCTTCTTTTCCAGATGAGGAAACTTCAGCCCTTCTGGGAATCTGTCATTTTCTTCAATGAAAGTAAACTCCAAATGTTGGAGAGGTTGTGGAGAGAGTGGAACGCTTATGCACTGGTGGTGAGAATGTAAAATGGTACAACCACTTTGGAAAAGGATTTGGCGATTCCTTCAAAAGCTAGAAATAGAAGTGCCATACGATCCAGCAATCCCACTCCTTGGAATATATCCTAGAGAAGAGCCATCACACAAATAGATATATGCACACCCATGTTCACAGCAGCACTGTTCACAATAGCAAAAAGATGGAAACAACCTAGGTGCCCATAAACAGAAGAATGGATAAGCAAATTATGGTACACACAATGGACTACTATGCAAAGATGAAGAACAATGATGAATCCAGGAAACACCTCGCAACATGGATGAATCTGGAGGGCATTATGCTGAATGAAATTTGTCAGTCGCAGAAGGACAAATATTGTATGAGACCACTATTGTAAGAACTCAAGAAAAGGTTTAATTTAAACACAGACGAAAACATTCTTTGATGGTTATGAGGGTGGGGAGGTTATGAGGTGAAGGTAAAGACAACACACAATACAGCGGAAGTCAGCACAACTGGACTAATGCAAAAGCTAAGAAGTTTCCTGAACACAACCAAACACTTTGAGGGACAGGGTAGCTGGGACTGGGGTCTGGAGACCACAGTTTCAGGGGACATCTAGGTCAATTGGCATAACAAAGTTTATTAAGAAAATGTTCTGCGTCCCACTTTGGTGAGTGGTATCTGGGGTCCTAAAAGTTTGGGAGCAGCCATCTAAGATGCATCAACTGGCTCCAACCCACTTGGAGCAAAGGAGAATAAATAACACCGAAGACACAAGGAAAATATTAGCCCAAGAGACCAAAGGACCACATAAGCCAGAGACTCCATCAGCCTGAGACCAGAAGAACTAGATGGTACCCGGCTACCATCAATGACTGCCTTGACAGGGAACACAACAGAGAGTCCCTGATGGAGCAGGAGAAAAGTGTGGAGCAGAACTCAAAACCAGGTAAAAAGACCAGACTTAATGGTCTGACTGAGACTGGAGGAACCCCTGAAGCCATGACCCCCAGACACTCTGTTAACCCAGAACTAAAACCATTCCTGAAGCCCACTCTTCAGACAAAGATTAGACTGGACTATAAAACATAAAATAATACTCATGAAGAGTATGCTTCTTAGTTCAAGCAGATGCACAAGACCACATAGGCGGCTCCTGTCCAGAGGCAGGATGAGAAGGCAGGAAGGGACAGGAACTGGTTGAACAGACACAAGAAACCCGGGATGGAAAAGGGGAGTGTTCTGTTACATTATGGGGAGTGCAACTAATATCACATAACAATATGTGTATAAATTTTTGTATGAGAAATTAACTTGAGTTGTAAACTTTCCCCTAGAGCACAATAAAAATAAATAAATAAAAAAGTAAACTCCAAGCTTCTAAGGTGAACAGTGGTACATAACTCTCCATTTGGAAAATAGTAGCTAAACTTCTAGTAGTCTTTGACAGCCACATCTCTCCAATCTCCACCATAATCTCCCTAAGAATCTTCCTTCTCTCAGGAATTTCCTACCCTCTAATTATTGCTTGGAGCCCTGATGGCATAGTGGTTAAAAGCTTGGCTGCTACTCAAAAGGGCGGCAGTTCGAATCCACCAGCCACTCCTTGGAAACCTTATGGGGCATTTCTACTCTGTCCTATAGAGTCACTATGAGTTGGAATCGACTCAATGGGTTTAATTTATGGTCTGGGGTGGAAACTACTTCGTCCCACTTAAAGCTCTTGCCAGACTTTGACCTTCAGCTTAATTTTTATAAGACAGCTAAGACTGAGCTTAAACAAGACTTTCTAAAGACTCAGAATAATAAAAAAGAGATAAAATAATCCAGATAATCTGATTTACCAAGTATGACATGCTCTCCTGAACTGAAGTTGTTCCACTTTAGCTACTGTCTCTTGGGCGTATACCATCCATGAGCCCACATCTAAGCTTTTATCTTCAGCAAATCACCCAAAAGAATGAGGCACAAAGAAAAGCAAGGCTTCCCTCCTTGTATCCACTTCCAGCCCATCTTCTAGATGCCAAATGCATGGCTGAACACCCATCACCATAAAGTTGACCCGAAAGAGACCCAGTATGCTTCTCAGAGAGGCATGACTTTCCCCAGTGACCCAAAGCGGCCAAGTGCCTGAAGCATCCTCAGTCTAGAATGCCTGAAGAGGAAAAGGATGTGGTTTAAAGGATTTCTTTAAACAAAACAACTGAATAACTTTCCCAGTTACACAGCTATATTGGTGGCAAAACTGAGACGTGAACCTTGGTCCCTGACTCAAAGTTAAGCATACTTATCACCATATCATGTGATTTATTTTTACTGATCATCAGCACATCGAAAGCATGGCACCTGGATTAGAAATAAAGAACAACTCACTATCTCAGATTGCATTTCAAGGAACAAAAACCTGTGGCCAAGGGGGATGACAAAAACCTTTATTGAAGATTTTACAAAAACCATTATTGAAGATATTTTATGACTCAAGCAGAACCTCATTATTTCCATGGTATGGTCATTTGAAGTTCCATTCTAAGATGTCTAGAATCATATATTTTAATTAGAGTTTTGCCATTTCCCTAACAGCTTAACAGACTCAAGAGAATTTTCATATCTGGGGAAAAAAATCTATCACTATATTGCATTATCCAATGAGTCACCTCTCCTTGAAGCTCTTTCTATACATTTTCTTCCCCTCACAGTGAGCTTTACCTTTACTATTTCAATATAAGAATGAAAAATGTATTACTGTACAGTACTGCTCTCCTTTGGGAAAACTGACATTGATGACCACACTCAAAATTCCTGGTAGTGATACTGACTTTGCAAATGCTCCCCATCATCTTGTTTACAAATAAATAATACTATTTATAAAATTCATATAACACCTTCTTTCAAAAACAGAATAATGTACTTCACATCCATTATTTCATTTATTTTGATAATATCCCTCTGAAGTATAGTGATAACAGTTGCCTCACCCTATTTTAATAGAAAAAATATAACCAAGAAAGATCCGTTATCATTCTTAACGTGGATAAACAGCTTCTAAGTAGACTGCCTACATTAAATGGAGAATAAACCCTCAGTTACAGGGTATTTTTGTCAATATCTTGAATAAGAATAGCAAAGTAGAAATGCTAGAATTCAGCCAGTTTTTATTCTTTTTAAAATAAATATCTGTTCTTGGGTATTTTTCATATGTGTCATAGCCCAAAATAGATACAAATTTAAACAAAGAATAGACCACAGTATTTCATAAATGAATAGTATATAATATTGTCACTGTCTGATATCTCAGAAATTCACACTTAAATATGTGATTATTCATTGTAGAAGAAAATTATCACAAGATATACCTTAAGTTTTATATAACAATTAGCTATCTTAACACAAAGTGTCAACTGATATAAAACTTTAAATGACTGTACCTTCCAAGACTTTAATGCAAACAATAATTGATAACTATTTTGAAACTTTCATATTTTAAGAAATCTCCAGTTATAATTTTATGAGATAACACTTCAACTGTGATTTAAAAAGCTGAGAAATAGTCTTCATATGCAATGACAATGATGGTTGTTGCTATGGACTGAACTGTGTTCCCCAAAAATATGTGTTGTAAATCTTAACCCCTGTACTTGTGGATATAATTCCATCTGGGAATAGGGTTTTCTCTGTTATGTTAATGAGGCTATATCAGTGTTTAGTGTGTCTTAAGCCAATCATTTTGGAGATATAAAAGGAGCAGCTTAGGCACAGAGGCAACCAAGGACAAACTGTGAAAGATTAATGCCACATGGAGATTGCCAAGGAACCAGGAAACAGAAGCTGAAAAGAGACAAGGACCTTCCTCTACCGCCCACAGAGAGAAAAAGTCTTCCCCTATACCTGGTGCCCTGAACTCAAAATTCTAGCCTCCTAAACTGTGAGAAAATAAATTTCTGTTTGTTAAGGCAATTCATTTATGTTATTTCTAATACAGCAGCACCAAGGGTCATCGAAACAGAGGAAGACCCTCAACAAGATGGATTGACACAGTGCTTGCAAAAACGGGCTCAAACATAGCAACGACTGTGAAGATGTCACAGGACCTGGCAGTGTTTCATTCTGTCATACACAGGGTCACTATAAGTTGGAACTGACTCTACTGCACCTAATAACAACAACAAGAAGAAACTACAGCAGTTGTCTATACAATATCCACTCTCCCCTTCTTCCTTAAATAACAGAATCCTGATGTTTTCAGAATAACCAATTTTGCCAGCTTAAAAAAAAAAATCTCTGAACTCTATCTCAGACTTCCTTGCAGTTAGGGGTAGTCACTGACACAGCTCTGACCTATAAACTATTAGCAGAAGTCTACCAGATGGGTGGTGCAAACGATTAATGCATTCAACTGCTAACTAAAAGGTTAGAGATTCGAGTCCCCACAAAGGCACCTTGGAAGAAAGTCCTGGCCATCTACTTCCAAAAAATCAGCCATTTAAACCCTACGGAGCACAGTTCATCTCTGACACACACTGGGTCACCATGAGTCAAAATCAACTTGATGGCAACTGGTTTTGGTTTTACCAGATGCATGTTCCCAACAAGCTATCATTTTACTTAATAAAAAGGACTGATTCAGTTGGTTTGTGCTTACTGCCTTGTGTCTAACCCCTTCTGCCTGGGCTGTGGATGCCATTCCTGGCAGTTTATCAACCATCTTCCACCAGAAAAATAAAAGCCATAAACTTATCATAATGGAGCAGAAAGCAAGAAGGAGCCTGAATCCTTGTTAACCTCCCTGTGCAGTTGCCAATGCCTTGGGCCATCTCCATCCAGACATTTTATTACATTAGAAAAATAAAGTCCTTACTTATTGCAGCCATTATATGTCAAATTTTCTATTTCTCCCAAATAAATGCAGTCTTAACTGATAAAATATTACAAAAGATCTTAATTGGGTTCTTCTTTTTCTCTCATCGTATGGCTAAATGCAAAAATTAATTCCCTGCACTTAAAAATATTTTCCATCTATTATACCAACTTACTGTGAATGACCACTCTTCTTTAACCTTTAAACGCCTCCTCTTACATTATTTCTCAACTGTGCAAAAGTGTGAAATCAGGAGATGTAATCTGGTGAAAACAACTTACACTAAACAGTAAAGAGGACAACCCACTCTGCTATAGACTTTTGCCTATACTCCAAATGGGGAAAAATATATTCCAAGACTCACTGGTATTCTCTAGCTGTATCTTCACCTTACTGAAGATCATAGCTAAGTAGGAGGTGTGATTCACAGAAATAGAGTTTTCCTCTTCATAAATTTCACCCATTGAATAAAATTTAAAATATTCTCTAAGCAATACAAACAGAAACTCTTGGAATCTCATGCTATTCTTCATGCAATGAAAGATAAATGGAAATTTTACAAATTATCCCGAATTTTCATACCCAAGCTTCTTCAGAATGAGAATATTTGCACAAGCTAGCTTCAATTTTGCAGTTCAAGATCAGTAATTAGAAAGATGGATAGACAATGATTTTATCCTTCAAAAATTTAAATATGTAAAGTTATAGCAATTACTTTATGTATTCAGTTGGGAATGTGTTTGGCTGTGAGTACAGAAAACCTAACAAATAGTGCAAGAAACAATTAAGTAGTTTATTTTGTCTCATGGAACAGAAAGTCTGGAAGTAGGCAGTGCAAAGCTGGTACATCTGTTGTAAGACATCATTAAGGATCCAATCTACAGCTATTTTTATGCTTCATCATCCTAAGCATACAGTCTTACTCCTCATGATTGCAAGAATGCTGCTCATTCCAAAGCAGGGCAAAGAAGAGGTAAGAGTCAAGGGCAAGAGTCTTCCCTTTGAAAGATTCTGCCCTTTTTCTTCAGGAAAAAAGCCTCCCCAGAATCGCCATCTAATCTTAGTCATACAGACCAGCCCTGGCTTCAAGTGAGGCTGGAAAGTTGAGTGTTTTACTTTCCAACTTGTACAGCAGTAAAAGATAAAAGATAAAGGGGTGAGTAGGTGTTGAATAAGCCAACCTACAGTATCTGCCACACCTCCAGACCAATTAAATCAATTACCATCCTCATTAGCATAATCACCATTGTCATAATTGTATTAAGCATTGACGTGTTTGTTTCCCAAATTGCGCTGTGTGCCATACCTATACAGTTGATTAAACTTAACCCAATCCTGATGTCTCTTATTATTTCTTACAAATTCTGGCCATATCAAGGTATTATATTAATTTCAACCTAAAAAAAAAAAATTCCTGAAGAGCTTTCTTATGAACAATATTTAATTACATAGGCCTATCAAAAATTCCTCTAATTCCCTGTCAAATAATACCCTCTAATCTGAAGTTTCATCAAATCATAATTCTAGAATGAACCTTAGAGATTATCATAATCCAAAGGTTTACACATGAAGCTTACACAGGGCATATCACGTAACCATTAAGTGGCAGAGCAGACCTGGAACTCAGGACTTTTGACTTCCAGTCCTCACTTACTCAGTTACTAAAGACTAACACTGAAAACAAAAGTCCTTTCAATTTTTCAAAAGATGTAAGAGGGTAAAGCACCAGGAAAAAAAAATTGTCTCATCCTATTATTTCTTTTTGTACAATCTCTTCACTTTTCTGCATTGATTTTTTTCATTCTGGTATATAACTTGGCACTACAAATCATTACAGGGTCTTATTTCCCATCCAGGATATCTGGCATCTTCTTCAGGGATTCATAAACCCTCTTACACTGTATACAAATTTTTGAGTATATGTTCATTCTTCTGGGTAATTGGTCCATATGTTCAGATTTTCAAACATGCTTATTAAAAAGTATCATTATATCATCCAATATATTAAAGTGTTTTTCTCATTTGAAAAGAGTACTGAGAAATCATGCCTCCCTTTTAATTCTTTAATAAATCTTCCCAAAAGGAGATTCTGATTTCTTAAAGAAAAAAGGAAAATTAGAAAATACAAAGAAGTCAGAATAAACAAGCCCTGCCATTATTTAACTGAAAGAATTTAGTTTCCCTTATGGTCTTTCAAGGCCTAATTTTCTTAAATATAAAACAATAAGGTTGAAATAGAAGGAAAAAAAAAAAAGAGAGGGTTATATAATTAACTATAAAACTATGATGCAAAGAGATTAGTGGTGGGGCGAAGGGGGGTAGTAAATTACTGAAAATAGCCAATTCTCTGAATGGACATAGTCATAGATAGATTTCTTATTCCACCACAGTGGCAGACTAATATGGCTCAAATCCTCTAGTGCTACAAACACATAAACATTCGGATAAAACAAGACCAGAAAAATAAAATACTTTAAGTAGTTAAGCTTGAAGGAAAAAAAAAGATAATCCTCCAATATCAGAGAAAAAAAAAAACAACAGAATAGTTAATACATAAGTTGCCACTACAGTAGCCCAAAGAGATACCAAACTTAGACACAGGCATTAATGACTAGAGGCTGAGGATTCCACGTATATTTAAGGACCTGTAACTTGGTCTTGGATCCCTGGTGGAACAGTGGTTAAGAGCTCGGCTGCTAGCCAAAAGGTAGGCAGTTCAAATCTACCAGGTGCTCCTTGGAAACCCTATGGGGTTGCTATGAGTTGGAATCAACTCAACAGCAATGAGTTTAACTTTGTCTTAGGCCCAAGAGAGGGAGAGAACTGGATCTGGGACCTCTGCATAAAGCCAGAACTCTGAAATAGTTGACCCTTTGCCTAAGAAAGACTAGAAGCCTAGCAAGAGAAATAGCAAAAAAGCTTGTCTCTTCCTGAGGCTCTGTGAAGAAAGGAAAAAAAAAAGTACTCTTTGAGTTTAAATCCCTAAAACTACACACACACGCAGTTTGAAGTTACATCACCCGCATAGTGCAGTGATTTCAAGCCAAGAAATTAATGTAAAGGCTGATCCTCCTAAGACAGTGAAACCCCTGGGCTGTTCTACAGAAACAAACACAATATTACTCTACAGAAAAACTTTCATAAACTAGGAAAAATACAACTCCCACAGGGGATAAAACAAAAACAGAAATCTGGCTGAAGGTAAACTCATAATCAAAGTAACAAACTACACAAGGAAATAATCCACTATAAGGAAGAACCATCAGATCCAACTACTAGGATGAGTATCTCCAGGAAGAACTTGAAGTAAGAGAACAGTTTGAAAGAGACTATAAAATCAGTACAGGCACAATGATTAAAGAAATAAAGTAAGGATAGAATCCATAACGAAAGTACAGGAACCAAGGGGGAAAAAATATGAAAAAGCATTAAATAGCAATTCTAGAAATAAAAAGATAAATCATAGTTCAATGAACAATTTGAACAATAGATAAGACAGAAATGAGGAAAGAATTAGTTAGTTAACTAGAAAAGGTCCTTTATAATTACCCAAATGCCTTTAAAATATTTCTTAATTGAATACAGTAGAGGAGTAAGTGACATGAAAGATAGAGCAAGAAGGTCCAACATATATCTAAAAAGAATTCCAGAGAAAATAATAGAATGGAGGCAAGACAATATATGAAGAGACAGTGCTACAAATTTTTAAGAATTCAAGAAACAAAAGCAGAGCCAACATGGCACTATAGACAGAAGCACCACACCATCCTTCCACAGCAAAGACCCAAAAAAATTAAGTAAAACAGAGACAAACATCAATCCTGGAACTCTAAGCATCAAATGAAGAGATAAAGAACCCAACCATGCACCATATGGAATAAGAAACTGACAGAGAATAGAATGCGAGGAGAGTTACAAGTGGAGGTCCCCTATCAGCTAACGCAGCATGAAGCCACCATCTTGGACTCCTGTCAGACAAAAGCAGACAGGGAGTACGGGAAAGGAGATTCACGGAGCTCCCAGCAGGAGTAGAGCACCTGGTAACCAGCAAGACACACTTTCCCACCCCACACCCTGCCTTCCCCTGCTCAACCTTTGCTGCTTCCCAGACGGCCGATTCGCTGCTACCCAGTGGGCTGATCTGCCACTTCCTGGCAGGCTGTGACTGCAGCACAGGAGGTGCTGGGTCCAGGCCACTTGGATTCGCCCTGCCCACGCTGGCCATCTTCTTCGCTGCCATCTCTTTGTTTCTGGTGTTGCTTTTTTTGGCCTCCTTTGGTTTCTTCCCTGCCTCTCACCTCCTTCCCCTACTTTCTTTCAAACACCTGACCCCATGTGCCATCTTTGCCTCTTTTTAACAGGCTGTGAAGCGCCGCTCAGCACTTGCGAGCAGCACAGGCACGACCTACTGGAACCTGCCCTGCACTGACCATCGCCTCAGTATGTGCCACAAAAAGTCCATCCCAGCCCCTCCCCTTCAGCTACACCTGCCCTGCTGCACCACAGCTGAGCAATTGGCCTTGCCCAGTGGACAAGGAGGTGAAAAATATCGTGTCCACAGACGAGCAAACAACAAAGAACACACAGCCTGCCTGCTCAGACATAACCAAATAAAACAAAAAACCAAGAAGAAACAAACAAATTTACAATCAATAAACAAAGAAAATAACAACTGAATGTCCCCAAGACAGCAGACTATATCAAAACATATTAAAAAAAAACAGGACAGGATGGTTCCAGTAGGCATCCAAAATAAAACACCAGATGACTTTCCAGCAGAAGAAAAGGCACTAGAACTACCTGATAGGGAATTCAAATCTTTAATACTCAGAATTATCCAAGAGTTGAAGCAAAAAGCAGACAAAAATGAGGAAAACATAGACAAATTCATGGAAAATGCAGACAAATTCAGGGAAAATACAGACAAAACATGGAAGAATTCAGGAAAATAATAGAGGAATAAAATGCTAAAATAAATTCACAACTAGAAATCATACCAAAACAACAATTTGAAATCCAAAAGATAAACAAGATTTCAGAAATAGACAGTGTCATAGAAGGGCTGAGGAACAGGTTTGAAACCATGGAAGACAGGATCAGCGAAATTGAAAACAAACACTTGGATACAACTTTGAGGAAAACTCAGAAAAAAGAACAAAGAAAAATGAAAAGACCCTGAGAGTTATGCGGGATACAATCAAAAGCAAAAATTTGTGAGCAATTGGAGTTCCAGAACAGGGGGAGAAGACAGAAAACACAGAGAGGATAATTGAAGAACTGCTGACAGAAGACTTCTCCAATATCATGAAAGATGAAAAGCTGGCCATCCAGGAAGCTCAACAAACCCCATATAGGACAGACCTCAAAAGAAAATTACCAAGGCATATCATAATCACACTTGCTAAAACCAAAGACAAACAAAGAATCCTGAGAGCAGCTCAAGGAAAATGAAAAGTCACATACAGAGAGGAAACAATAAGACTAAGCTCTGATTACTTGGCAGAAACTATGCAGGCAAGAAGGCAATGGGATGACATATATAAAACTTTGAAAGAAAAAAACTGCCAACCAAGAATAATACATCCTGTAAAACTCTTGTTCAGATATGATGGTGAAATTAGAACATTTCCAGACAAATGGAAATTAAGGGACTATGTAAAAACCAAACCAAACTTACAAGAATTATTAAAGGGGGTCCTTTGATCTGAGAACAAATAACATCAGACCACAGGCTGAATCTTGAACACAGGATCATACTAGCTAGATACTAGCCTAGGAAATGAACTCTCAAGGACTAACCAAAACCAAAAGAATTACAACAGGGAACCAGAGAGGTTAATCTGTAATTGACAACAACATCAGAACAATAAAAGAGGGAATAAATGGTGTAGCTATAAAACCTTCTAATGGAGACAAAGGCAAGGCAATAACAAGTAATAATAAACCAGTTTAAACTTAGGAAGATAAGGGTATATTTCAAGGCAACCACAAAGACAATTAACAAACCTACTCATCAAAATAAAGAAGAAAAACATAAAGTCTCAGTAAAAACAAAACCTACAAAAACAAAAGAAATGAAAAAAAAAATCCATAGACAAAAGGAATTCAGCACAGGGGAGTAAGAGGAACAAAGAAAACGTCAGCACCACAAAAAAAAGCACTACACAATGATAACAATAAACTCACACCTATCAATAATTACACTGAACATAAATGGCCTAAGTGCACCCATAAAGAGACAGAGAGTGACAGATGGTTAAAAAAAACAGGTTCCATCAATATGCTGTCTACAAGAGACACACCTTAAAAATAAAGACATAAATTTATTAAAAATTAAAGGATGGAAAAAAATATACCAAGCAAAAAGCCACCAAAAAAAGAGCAGAAGTGGCAATACTAATCTCAGATAAAATAGACTTTAAAACAAATTCCACCATAAAAGACAAAGAAGGGCACTATATCATGATTAAAGGAATGATCCAGCATGAAGACATAACCATAATAAATACCTACGCACCCAATGACAGGGCTCCAAAATACATAAAACAAATATTAACAGCACTGAAAAGAGAAATTGACAGTTCCACTATAATAGTAGGAGACTTCAACACACAACTCCTAGTAAAGGACAGAACACCTAGAAAGAAACTCAACAAAGATACAGAAGATCTAAAGACCACAATCAGCCAACTTGAACTCACAGACATATACAGAACACTCCACCCAACTGATGCTAAGTACATATTCTTTCCAACACACATGGAACATTCTCCAGAATAGACCAGATCTTAGGCCACAAAGCAACCCTCAACAAATTCCAAAACACTGAGATAATACAAAGTATCTTCTCTGATCACAATGCCATCAAAGTAGAAATTAACAACAGGAACAGCAAGGAAAAAAAATCAATTACATGGAAACTAAATAACATCCCGTTTAAAAACCACTGGGTAACAGAGGAAATCAAAGATAGAATTAAAAAAATTCGATAAAGTCCAATACCCATTCCTGATAAAAACTCTCAATAAAATAGGTATAGAGGGGAAATTCCTCAACATAATAAAGGGCATCTATGCAAAACCAACAGCCAACATCATTCTTAATGGAGAGAAGCTGAAAAGATTCCCTTTGAGAACAGGAACAAGACAAGGACGTCCTTTATCACCACTCCTATTTAACATTGTGCTGGAAGTCCTAACTAGAGCAATAAGGCAAGAAAAAGAAATAAAGGTCATCCAAATTGGTAATGAAGTAAAACTGTCCCTATCTGCAGATGATATGATACTATATACAGAAAACTCAAAAGACTCCATGAGAAAACTACTGGAACTAATAAAAAGATTCAGCAGAGTGGCAGGATACAAGATAAACACACAAAAATCAGTTAGATTCCTATACACCAACAAAGAGAATGACAAAAAGGAAATCAGGAAAACAATACCGTTTATAATAGTCCCTAAAAAACTAAAATACTTAGGAATAAATCTAACCAGGAATGTAAAAGACCTATACAAAGAAAACTACAAAACTCTACTGCAAGAAACCAAAAGAGATCTACATAAATGGACAAACATACCATGCTCATGGATAGGTAGTCTCAACATTGTGAAATGACAATTCTACCCAAAGCAATTTACAAAAACAATGCAATCCCGATCCAAATACCAACAACATTCTTTAAAGAGATGGAAAAAACAATCATTAACTTTATATGGAAAGGGAAGAGGCCCCAGATAAGTAAAACATTACTGAAGAAGAAGAATAAAGTAGGAGGACTCACCGTACCTGACCTCAGAACCTACTATACAGCTATAGTAGTCAAAACAGCCTGGTACTTGTACAAGGACAGATACATTGACCAACAGAACAGAATCAAGAATACAAATGTAAATCCACCCACTTACAGTCACCTGATCTTCAACAAGGGCCCGAAGTCCATCAAATGGGGAAAAGATAGTCTTTTTAACAAATGGTGCTGGCAAAATTGGATGTCCATCTGCAAAAAAATGAAATACGATACACACCTCACACCATACACAAAAACTAATTCAAAATGGATCAAAGATCTAAATATAAAATCAAAAATTAGAAAGATCATAGAAGAAAAAATAAGATCAACGCTAGAGACTCTAATACACGGCATTAGCAAGATACAAACCATAACTAACAACATGAAAACTCCAGAAAATAAGCTAGATAACTGGGATCTTCTAAAAATTAAACACTTATGCTCATCAAAAGACTTCACCAAAAGAGTAAAAAGAGAAGTTACAGACTGGGAAAAAAAATTTGACTATTACATATCTGACAAAGGTCTAATCTCCAAAATGTATGAGAAAATTCAACATCTGTACAACCAAAAGACAAATAATTCAATTAAAAAATGGGCAAAGAAAATGAACAGACACTTCACCAAGGAAGACATTCAAGTGGCTAACAGACATGTGAGGAAATCCTCACGATCACTAGTCATTAGAGAAATGCACGTTAAAACCACAATGAGATACCATCTCACCCCAGCATTACTGGCGTGAATCAAAAAAACAGAATATAACAAATGTTGCAGAGACTGCAGGGAGACTGGAACTCTTATACACAGCTGGTGGGAATGCAAAATGCTACAACCATTTCAGAAAATGATATGGCACTTCCTTACAAAGCTAGAAATAGAAATACCATATGATCTGGCAATCCCACTCCTGGGAATATATTCTAGAGAAATAAGAGCCGACACACGAATAGACATATGTACACTCATGTTTATTACAGCATTGTTCACAATAGCAAAAAGATGGAAACAACCTAGATGCCCATCAACAGATGAATGCATAAACAAACAATGGTACATACACACAACAATAAAGAACAGTGATGAATCTGCGAAGTATCTCACGACATGGATGAATCTGGAGGGCATTATACTGAGGACAAAAGGACAAATATTTTATGAGACCACTACTATAAAAACTCATGAAAAAGTTTACACACAAAAAGAAACAATCTTTGATGGTTACGAGGGAGGGGAAGGGTGGAGGTGGAAAAACAATAAACAGACTATAGATAAGTGGTAACTTTGGTGAAGGATAAGACAGTACACAATACTGGGGAAGCCAGCACAACTTGTTCAGGGTAAGGTCATGGAAGCTCCATGGATAAATCCAAACTCCTTGAGGGACAGAATCACTGGGCTGAGGGCTGTGGGGATCATGGTCTCAGGGAATATCTAGCTCAATTGCCATAACATAGTTTATAAAGAAAATGTTCAACATTCTACTTTAATGAGTAACATCTGGGGTCTTAAAAGCCTGTGAGCAGCCATCTAAGATACTTCACTGGTCTCACTCCTTCAGGAGGAAGGGAAAATGAAGAAAACTAAAGACGCTAGGGAAAGATTAGTCCAAAGGACTAACAGACCACAACTACTACAGCCTCTACCAGACTGAGTCCAGTACAACTAGATGGTGCCCAGCTACCACCACTGACTGCTCTGACAGGAATCACAATAGAAGGTCCCAGACAGAGCTGGAGAAAAATGCAGAACAAAATTCTAACTCAAAAAAAGACCAAACTTACTAGCCTGACAGAGACTGGAGAAACTCCAAGGGTATGGCCCTCCAGATACCCTGTTAGCTCAGTAATGAAGTCACTCTGGAGGTTCACCTTTTAGCCAAAGATGAGGCAGGTCCACAGGACAAAACAAGACTAAAGAGGCACACCAGCCCAGGGGCAAGGACTAGAAGGCAGGAGGGGACAGGAAAGCTGGTAATAGGGAACCCAAGGTCGAGAAGGGAGAGTGTTGACATGTTGTCGGGTCATTAACCAATGTCATAAGACAAAATATATACTAACTAGGTTGTTCTGTAAACCTTCATCTAAAGTACAATAAAAAAAAAAGAATTCAAGAAACAGAGAAGTCATCTGATTAAAGAAGAACACGAAGTAACAAGAAGGAAAAATAAAAACAAACCCACACCCAGGTGTACCATGGTGAAACTGAAGAACCAAAGACACCAAAGAACAATGAAGAGTAATCTTAAAACAACCAAGAAACAAACCACTCACAGTGAACAATAGCAGCCAGGAGACAACAGAATAATGTCTTCAAAGTGATTAGAAAAATAATTGTCAACTTAGAATTATGTTCCCAGATAATCTATTATTCAAGTGTTAAGATGAAATATCGTTTCAAACAAGCCAACAAACCAACAAAAAGATAAATGCTTGTATATGCATACCAACTGCCCTAAGAAGGAATCTGAATCCAGAAGGAAGGACACAAGAAGAAATGGTAAGCAAAAACAATGCAGGTAAATGTGAATAAGCATTGACAAAAACAACAACAAAAAAAAAGGAAAAACTAATTATATGAAAAATGACACAGGGAATGTAAAATATGTGGTGGAACTACCTTATTATAAAATATTATGGAATATGGAGGATAATCAGAATTAAAACATTTTAAGGCCTTTATATTATTCAAGAGATAGTCTAATAAATTTCATCTGTTAAGATGTAATACGAATGTTCAAAACATAAGAATAACCATTAAGAGGACAGAAATGTAACATATAATGTTCAAATCAATAGAGGGAAAGAAACTCCCATCCAGTTGCCATTGCGTCAATTCCAACTCATGACAACCCTATAGGACAGAGTAGAACTGCCCTACCTTAGTCATCTAGTGCTGCTATAATAGAAATACCACAAGTGGATGGCTTTAACAAAGAGAAATTTATTTCTTCACAGTAAGGTAGGCTGAAAGTCCAAATTCACGGGATCAGCTCCAGGGGAAGTCTTTCTCTCTCTGTTGGCCTTTTCATCAGTGTTCCCCTGGACTAGGAGCTTCTCGGCACAGGGGCCCTGGTCCAAAGGACGCGCTCTGCTCCCAGCATTGCTTTCTTGATGGTATGAGGTTCCCCTCTTCTCTCTGCTCACTTCTGTCTTTTATATCTCAAGAGATTGCTTCAGGACACAATCCAATCTTGTATATTGAGTCCTGTCTCACTAACACAACTGCCGCCCATCCTCCCTCCTTAACATCATAGAGGCAGGATTTACAATATAGGAAAATCACACAATACCGGGAATCATGGCCCAGCCAAACTGATACACACATTTTTGGGGGGACATAATTCAATCCATGGCATGCCCCATACGGTTTCCAGGGCTATAAATCTTTTCAGAAGCAGACTGCCACATCTTTCTCCTTCGGATTGGCTGGTAGGTTAAAACCACCGATATTTCAGTTAGCAGCTGAGCATTTAACGACTGCATCACCAGGGCTCCTTAAAGAAACTCAATAAACCCAAAATAAGTCCAGAAAGAACAATAAAACTGGAAGAGACAGAATGCCATCCAATAAGAAGTGACACTGCATTTTGAAACACATGTCATTAAAACTGAGAAGCTGACTCTGAGATGAAGTTTAGCATGCAGTATTTTAAGGAATACTCTTGTTATCAACACTTGAGGAAGGATGGGGAAGGAAGCAGACATGGACAAAGGGAGAAGTCAAGCTGCAATGCAAGTCCCACAGGGAGCTCTAGAGCTAGAATGACCCTTCAGAGTTGTCTTGAGTTGGGTTTAGATATCCAAGCCTTTATATTCCCAACAACAGTGACTCCTATATGGATCAGTCACTGGATGTGGGCCAGCCTAGAAGGGGCCAGGCCTTGGGCAAGAGGGCTTCTATGGCTGAAGCAATCCCCGAAGGGGCTGACTATGGAAGACCATCTGCTGACAGAACTCCAAGCACAGGAGAAACAAGTCCTTTCTTAAAGAAAGATGTGGCACATCACAGTGTCTACCATATCACCACAAGTTGTACCAACCAATGCTCAAAGCAACCCGTTTGTCCTGTGATCAACAACATCTCCACACTTTCTCCCAACTGTGCTGCTTGAATTTTCTTGGAAAGAACACTGGTGAAAGTTTATGCCATAATAATAAAAGATAAATCCAAATTTTTAACCTCCAAATCTTTCTAATTCAAGACCTCTTCATGTACCTCTTGCTCCCTATCCAAACTAAACTAAATATAATATTAGAAGCAACTCTGGACTCTTAATTCAGTCACAATTGTAAATCTTCAGTTTGTAAACCAAAGTGAAAATGTTATTCCTATGTTTAGTATCATTACCAAACATGAATCCTTAATTGTCCATACAGTTATTACTAAATACCTGTCTCTAGATGGACAACAGACTTCAAGATTAGAAAACCATATATGATTGATTGATTTTTCCTCAAACCAAAACCAACTCTATTTCAAAAGCAAACAAGCATGTCAAAGAGGTACTCTGTAGAGAAATTTAGGATAATTCATCTTTGCAATATGTCAAGTCAGAAGAAAACTAAAAGGAAAATCAGCTGAGGGAAAAAGTACAAGTCGACGCATTGCAAAATTGTTTAGCTCACAGGTGTGATAGTAGATAACCTCAATGCATCAATCACGCCATCTCACCACTTCCAGTACATTTAATTTTACTTTTTTTTTTTTGTAAATTGACAAATTGGCATTCTGTTGTTTAAAAAGAAACAGCCCGTAAATATTACTACTCAAGTCCTGTAAGTATTTGTTGGAAGAGTTGAACAGGCCAATGTTATGCTGAAGGCACATGTTGACATTGAAAGGGTTTCTCTCTTGGAATGTCAGAAGATAAACGATATATCCTGAGAAGGAAGTGCAGCTGTATTTCCTTTTACCTGTAGTGAGATCATTGGCCTTATCTACCTTCTCAGTTTATGTACAGATCAATCCCAGACCCCTCACTACAGCTTCAGGCTCTATGTAAAAACAAGTTGAAGCACCCAAATTATTTTTCTTTTTGTTTTATGTAAATCATCGGCATAACAACTAGCTGTCAGTAATAAGGAAAGGGGGACAAGTGTATGATCTACTAATAAAACAGCATCTGAACTTTTAGATGTTTTTTGTTTCGATCGCAACGGGTTTGGGTTTTTGGGATTTTTTTTTTATTCTTACGGAGGCCTGGTGGTGTAGTAGTTAAAGAGTCCGGCTGCTATCCAAAAGCTCGGCAGTTAGAATGCACCAGCCGCTCTTTGGAAACCCTATGAGGCAGTTTTACTCTGTCCTATAGGGTCGCTTGAGTCGGAATCACTCGACGGCAATGGGTTTGGTTTGGGTTTGGTTTATTCTTACAGTTAATCAAGGGTTTCAAGCAGCTGAAAACCTCTGAATATAAAAGTAAACGTAAAGTGTAATGTAATGTAAAATGGATGTGATTCAAGGAACAGTTCTCTCATCTAGATCTAAGATGTAGAATGCATAGATGTAACATTTCTGTTTAGTAACATCATATACGTACGAAGTAAACATTATGTAATGCAATTTTAGATGAGAATCTCAAAGTATGTAAGTATTCCTTAAAAAATTATCCCAGGTATGTTTGTGTAGAATATATATATTCATCTTTTTTAAAATGAACCACACTGTAATTAAGAGCTAACTCCTCTGTGCCCTCCTCTTTATACTTGCTTTAAAACTGTTGGCTACAGCGGGTTCGGATTTTTGTTAGCCGTATGGCACATGGACAGCAGGTCTGTAAAAAAAAGGGAACGAAGGAAGCAAAACAGCAAAATGGGAAAGGAGAGAAGGCAGGCGGGAAAAAAAAAAAAAAAAAAAAGCCATGCTCCCTCTTCCTTGCAGCTTAGAAAGGGCCAAGCTCTAAACACACCTTAGCACCCCTCACCAAAGACCAGACAGGGGTTGCCAAAAGTTCCAGGCAGAGAGAGCCTTCTTTATGCCGAGGCTTGGGTGCGCCCTACTTGGTGCCCTAGTCACCTGAGCATGTATAGCACCATCCCGGGACCGAAGCCCAGCAAACTCTTCGATACTTTAGGCTCCCTCGCGCCCGTCACCCGCAGTCAATCAGCAGGCACCGCGCGCCAATCTATCACCCACTCCTGGGTTCCGAAGCCATGAATCCTTCTGCCTTTCTCGACCCTCCTTTGGCTCTCCCGTCTTCCCAGTGACTAGCCAAGAGGTCCAGGGGCGGACGCTGGCGCAGAGAAGGAGGGAACGAAAGGGAAAGGGCCGGTCGGCGGATTTACTACAAGGGGCAACAACGAACCAGTCCAGGCGACCATCCTTGCACCGCGGGCCCACTTCCCCCTACCCCCGGCCCCAATCAGCCCCGCAGCACCCCACACTCTCCATTTCGCCTTCAGTGCTTGCTGAAGTAAAAGAAGGGGAAACAATATCCTCCCAGCATTCAGGGCAGACCTTACCTCTGGCTACACTCACGGAAGCCGCCCTCCTCCTGCTCGAGTCGTCCCTATTGCACCGCTGCCGCCGCCGCCGCCTCCGCCGCGCTCTGGACGCCGGGGCTCCAGCCGCGGCTCCGCCCGGCGCTGCTAATCCAGGAAAGGCGAGCGAGCCTTCCTGCCTCTCCGGGGGCGACAGCACAGCCTGGTCCGCGGCGAGGAACCTGCAGCCGCCCAAGCTGGGCCGAGAGCTCGAGAAAGGAGCGCGCTAGCCGGGGGCGGCTGCGGGGTGCGCGCGCGGACGGGCCGTCCAGCCGGCTAGGGGAACCCGAGTCTGTGTAGCACTGGCGGCGGCCACGCTCTCCTGAGCTCCTCTCTCCTCGGCTAGCCCTCCAACCCCCCCCCGTTCACCCCCGGGAGAGACAGTTCCGCCTTGGCACCTGGTCTGCCGCGCTGCGCTCCTCAGCCCGGTGCGGGGAATAACAATGTGACCGTATTGCATGGACTGGCTGCTGTGTAGTAGGTTGTAACTGCCGAGGCAATTCTAGGAAGCAAAGCACACCGTCCCCAGTCGGCTGGCATCTTCCTGACACCCCTCCCCGTTTATTTTCCTTTCCTACCTACCTCGCCGACCTGCCGCAACACTCCACGGGCAAGATACCAGGAGAGTTTTGCAAAATAGTCCTCACTACCACCCAGTAGCTCACGGCATCTCGTTCGCTCCCAGAGCTGAAGAATTACGCACAGCCCTGCGTACCTATCCAAAGCCGGATGCCGAAAATCCTGGTTTGAACCCCATCCTCGCCGCTCCCCCTCGCCCCCCCGCCCCCATTCATAATCCCAGCGGCCGTCTGCCACTACATACCCTCCCCCCGCCACCCGCGCTCGCTCGGATTGATAGCCCCTGGAATGTGTCAGTCACGCGCTATTCATCTGTCTTGAATACAGTACTAGAGGCTCCGCAGCCTAGGGCTGCACGTGGGGGAGGGGGGAGGGGAGTGGGATCGGTGCGCAGAGTGGCGTTCGGAGAGGCGAGCGAGCTAGCAAGTGTGGCACGTTATCTGGAGGGAGCGGGTATGAGGGTGGGGGCCCATCGCTCTTCTGTTGCACAAAGGAGCTTCAGAATGAGATCAGCGCTGTTCTGAACGAGCCAAGGGTTCAGATCACCCCCGACAACGTTCTCCACCAAGACACCCTGAGAGAGGGTCCCACAACTTGAGAATTTGTGTGACAGAGCAACAGGCATCCAGTACACGGAGCCTGACTGACAATGCTTTAAAAACGCAGCTGAGTGGAGGCCTGCCAGTCAGGGAGGGTGGTGGGAAAGCCTAGGTTTCTTTTTCCTCAGTTTTTCAGCCCTTTCAGTCAGAGAAAGAGAAGGGAGAAAACTGGTAAGGAAAAGAAGAGCAAGATAGGGATAAGGTAACTTTATGTTTTGAACTACTAAACTAGCTAGAGACCAGGACAACTTTAATGAATAAAATTGACCTATTTCTTAATTCATTTCAGTAAACCTTTATGGCACACCCGTTTTGCATTAAGCATAGTGCACTGTGGCAGGTGCTGGCGGTATGGAGATGGTTAGGACATTGTCTCTGCACCGACAGAGCGAAGAGCCTAATGGAAGAAGCAACTATGAAAGCCCAAAACAGTACAATATGATTTTTAAAAATCACACTACAGAAACATATAACAATTAAAACCCGTTGCCGTCAGTCAATTCGGGCTCATAGCGACCCTACAGGACAGAGTAGAACTGCCCCTTAGGTTTTCTGAGGAGCAGCTGGTGGATTCGAACTGTCGACCTTTTGGTTAGCAGTCAAATGTTTAGCCGCTGAGTCACCAGGGCTTCCATATAGCAATTACGTAAGTGGAAATAATTTTCTCTATGTTGGAAGGGAAATGAGCCAGCGAATTATATCTCATCTGAACTGTATCAAAGAACAAATAAGAGCTTGCCAAGGAAGTGGCAATAACTTTGTTATTCTCCCATTGACACAAACCAGCTTTCCATACTCACACAATTAAAGCACAACCGAGATCCTACCAGTGCAGAGACTTTAAGATTCCTGATTTATACTCTTTTCCCTTCACAGTTTTGGAGGAAACATTTTCATATACTGCTCCTGGGAGCTCAGAATACCCAGTTCTCCACAACTGAGATGCTGCTAAGTGTCCAAGGGTTATTCTGCCTTCTTGAACCTGTTGCTTTAAAGTCAATACAATGCATCTTATCTGTTACCTCGAAATTGAGCTGCAAGCCAAAATTAATAATACTGAGGCAATGAGCATCTAGAGGAAGCCAACAAATCCTGTAGTCAAGTTATGGCTCTAATAGTCTCGGTATGTAAAATGGTGACACTATAATCTCTTTATCCTGGACTACAATGGAGATTAATTAGTCAGACTTATTAAATATAAAGAGATCGTTACCCAAATAGGGTGTGGAGTGTGAACCTAAGTTATAATTCAGTCTAGGACCAGTTTGAGTGGTATACTCCTCCTCTCTGAATATCAGAACTTTGAAAGGTATTAGTGACTACTATGGCTCCCAAGGTCACTATATCATCTTCAGAAAAATATGTTCAAAGGGTTTTTGTGGCAAAAAATACTAAGTGAACCCCATGGGGCATTTCTACTCTGTCTTATATGGTCGCTATGAGTCAGAATCTGCTTGTTGGCAATGGGTTTGATTTTTTGGTTTAATATGAACATAATGTCAGCTATTTAAACATATTTCCCATTTCTCAGTTGTTAAGAGCTCAGCTGCTAACCAAAAGGTCGGCAGTTCCAATCCACCAGCCACTCCTTAGAAACCCTACAGGGCAGTTCTACTCTGTCCTATAGGGCCACTATGAGTCAGAATTGACTCCACAGCAACAGGTTTGATTTTTAGGGGGATGGGGAGTTCCCATTTCTCCCTAGAAATTATACAAATAATAAGGAGAATGAACAAAGTGTTAATGCCATTTTCAGAAAAATTATACAAATTTTACCCACAAACCCTAAAGTAATTGCAAAGATTACCAAAGGGAGCTGAGTTTGGTCAGAAGTCATATAGAAAAGGCCCAGGGAGGGGTAAAAGAAACCAGCATTAGAGATATCAGAAAGTGCGAGCCAAAAATATGCTTCCTGAAAGTGAGGGTTCACCATAAAGTGCAAAAGTTATGTCTCTCAAAAATTGGAGCAGGAGCAGAATGAGTAGGTTCAGAAGAGGCATGTGGAGGTGTGGAGAGAGAAGGCATAGAATTTCTAGGGAACACAGTAGCAACAGATCTCAGGGTCAGAAAAATTATAGTTCATGAAGATGAGGTAATCACTATGAAACATAAAAGCCCCATTTGTTGTTTGTAAAAACTAGGGAGCACATAGCTGGTGGCAGAAGCTAATTCACTTTAGAGACTCAGAGTAGGTGGGGCTACACATAGAATCATACAGAGAAGCTGTAATTACAGGAAGCAGTCTGTTTTTGAGGCAGCAGGAAAAATGTATCTGTAATCTATGGCTGCATGAGATACCACCCCAAATAAATGGAGTAAAAAGCTGTCAATTTTTTGCCTACAATTCACGGGGGTAACAAATTGGGATGGGCTCAGCTCTACCTTTGGGCCTCAGAAGGGATGGCTTAGACACCTGGGGCCTCTTTCCACATTCTATCTCATCCTCTAGGAGTCTAGCTCAGGCTTTTTAACATGGAGATGGAAAAAAAAAAGAGAAGGAAGGCTGTTCTGGATGCTCACATTCCTTTTAAGCTTTTGCATGTCATGTTTGCTAATGTTTCATTGACTAAAGCAAGTTATATAGTTAAGTCCAAAGTCAATGTAGGAAGGGGCTACACAAGGGTGTGGATATAGGAAGATGTCAATCATTGAGGATCATTACCATGACAATGTACCATAGAAAGTGAGAGCTTTTGGTTGTGAGGACAGAAAGCTACCTTGAAGCCTCCACTAAAAAGAGTTTGATCAGAAAAATGCAATCCACTCTCTGGCACAGAGAGGATACAAAGATACTATAAGAAAAAATTTTGAAAGGAGCATTAAAACTTACTAATAGGTCAGAAAATACAAATGTTGCCACAGAACCAATGAAAATTGTGACTATGCATTTTGCAATAGATAAACACAAAAATCCAATAAAATAGATAACACTTGACTAGTATTTACTGTTGTCAGGCAGTATTTTAACCTCTTTACAGATGCTAACTCAACTGATTCTCAAAACAACTCTGTAGCTAGGTATTATTGTTATTCCAATTATACATATGTAAAGACCATAAGGTTCATGACCTCACAACTAGTTAGAGAAGGAGTCAGTATTTAAACGCAGTAAGTTTTGCCCTTGAGTCTCTTATTTATTAACCTATATTGCCTCTCTAAATGAAGCATATTTACTGCTATTTTAAACAGAGTAATATGATCTATAAGAAAAACTACAAAGCACAAAAGAAGAAACTCAGGGAAGAGATGCAGAGAATGAATTGAGCTGATATGAATCAGGTAAGAAGAAGGGGAGGGGGATCACCAGATTAATAAAGACAATATTGAAAGAAACACAAAAAGGAATAAACACTATGGATAAATAAAGGACAGAGAAGGTAGAAATAAGAAGAGTGGTCAAAATTAAATGAAAATAAAGAGAAATACTTTTAAAAGTATTTGTGTGTAAATGATAATGCTAGATGAAATACAATAGAGAGCCAACATACATATAATTGGAGCCTCAGAAGAAGAAGACTTCAGCAGTGGAACAGAGCAAATAATTTAAAATAAAAGTATAAAAGGGCTTTACTGAAATAAAAAAAAAAGACTTGCATCTACATGATTAAAGTAAACACCATTTACTAAAAAAAAATGCTTTATAACAGTTGACACCAAGCTTTATGGTAACAAATTATTGAACTTTTAATATAAAGAAAGAATCACTGGAGCAGAAAAGCAAAAACAGCAAGTCACGTATAAGGAAAAATAAATCAACCTAGCCTCAGACTTCTCCAAAACAACATTTAAAGTCTAATGTCAATGGAGTAAAACTTATGACATTCTCAAGAAAGAAAGTGCGATACAAGAATTTTAAATGTAGCTGAGTTGTTCATCAACTATAAAGGTTATAGTTTTAAAACACCAGAAGTCAAAGAATATTCCTCCATTATGAGAAATTTATTAGAATAAATGTGGGAAAACTTTTTTAAAAGTGCTGGTGGTGAGCATTGAATATATCTTTACTATAAAATTGAGATTATTAAAAATGTGTGAATGTTACAGACCTTGACAATGTAGAAATGAGTGGAAAATATTGGGAGGGGAAGAAAGGAAGATAGTGGGACTTAGAAGAAGTTCACTGACTCATCTATAACTGCTAGGGCTGAAAATGTCGTTTAAAGCTGACACAGAAGTAGTAGGGTAAGCATGTGTAACAATACAAGGATAAACACTAAGAAATTTAATTTTTTTAACAGAACATGACAGTGGATAAAATGTAGTGTAGGGGTAAGAAGGATACATGCCAATGTTATCATTGCTTATACATAACAGCTTTGTCTAAAGTAATAGAAGATTGAAAGTATGGTATAAAGATAGAATTATAAAGGTAGCCGCTGGAAAACAAATATATACCTTGATATTCCCCTTCCTAAATATCAGAGGAACCATACACTAATATATACCTTGATATTCGCCCTCCTAAATATCAGGGAAACTATACACACATACACACAAACAAACACACACATACTCATATACACAGGGAAGAAATCTGTAAAAGACATGCGTCTACAGTTATATAGATAGCGAGATAAAGATACACACATATATATAGAGAGAAAACAAGAAGAATAATCTAAAGAATTGAGACCAAACACTTCTAAATCAATAAATACTCTAATAATTAAGCTTTTTTTCAAAAAGGATCTTTAAGTTGGACTAACAAGCAAATCTCTATACTATTTACAAGACATACGTTGTAAAAGAAAATTCATAGTGGTTGAAACTCAAAGGACAGTCAAAGCTTTATCAGGATAATGCCCCTGCACCTCTCCCCCACCCCTTTCCCTCTCCCCTCCTCCCCCACTTGTGTTATGACCTTAATGTCAGACAAGTTGGATTCAGGACAACTAAGTATTAAGCGACACAGACAAAGACAGCCACTTTTTCATGCAAAAAGTAAAATTCACAATAATGATGCAACAGTTATAAATGTCTCTGAACTAAATTCATAGCAGCAACTTGTATAAAGCAAACATTACAAGAGATAAAGATATGAAAAGAAGCAGACCAAAAACAGAATTTTATTCATCTTTCTCAGTCTAACTCTGGATATGTCAGACTCTATGCCTCAAAAATAGAAAATATGTGTTCTATTTAATGGTCAATATTATATTCATGAAAAAAATAGCCATATTAATATGACTTAATATAGTCATAAATAAATATTTATTTTATTTATATTAATATTAATATTAATATAATTAATATTAATATTTATGACTTAATATAGTCATAAATAAAACTTTAATAAATTCCAAAAAGAAGAAATCATGGACAACATACTCTGACCACAAATGTAATAAAACTAGAAAATAAAAGCAAAATCAAAAAACAAAAGGCTTCTACCTGGAAATTATAAACAAAGATACTCTCCTAAACAATTCTTGTGAACAAAAATTGTAAGATTTCTAGAAAATAATGATAAGTGAAAACACTACTTACCAGAATTATGTGATACAGCTTTAGCTTAATTAATAGACTTTGCAGTTAACTCAAAAAGTTAGAAAAACAACCATTAAATAAACAGAAGAAAGAAATTTAGAAAGTAACTTAGAAGAAACAAATGAGATAGAAAAAGAAAGTGATTTGAACTAATACGTAATGCCAAAATCTTGTTCTTAGAAAATATAAAAACATCCAAAATAGTAGTTAAACTTACCAGTATAAAAGAAGATGAAAATACACAAAATAAGAAACAATAAAGGGATAAAACATAGAAACAGAAAACAGTGATGTAATGATAAGGGAGGAACCACTTTACAACCATGTTTCACAATCATTTTTTTCTCCCTCAAGAGAAAAGTTAAACTTCTCCCTAAGGAAAGAAATTAAATTTTAGAATAAGATTTTGTCAGGATGGTGGTATAGTGTAAGGCCTGAAATTAAGGCTCAATAATATGTGCTGCCTTGACATTTGAAACCAAGAAGGCCTCAAATGGCCTAATGGCAATTCAACCCAAAGGGCAAGTTTCCTTCCCACTCTGCTCCTACAGATGAGGTTCCCTAGATAAACAACCCTTCTTATCAAGGGGACCAGGCAAAGTTCCTGCTTATTCCTGAGTAGCAGGTTTCAGTTCATTGCCAGTCCACAGAATTATTCAAAGGAACCAGGGGGCAGCTCATCACCTTGTTACTACAAAGCCTGCCTCTCACAGCTCTTGATTGTTGACTAAATTCTCAAGAGTAAACCCACCACCCCCTCCGTGTGGCCCTGCATGGGTGTGGCATTCTCCTCTTCTGGATGTGCCTATGTGTGACTAATACACTGGTCATTCTCATCTGCTTAGTGTTGGATGTGGTGGGTTTGATTATCTCCACAACCTTACGGTGAGAATCTTTCCCTCACTAATGGGATGAAGAGGAGGCAATTAAAACAGCTGGAGCTTCAGAGGGCCACAGACTATTGCAATCAAAGATATTTTTTGTACAACTCCCTTCCCCCAACCTGGATCAATTTTTTTCCCCTCATGGGAGCAATATTAATCCCAATGAGAATGTGTACTTTACTGTAGGTAAATACATTTGAAAACCTGGGTGAAATGAATACATTTATTGGAAAATATAATTAACCAAAACTTACGATACAGGACAGAAAATCCAAACATAAGAAATTGAGAAAATTGTCAATACACGCTTCAAAAGAATTACCAGGCCAATACGGTTTTTCCCAGGGGAATTTTACCAAATTTTTAAAGAGTGTATAATTCTTATGATATCTAAGCTACTCAGAAGCATAAAAAGAAAGAATACTTCTAATTAAATTTTATAAAGCAAGTAACATTGATACTAAAACCTGAAAAAGTCTGCACATAAAATAAAATTATAGATGACACTTATGAATTCAGAATCCAAGAATGCAAGAATAATTCAACGTTAGTAAATTTATTCAGGTAAATAATTATATGAAAATATCTAAAGAGTAAAAACCACAGAAATATTTCTAGAGAGAAACATTAGAAAAGCATTTGAAAATTTTAACAATCATTCTTGATCAAAAAAAAAGCTTCTCAATCATCGATGAATAGATACTTCCTTGGCCAGATAAACTCTTGCAGTCCAAAAGCCGTATTTAAAAATAAAACATTAGATTTCCACTAAAGTAAGGGAAAGGACAATGATGCAACTGTTACCACTATTTTTTAACACTACACTTGGGTTATAAGTCAGTGCAGAGATGAGAAAAAAAAATTAAAGGTCTAAACATCAGAATTAAGGAAGTGAAGTCTTCATTATTTGTAGATAATATTTGAATATTCCTCGAAAACCCAAGAAATCAACGAAAAATATTACAAACAATAAATTATATGATAGTAGTATTCAGGGAAAAAAAAGCTTTTATAAATGCAACAGCTAGTTAGAAGATATAATGGATAAAATGCCTCAAAAAATCTTAAAAAATGGATAGGAGCTGGTTGAATGGACCTGGGAAATCTGGGGTGGAAAGGAGGAGCGTGTGGTCACATTATAGGGATAGCAACTAGGGTCACATAACAATGTGTGTATAAATTTTTGCATGAGAAACTGACTTGAGCTGTAAACTTTCACCTAAAGCACAATTAAAAAAGAGAAAACATAAATACTATAGACCAATAAGCCACATCATGATAAATGGAGAAAAAATTGAAGTTGTCAAGGATTAAAAAAAAAAAGAAAACTCAAAGCTGAAATATCTAAGAATAAACTAAACCGTAAATGTGTAAGACCTATCTACAGCTACAGAAAACTTTGGTAAAGCCTTCTGAAGGCAAAAAGGAAGGCACGAACACATGGAAAGACAATCCATGTTCTTGAAAAGTAGATTCGACATCATGAAATTAATAGTAGTAAATTAATTTATTTATTTAAAGTAATTGCCTATAATTGCCCCAAAATACCAACAGGCTTTTTTGGAACCGGAAAAGCTAATTCTAAAGTTCATACAGAAGAATAAGCTGACAAGATATGTTCTGGAAGAAAAATTGGTCAAGACATTAGATCCATAAGCCATAAAAAGAAGACTGAAAAATTTGATTATGTAAGAAAAAGAAAACTTTTGTACGGCAAAAAGGAAAAGGAAAAAAAGAGAGGGAGAGGGAAGGAAAGGAAGGGGGAAAGGAGAGAGGGAGGGAGAAAGAAAGACATTAAACATCATAAGCAAAGTGAAAGGCAAATAACAAACTGGGATAAAATATTCAAAAGTTAGGTAGACTCATTCATTGTTGGTGGGAGTATAAATTGCCTGTTAAAGCAGGCAATTTAGCCATATGGATTGTTAATACTGCATATATACTCTGACCCAGAAATCTCACTATGGAATATACTTAGCCACTTATGAAATAACATAAGTACAAGTTTATTTGTTGTAGCATTGTTTGGAATACTAAAAGAATGGAAACAACCCAAAAGTTTGTTAACAGATACATCACCATAAAATGGAATACTATGCAGCTATAAAAAATTACAAGAAGCCTTCTGTGTGCTGATACGGAAATATTGCCAAGTATATTATAAAGTGAAAAAATCAGTATGTTACCTTTGGGTAACAAAGGGATAAAAGTAAGAATATATATTTGTCTTACTTTAATATACATTTTTAAAATCTCTGAAAGGAAACCCAAGAAATAAATACAGGTGGTTATCGTTGGAAGTGAGATGGGATCTGGACAGGGGTGACAAGCTTTTCAGTGAATTTTCATACTGTTTAATTTTAAAACAATGAGAAGTAGTATCTATTCAAATATTAAATAAAACAGATTAAAAAGTCATTAGCTGTAATATGAATTATATGTTTTTATCTGCCATTCTCTCTTTAATTTTGGAGAATATGTGATGTGTCACAGAACAATAAGATTACTACAAGTGCTTTCTTTCTACGAAAAGGTCAAACTAATTTCCACATGCAGGGTATAATCATGTTAACAGGAATGATTCACGTGGTTATTTCAGGTATATAATCTTCCTTTTTTATTAATTAATCATATATTCAAGTGTCAAAAGGAATGACAACGTCTAAAGAAATGATGCCTTTACCCATAGCCTTATTTAAAAGTTCTTTTATATTAGACTTTGTACGGAGATTGGCTGACTCCAGAAGCCTGAAGTTGAGCCTAGCCACTTAATGAACTTGTAGCAGCTGCAAATCCAGTTCTGCTGTCCTCAAATCTCAGCTCTTAAGTGGGAACTGAGAGTCAACCACGATCACCTCACCCTCCGCAGGATGTCCAGCTCATCTCATATAGAGCCTCACAGCAAAAATTCAAAGTCAGGGCCATTGGTCATTGTCAATACTGGAACAGCAGGGTCATGCGTGGGCTGGGAAACTGCAGACTTTCTCTGGTTTCACCTCTATGACCCACCATTCAAGCAAGCGAGAATAAACAGACAACGACCTATTTTGAAGTAAAAACATGGCTTCAAAGCAATTCAAAGCTTCACTTGTCCCCCTATAATCTACCTTATGAATAAATTCAGTTCCCCCTGGTTTTCTAAAGCACTAATGCAGATTATAACATAATGTTTGAAAATCCACTAATTTCATCTCTAAGAAGACCCAGAAAAATAGCAATGCTATTAAGTTGACAGTCTTCTCTGTATTTGCATATACAGTAGTCTCCTGGCAGTAGAGGTTGCAAGGAGTTTGTACAGCCTTGAAGATCTGTAATATGTGGTCATTCATAATGTGTACAGTACAAATACCCCAGAGAGCTGTTGGGAGGATTGAATGAGAAAATGCATGTGAAACACTTGGCACTCACTCACTTCTTGACTGGTGAATAGAATCGACTTAGTTAGCCAAAAATGACCTACCCAATCTTCCTGCTTTTTGCATGTCAATAAGTAGCTATTTAAGAATGGAGGAGAGGAGGAGGAATTCTGACCATGATTTCTTTTTTTTTTTCCCCATACAAAAATTTATACATACATTGTTATGTGACTCTAATTGCTCTCCCTACACTGTGAAAGCACAATCCTCCCCTCTACCCTCGATTCCCCATGTCCATTCAACCAGCTCCCAACCCTCTCTGCCTTCCC